>NW_022900939.1:42928955-43013186 GCF_012274545.1 Fukomys damarensis
AGCATATCTGGAATCATTTCCAGTTTTGTTGCCCACAAGTGATTTGTTTTAGGGTCTGAATTCAGATTCTATGGGATAGGTGTATACCCTGAGACCACATACAGATGGGTGATATAAGATATAGAAGTATCGCTTTAATGAGCCAGTCTAAAACAATTGTTTTACTGTAAACAATAGGGGTCTGTTATTATTGGAGTAGGTGAAAATCGGACTCATAGAGCAGGAGATGGAACTTTAAGCCATGGGAACTAGAACAACAGACAACTAAAATTCACCCACAAGTAGTAGGATAGAAGAGCTCTCAAAGGCTCCTGACTTTTTTCTTCATGGTAACAACCTTTATTTAAGGGTAAATTAGTTGGAAAACTAATGAGGACCCAAGACTCCTTGGCAAGTAAGGTTGTTTGGACTTTGTTGATGAATAATACAGGTTTTGCCAACAGACCAGAAATGGCATGTTTGGTTTTTATGTTATTTGGATTTAAAATAGAGTTTAAAATATTTTTTAAAAATCATGAATTTGGAAGGTAGTCTACAATTTCTTAATAATTTTAGTATTTCCTGACATTTGAAGTGTGCTCTTACATAAAATAATGCTCTTTCACTCAGTTCTCTGGGTTTCACTTATTTGTGAAGTAGTGAGGCCATCTTTGCTCACTCCTGCAGAGCCTCAGCTGCTCAAGTGTATCTCAGGAAGATGCACTATTTTCCATGCTACAGAGTGACCGCAGTGCAGTTGTGAATATTATAAGTAACATAAATCATGCGTAGACTATTTCATGCTTTACAACAAGCCATAGCTGGACAGTGTTTTCAATCAACAATAAAACTAATGTCCCGCAGTGCCTGATGCCGAATAAGAACTAAGTGATTTTCCTAACATAGTTCTTGGATTTTTTTTTTTAAACACACTTAATACTTTGTAATACTTTTAAACTGACATCTACTTAAAGCTATCTTTTAGCTCTAGAGGGTGGAGGGAAAATAATGATCTGACATTTCTCATTTCTGTTTTCTTTCCTTTTATTGGAAATCCCATGCAGCCTGTAGAGCTACAGGAAACCGGTAGGTGTCTTGGGAGAAGACCTCTGGGCTGTGCCGCGGAACTGTTCACCGCAATGGTTCCTCCTGCCGCAGCATTCTGTGATGGGGACTCTGGAGAACGATGCTGGCTCGAAGGACAGTAGGAGGGAGGCTGTCTCAGAGCCTGGAGCGGTGATACCAGAGCCGCAGTCTTACGAAGGAAATTGGCCAAGGGCTGACCAGGTCCACGCCGGTGAGAATAGTGATGCTCCATCCCAGGGAGGCTTCCTGATGATTTAACCACCTCTGGGGTTGTTGCTTAGAACAGGGTAGCTTAACAGTTTTTAGACTCATAAGAAAGAAGCACATTGGAGTAAGTGAAATACTATTATTGCGAAGTCAGAGAATCCCATAAAGTTAAAATATCTGTTCTCAAAAGCACTTCTTACAGACAATGAAGCTACAAGCACAGCCATTTCGGCACTATCTTTTAAATCCACGGAAAGTGTAGCCAGCTAACTACTACTTAGTAAAAGTAGCAGAAGCTCCTCCTTTGGCAGACAATATTTTCATGTACCAAGTGCTCAGAAGGAATATTAATATTGGTTCAGGCTCAGGAATCCTGACCTCCAAAGTACTGAATGTGATCGGCCCGATTGATTATAAATTCCAACTTTTTCTTCATGATGTCATTTTAAATCAATGAAATTTTGGCTTTCCATAGTAGCATTGAAACCTTGCATATTTTTGAATAGTCCTGATAAACACTACAAACTTGTTAACACAGAGAACAAAGCTAGTAATTTTTTTCACATTAGTTCTGTATGACACCATTCGAGCTCCCATTGGAATGCACTTTTGTCAAATAATGTTGGAGAAATTAAAGATGTAGCCTATGATAAATACAATTTTTTTCTTAGTCAACCTTATGGGTCAAATATTGGGTGCAGAGTAAGCAATTAAAGATACAATGAAGTGAAATTTTTTCCTTTAAGGGAACTCTTCTTTATAACAGCAAGCAGATTCCAGAGCATGTGGAAACCAAATGAAATCTCACGTAAGGATTTATGTGTTTTGAAATATCCATTATTGTGTTAGATGATTTTAAAATGTGTGGCCAGGAATGGGGAGGCACACTTGTAATTCCAGCACTGGGGATGTAGCTCAGAGGGCTTTGGTATATGTGTGTGTATATTATATATTATATATAATTATATGTAATATTATAATATATATATTCCTTTGCACCTGACATTTGAGATGAGCTTTTCATAAAATATTGCTCTTTCACTCAATTCTCTGGGTTTCACTTATTTGTGAAATAGTGAGGCCATCTTTGCTCACTCCTGGACAGCCTCAGCTGCCCAAGTGTGTCTCAGGAAGATGCACTATTTTCCATGCTACTAAATGACAGTGGTGGCACTTGTGAATATTATGAGTAATAATGTAAATAATACATGGACCGTTTTCATGCTCTCTAAAAAGCCATAGCTGGAGAGATTGTTTCTTTCCATAAACAATGAATCTAGGGCCAGGGATGTAGCTCAGTGGTTCCGCCACCTGCTTCACAAGCACAAAGTTCTGAGTTCGATCCCTGGTACCAAAAGCAAACAAACAAAAGAGAGAAAATGAAACTCATGTATTACAATGCCTGATGCTGAAGAAGAAATATGTGATTTTTCTTGAAAAATGGTGATTCCAAAAAGCACAAACTCAAATGGCACATTTTTCAAGATTGGCTATTACAGCCTTGAAATTCTGTTCACATCTGGGAATTCCAATTCTAGATACGTAAAACTGGAAACGAATGACTTTTGGTTTTTTATTCTTTCTGCACGTTTTCCTCAGTCATGTAGGTAGTCCGTACAGGCTTTTGAGATTATTTACAATGGGCGCAGGCTCCCCCGAGGTGGTGTGGCCACGGAGGCTGTCCCACATCTCCGAGAACCCACTGACGTATTTTCTGCAGCCACACAGGTTCGGCTAAGTAGAGCTCAGGATGTTGCCAGCTGTATTTTCTCACAGTTAAGATTTATTAAATTTGTCCCTGGCTTTGACCGTAAGTTGTGATAGGGAATAAACTTTGGGCACCTGACAATACGAAATCATGAAATCAATGTGGAAGTGACAGATATACATGATTCGAACTTATTAGGAAACATTGCGTAACACTTAACATATAACATTGTATTCAATTTCTTCGATATCAAATTGTAGGAAACTCAGTAGCAAGTTGATATTTTTGAGCAGTTGAATAAATAAATGTTGCCCTCTGGGCCACTTTATGAAAGAAAATTATGGGAGAGGGAATTTTAAAATAGAATTTGTCTGATAGGTAAAGTAGGTATAACCTATAAAAAGAGGAAACTCATTAAGTAAAGAAATTCAAAAAATAAATATTTTTATATTTTTCCCAGAAGGAATGCGGAGAGACCCTTGTGGAAGGCTAAAATAGAATGCACAGCGCAATTAACTAGAATTGCTGAAAACTATAGAAAATTAGTATCTTAATAACAACAATTAGTTTTAAAGTTGCACTAAGTACGTGTTGGCTTTCAGCTTCTTTTGTCTAATTTTCTTCTTTTTATTGTTGTAACCCTGCCATGGATTATCTTCATGTTTCTTTTGTTTGGGAGGCAGCTATCATGTGGAACCGGACCTATTTTTCTCAGTTATTGAATCATAACAGTCATTTCGTTTTAGCAAGAGAGCTGTAAAAGATAGTTGCTTATAAAAATCTATGTCAAGAAGCACAGACCTAAAATGAGTAGATTGCAGCCTTCAGGTTATTGTTTCATAAACAATGAAGTCAGCACAATCTATCCGTCACCGGATTTTCTCAGCTCTGGCTGTCAGCTACACCCATGTTCTGATCAAGTCTCGCTGCTTCCGGGCGGGTGGGGCCCAGTCTTCCACTACCGCAGTCGCCTCGTGTCCTTCCTCGGCCCCCGTAGTCTGGTCTGTCTGTGGAACCTAAGGGCGCCATGTGTCGAGTCTTCTCCTCTCATGCAGGATAGCGCCACCTTACCCCCAGCGACCCGCCCCTCCCCACGGCTCTGGCTTCCTCCCTCCCGAATGCCTACCTATATGAGTCAGATAAGCAAAATTCAGGGTATAAATGCATAGGATGACTTTTAACTTTAACAAATCATACCGATAATTAATATAGTTGTATACTTTCAAAGAAATAACTGTTTTACAAATGAGTTTTATGATTTGCTATCAGCATGAAATTAATGTGTAGAAATAGTTATACAACAAAATTTTCTTTGCACACTATTATTTATGAATATATTTAATTTCCTGGGATATTAACCTGTATGGAAAATGCATTTTAAAGGCAATCTTTACTACTCAATAAAGACATTAATAAAAATGAGGTAATTCCAATGCAATTCCAAACATTCTTTGTGGTAAAAATTTTTGTTGTGCATTTTTACATAACATTTTACAAGTTTAATTACCTCACTTTGGGAGAGAAGAGGAGGCTACATAACATATGTAGTGGTCATTAATATGCCCAAATACTCATTTTTGCTTTTTAACAAATTCTGTTTTTATACATCCATTATTTTTTTCCTCTCCAGGTGACCTTTTCTGTTACATGTCTGTGTAACATGGAGAGCGTGTGCAAAAAATGCGTTCAGTGGCTGTATCTGAAGATGGCTTTACTAATTCGCCGACCCAGTTCAGGATGTTCTAGCAACCTGCCCTCACCACGGACATATTTCCAGACACATTCAATAGTTATAATAAATATTTCTTTTATTTATTCCAGAAAAAAAGAATTATTTATATTTCAACTACCTTTACTTTTAAATTTCCCTCTTCACCTGTCAGTCACTGTTTGAATCTCAGTAGCCTATTTTAATGGAATAGGCCAAATTGATCAAGCGTGCTTCTATCTCACTCATTTTTTTTTTTGCATTTTTAGTATTTTTCCATTCATTGTACAATAAAATTTAAATATATTTCATTACAGAATTCAATTCAATTCCGGGATTTAGCTCAGTGGTGCTGCTGCCTGCCTCACAAGCACAAGGACCCGAGTTCTATCCCCGGTACCGGGGGGAAAACAAAAAAAAAAAAAGAATTCAACTCAATTTAACATTTTCTCAGGGATAGATGAACCAGCCATTTTTTTCATTTGTCACAAGATTTATGCTATTTTACAAACAGATCTGGTTCACTATAGATTACAGTATTTTTTGTTTTGGGAATGAGTTGATTTTAAGAAAATCTACATGGGAATAACACATTCTACTTTTCTTTCTTTCTTGGTCAAAATGGCACATGCTGCCAACTGTAGCTAAACAAGCAATGACCCAAGGGATTAGTACACTTATAACCATTTATTAGGTCTTAGACTGAAAGACACAGTGCCTCTATTCCTGGAATATGGCATACAGTCTTCCTGATTTCCATCATCTACAGCTTAGTAATATCTCAAAGTGGAGAATTCCTTGAAGATGCTCCAGCCGTGGATTGAGATCTGCATTAGATCTGAGCTGAACTATTATAATTATATATTATAATTTTCTAAGTCTCAAGGGAACACTGACCACCTGAAGAGAACATGAAAGACATTTGGCAATTCTAAAGTAGCCTTTAAGAAATTGTTCCTAAACCACCTTAATCCCCTGAACCCAAGCAGTGACTTGTGTGCCCAAAACAATACTCAAACTACGATACGTCTGGAATGCAATGATCGCATGCTCAGTTGAAGATGTGACTCTGCATCTGCTTTTACAATGACCCGTGCTTCTGCCTGGCCACCACTTGTCCTGCCTGGGTTTTTTAGCAGAAAACACAAAGAGTGGAGGAGCATAAGGGCTGGTTCTTTCCTGCATCAGGGTCTAGCTTTTTTGTAACATTCTCATTGGTCACCGCCCTGAAAAGAAATGCTGTACTAAAACAGTACATACAAAGATACAAACATCGGTGTGAGATTTTCCCTGTTCCTAGTGTCATGTCAGCACTCAGGATGTTAATTTTGGAGCATTTTAGATTTCAGATTTCTGGGTTAAAGATGATTACTGCATACTATTTCCTTCATTTTGTGGAGGAGGAAAACAAAACAGAGAAGAAATGTTGGATAAATTTTCCCTGCCGTTCATCTCACAATTAGAGGGTCTCCTGGGTGCAGCTAGTCTGAGGCCACCACACCGGCACCTCTCTGAGGCCGAAGTGTTCTTTTAGTATCAAGTGTGTCCTCCCCTGGTGAGACTGGACCCTGGCAGAATCTGAGGTCACTGTCTAGGGCAACGTAAAGACGGCTGTGTGGTCACCTGATGCGCTGCAGATAGTGTCCCTTATGGACCCTGTTTTAAAGAACTGAATGTTTTCACTGAAACTAACTTGTATCATCCTCTTATAAAGAGGAATTTTATTAGGGCCATTTTCTAGAACAGTAGAAATCTGTATTTCCAGAAGCTATATATTTTTAAGGTACTTTTGGGGATAAATAGAAATGATCGAAATCAAATTATTTTGTAACACTCTTTAACATGCACGCAAGCATAAGGAAAAAGATTTAGATGGCATATTTATACCCTTTCTGTAAATATTGCTGCAATTTTGAGTTGGGGATTTTTAGCCCTATTCTACTCCATCCTTTGGCTATATGACAATGTTTGTACTGATTCTCTGGAATCTTTTGACATTCTTTACAATTCTCCCAAAGCTTTTCTTTTATAGACTTACCATTCTGACAGGTAATAATCAGTTCTTGAATTTACTGTGTTTTATACTAGATAACCTTAGCTTTCACACATGATTTCTCTCTGGCATGTTAATATTTTTAACTTTACAGTATTTACATAATGTACATGTGTAATCATGCTGTCAATTTCTTCTGGGTTCTAAGAAACAGATAGAGAAGTAACATTTATTAATAAAAAGTCCTTTGGAAGACTAGTGAGTCATTTCAAAAATTTTAGGTAGTTTAATTTGAAAAGGCAAGTGCCTCAGACTTTGAATGTTTATTTATAAGTCTTTCATGTTTACTATCAAGACCCAGTTGCTTAAGATAAATGAAATGTTACAGGTATGTCATTTTACATCCATATTTATAACACCCAGGAGAAGAAGCAGCCTACTTTTAAAGGATTTTTTTCCACTAATGCAAGACACATCTATATTGATGAATTCCTTTGATGTTAATATTTGATATATTGAATTAAGCTTTCCTTTAAATTGATGTAAAAAGTTTTAACTGCTCAAGTCTTTCAAAAAAGATGAATTAATTACATTGGGAGAATAATGTTGCTTTTGAAAATAATTTAAAAATAGGCCAAAAGTGTATAAAACAATATTCCAGTGTAAGTATATAAGAGCTACCATATTACAGAGCAGGCAGGCCAGGGAGGAGGGACAGACATTTCTCCATCAGGAGCACACCTCCTGAGGATGGCAGTACTCCTTTGTGGACAGCAGCTGGCACAGAGAAGGGGTGTGTTAAAAATCCAGCATCCCAGAAAGGGAGGTCATTTCTTTTTGATAAGGAACTTCATTGTGTAGGAGGATGAAAGCCAAAATGGAATATACTTCTTATGATGGATTTAAAATGCCACCCAAAATACATGTGCTAAAGGCTTGGTGGGCAAATGATACAAGCTGCTAAGCAACTGTGTGAGTCAGGAGGGCTTGAACTTCAGCAAGTTGATGACTCCATTGACAAGATTATGCTTTCATGGCATTGTTGGGAGGTGATGGAAGAGGAGGTAGAGCCTCATGGAAAGGAGTCGAGTATGGGTATGTGCAGACTCTGGGGAAGATATTTGCTCCCAGCCCTTTCTCTTTGGCTCTGTTCTTCTCTCTGCTTCCTGGCTGCCACAAGGTGAGCAACTTCCTCCCCACGAGCATCTGCCCCAACGATTGTCCTTGCTACTGGCCTAGAGGCAAAGGGGCAGGCGAAAGCTTTCCTCTTCTAGGTTGTTTGTCTGAGGTATCTGCCAAAACAGTGAAAACTTAACACCATAATTTAAGAAAAGGTGATACTTTTGAGGTACGAGTAGTTATCAAGTATGGGATGACTGATGAGTAGAAAGTTAGAGCTTGAGGAGGGAAAGTTGTCACTGTTTAAGGAAGAAAACGTCCACATAATGAAAAGCCAAGGAATGTTTGAAGACATGGTTTTAAACATAGCATATTCTACTGTTGGGCATAAGGGAAATAGAGATATAATAGCTTCAACAGTAACTTTGAGATTTCATCTGCTTTGGGATAGGAATTATTTTTTCAGTAAGGGAGTGAAAAGGGATTTTATAGTATAAATAATGATGACATTTATGAAAATGCTTGTTACATATGGGCAGAAGTATCAGAACTTCCATGTAATATGTGGAATCTAGAATTTATCATATTTTACAGAAAGGGTCCACAAGTCTACTTTTGGAGAATAAATGCCCTACAGAACAGTACTGTTACTCTTCAGTAGTGTGTATGAGTTCCAGTAAAACTCCTTCCTTGGTTTAATACCTTTTTTAACATTAGCATAACCATATACAATTTGATTCATAAAAGGAAAACTCAAGCTCTAACTTGTAGATTGAGTTTTCTTCACCAGGAAATTGCTCAAATTGCAAGAAACACAAGTAAATGTGATAAGAAATTTGAATGTAAAGTACATATCATTACAATAAAACTTATCTTCTTATTTTTGTAATAAATCATATAGAATGGTCATTCATTTTCTGGGATAGACTCAAATCTAGTGACACTATTCATTCTTTTTTTCCTCCGCTCATGGAATATCCCTCCTGCATACATTTTTAAGCAATATGATGACCATATTTGCATGTATGATTCTGGTCTTTCTAATGAAAGATAAAGTCACACTTAGTGCAAGGGTACAATCAAATTATAACTCTCTTAATTTTCTTGTTTATCCTAACAGTGGCATTGTGAGCCAGAAAATCAACACATTATTATTCCTGTGCATGGGGGGTTGAGATCCAAATAATTTTTCTTTATTTTGCTAGTCAATGACCAATGCTCGTCTCTAATTTTCATTCTGGGATGTCTTATTTCAATAATGAAGAATTCAAAATATAAAAAAGTGAGGAAAGGGCCCGGGATTTGGCTCAGTGGTTCTACTACCTGCCCGTAAGTGCTCAGTGGTTCTACTACCTGCCCGTAAGTGCAAGGACCTGATGAGTTCTATTCTGGATACCAAAAAAAAAAAAAAAATGATGAAAATATATACTCCTTAAATTCAACTTTCACTTGAAAAATACATTTCTCTGTAGTGAAAGGAATATTTAGTTCTAGTTTAGGAAAGTTAGCATGGAATTTCAAAGTCAAAGATCCAAGTGTGCACATGTTGGAAGCACACCAAGGTTCAATTACAGAGCTTTCCCAGCTGATTCCAATATGAATTTTTTGTAATTCTAGGGATCGCAGAAAAATATAGTTTTAGAGAAAATCTTAAGCAATGCTAAAATCACATTGAAGCGATTAGGTAAAATGATGGTAAATTTAAGATTATTTCTAAAAATTTACAAGGATGTGAGGAATGGGTGAGGAGGAAGAGAGGAAAGGAGATGCCAGTCAATTACACAAACAAACAAAACAAAACAAAAACAAAACAAATGTGCTTCAATGGCAAAAATGAATCAGTACCTTGAATTGGTTGATTTTCATTTTATTGGTGTCTTTTACAGTATCTACAAAGTTAGAAGAGCTTGACCTATTTTTATCTGTGTTATTTTACTAAAAGTTAACATTTCTTGTGCAAAATGGAGCCACGGTGAGCTTTTGTACATCTGAATGAATTCTGCAAAGAGGACTTGTAGTTTTATAGGTACTGTTGTTTAGAATAAAAATCATGAAAAATAAGCTTAGAAACAGTAGGAAATAACTCTCTCAAACAGAAAAATGTGTCATTTGAGCTATTCATTCTAGAGGACAACATTTCTAAATCTATTTTGTTTCAAAGGCAACAAACAAATGCAATGATGACTCTGTTGGATATACTGGTAGTGGGGCAAAGGAGGTATGGGGCGAGAGGATGAATGAAAACATTAAAATTGTGAAAGTAAATAGGAATTATTCCCTTGCAATGTACATAGGCACCCAGGGACTCAGGTCTGGTGTTGCCGGTGCTCTGACTGTCCTGTCTCCTTATCACTGTCAAGAAAGTAGCTGTGTATGCAAAATGAAGTTTGACAATGTCTCCCGCTAAAGGTGGGCAATTTCTCCCTTCCTCTGTAGCCAGCTCCGGAGCTGGTAGCAGACTGACAGTTTCTAAGTGAGCTCCTCCAAGCCCAGCGGTGGCCTGCAGACTGAGATCAATGTTGAAATTTCCAGCCTCTTCCAAGGACACCCGGGGTCTCTAATTGAACTCCAGGGAATTGAGCTGAATTCATTTTCCACTCTTGATAGCTCCCAGTCTAAAGAAATCCATTTGAGCATAGAAACAGCTTTGCTGTTATGCAGGATAAGAGCCAAAGCAGGTGTAGATTCCTCCTGTACCCGTACGTCCATCTTGGGACACAAAAATAAACTTTATATTTCAGAAAACGGGTAGAGCCATTCTTTCAGTCTTGGAACATTCAAAATACTAACAAAGTATCATAAAACAGCGGCTTATAAAGAGCAGAAATTAGCGTTTTCCAACTCCGGAGACTGACAAGACCAGGATGGGGGAGGCAGCAGGCTTGGTGTCTGCTGCTGGCCAGCTTCTCGGTTGGCTATTGCCACCTTCTTGTTCTGTGATCACATGGTGGTGAGAGGGCAGCTCTCAGAAACCTCTTTTAAGAAGGAGCTGGCTTGTGCAGGCCTGATATGTGTCCCCGAAGGTCCTGTGTAGCTGGTTTTGTCTCCAGTGCAGTTGGGCTCAGGGATGGGACTTTGGCAAGGGACTGGATGGGCTGTGGGAAAGTATCCGGAGCCCTGGGAAGGAGCTTAGCTGGGGGAAGTTGGCCCCTGGGGGCTTGTCCTGGAAGGGCGTGTCTTGTCCCCTGCGCTTCCTGATTTTCTTCTGGTCACTGCAAGGCGAGCAGCTTCTTTGCACGCTCTACGCAGAAGTACTCGAGGTGATGGACCGAAACGGGGGGAATTGAGAGGCAAAGTAAATCTTCTTTTACACTGTGCATCTCAGGAATTTTTTCAGTAGCAGTGGAAAGGACAGGAACACCATTCCCCAGGGGTCTGCCTTGAGGACATAATCACCTCCCAAAGGGCCCAGCTCCTAAAACCACTCCACTGGTGATTAAGTTTAGACAGAAAAATTACAGGGAGGGGCACATGTTCACCACATAGTGCTGGGACACAGGGCCCATCCGCGTGTTTGGTGGTAGATCGTGCTCCTCTGCCCGTGATGTCTTACTTGCTCTGTTTCTCCCTGAACTTCTACACACCTTTTAAAATCTAACTCTAGAGCCACCTTTCTTGAGAAGACTTCCTATCTCTTACCTCATCTTCTGAGTTTCAGACGCTGTCAAATTTTCCTACTGGGACTTAAAATTGTCTTTTATAGTAGATGTTTGCTTATTTATGTACGGCTGCTTAATGACAAGGAAACACTATTCTCTCTCCCTCTCTCCCCCCACCTCTGCATGTGTGTGTTTACGGAGATCCCAATGACCAATCTTCTCTGTCTAGCTCCCTTCTAGGTAAAATGTGAATAATAATTATGCCTTGAGAAAACCATTATTGGGATAATCAGACACAATTCGTTTTGAAAAGTGTATAGCTTGAGGCTCAGTATTAAAAGAAATGAATTTAGGGGTCACATGTTGCATGTTCTCTGTCACTTTGTGGGATCTCATAAAAAAAATTGTGTGATGGCAGAAAATGGGTCCCAGAGAATTGCTACCTGTCTTGATAATCTGTACACTACAGAAGGGGCTTAGAATTTACTGGAAGTTGTAGAAATTTCTCCTGGGTCTGATTCTTTGCATCTCCAGATGTCTAGAAAGCACCGCAAATATGCCAGCTTTGTGGGTACACAGCACAAAGACTTCCCAGTCCAGCTAGTGTCTGGAAATGGCTCTGAGAGTGAAATTAGCATATGGCCAATTTGCAGGATGCCCAGAGCTTCCTGGATCATGCTGATACATCTTTATCTACTCATTAGGATGATGGCTTGAAATCTGGTTTTCTTGAGTTTATGCTTATTACTCTTCTGGTTATTACAACAGTTCACTCACATTGTGCTTCACTTTCTTCTCCTATGAAATGGATTCATTAAAACTAAGCTTAAAATATATGCTTGGTTAATATATTGGCCTACATCCAATTATATGTAATACATTTTCAGTGGGCAAGAGGCAGGAAATGATGTTTGAGTTTATATATTCAAGGAAGGCTTTGGGAAGATTTTTGTTACTGCTAGGGCTACACTTAGAGCACTTTTGTTGAAATACAGATGAAATTAAAACTTGCCTTTGTCTTCACTTTTGAGTTACTGAATGAATAAAGTCTGACTTTATTTTCAGATTGGACTAGGCAGGTGTCAAGATTCTGTGTTCATCCACTTACTTTTGAAGAGCCACCATTTCTACAACATTCTTGATTCAGAAACTGGACCCCTTTCTCATGCGATAATCAGAGCCCCGAGTGCAGTTTGCTGTCATTTCTCCACAACCAACCATTCCACACAGCAGGACAACAAAAGATCAGTTAATGGCAAAAGGGAAACAAAAATAAACAAGATGTCTTGGCTTCTATGCTTCTGGGATGAGGAGGGTGAAGCCGAGAAAATTGGAATATTAGAGCAGAATTAAAGAAGGAATGATACATTAACTTTATTATGGTGTCTTTGTTATGAAGATTGGCAAACAAGAAGATGCAAAAGTCTTGGCATCACTGGAATAGTGAGTTCTGCTCAGAGAGGGAGGGACATGGGTCTTGGCGTGTCACCTTACTGGGGATGTGTGCGAATGCGTCACACGGCTCAGAGCAGCGCACACTGCTGTGATCAGACACAGCCGGGAGGCAAACAAGTTTTTGTATGGGGGGACTTCAAGGACCAAAGATCAGATTTTGGAAAACAAATTTCAGCACAGGGCTGAAAAATAGTTTGGGGACAATGAGACAGAGAGACACTAACATTAAAGACAGAAAGGTAGAAAATTGATTGAATGAAGTTTCTGCGGTTCATTGACTGCTACAAACATGAGAAATCTGCAAGAAAGGAGCTTTTATAAGGCAAAATTCACATTGTTTAACTCTGGGGTGCAAGCCGGTTCATATAAGGACTGAGGGAAATTAAATACACACACGCACATAAGCATATATACATTATTTAAGCTAAGTGCGTACATGTCCCTTATATCTCAACTAGAATCTGCAACATGGGCTGCATTTACACACACACACACACACACACACACACACACACAAATGCCTGCATATGACAACTAGGGAGGAGAAAAACACTGGGTCTAGATTTAGCACAGAAATTCAAAATTTCACACCTGTGCAGTTTTTTTTTTTCAGATTACAATTCATAGAAACAAGATAACCTGAATTTGTGGTGGATTTGTTCTTCCTTGAATTTTGAGAGCTTCATAGCATCTTGGCACAACCTAATTCTATAAAAACCATGAGCTCAGCCATCCTAGATTATAGACAATATTAGCTAGAAAGACTGTTTCCCATTTTCTCTTTCCCATTTTTCTCTTGTGATATATACCAGCATTCTTTACGTTAGTTATTTATGGACAGTGGGAGGAAAAGAGTTAAAGCCGCTGATTTATGATTCTATCTTCCCAAGTCACTGGGAAAATTATCCTTGGAGAAAGAACAGACACGGCGATCCAGCCTGATCTCTGTAAACATGGTAATGGGACTGCAGAGTATGCTAAGGGGTGACAATCATGCAGAAGACAGTTTCTGATAATGGATGATCTTAGCAGTTGCCTCCTATCTTTTGCATAAAGGGTTAAGAGCAGAGGTAAATTACTGTGTCTACGTCTTACCAACAGAATTTGGAAGAGTTGTAAAGTTGCTTATATTAGCAAAAGCAATTGAGAGTGCATAAAATGATAGAGGAAATGTAGCAAAAAAAACACTCATCTTATCTTCTTCACAGCTCTTGGTAAGATCTTTATTAGCACTGTCCAAAAGAAATATAATGTGAGCCATAAATGCAAGCGATCTTTGTAATTTAAAATTTTCTAGTAAGCACATTTAATCAGGTAGAAAGAAACAGGTGAAATCCATTTTAAAATTTATCCAATCCAACACATTTCAAATTATTATTTCACTATATAATCAATATAAAAACTAGGACACTGTTTATATTAATAATTTCTTACTAACACTTCACAGTCCAGAGTATATTTCACTCTTTAACAGTATCTCTATTAAGAGTAGCCACATTTTTAATGCACTGTATGTGTCCAATATTTGGTGGGCAGTGAGTATAGTGCATACAATAGGCTTAAACCTGGGAAGGAAGGAGGGAGGGAGGGAGGGAGGGAGAGAGAGAATGAAGAAGGGAGGGGGAGGAGGGGAGGAGGTAGAGAGAGTGAGGGGAGGAGAGAGGAAGTTAGGTAAAAGCCTAAAGACTAAATTTTTCTTTCTTTCTTTCTTTCTTTCTTTCTTTCTTTCTTTCTTTCTTTCATTTTTCTCTCTTTCTTTCTTTCTCTCTCTCTTTCTTTCTTTCATGACACAGGCTTTCTCTGTGCATTTGAGGTTGTCCTTGAACTCACTATGAAGCCCAGGCTGGCCTTGAACTCTTGACAAAACCTACTGCCCCAGTTTCTCCAAATGCTAGGATTACAGGTGTGTGCCATTATACCTGCCTTTTTTGTGTGTGTTTACTTCTGTTCTTTAAAAAAATATTTTTAATAAATTTTATTTTATCCCATTCTCCCCTTTAGGGTAGATTCTTCTACCCCTGTAAAATCTTATCCTCTTATTGTTAGCTGGAGAAATTTATGCTAACCTACACATTAAAGCAAATAAGTCCATTGATTGCCTCAAAGATTACACTGGTAGCAAGAGTTTCAACTCAGGTGGGATTTTTTAAAAATGTGGAACACATTGTATTCGCATTTCAGATATTTTTAGTGGTATGAAACACTCGTGAAATCATTACCATCACTATTGTCTTAGATTTAATAATCAAGAGGGCACAGTGATAATTTTGAACAGCTTAGAATAGCAGATACTATTGGGCTGAGCACAGATTGTGAAGTGATTTCAAGATTTGATGAGCAGATGCAGTGTACCTAGTTTGTAGGATGGGTGGGCTGGTAGGGGTGGTTGTGTTTACCTAGCCCAAGAGGGTAACTAATGGTCCTACCATCCATCTTCTACTACAGATTTCATAGTCCTTCTTAAGCGTCTATCATATTACTTGTATAGGAAAGATTAGAATCTTTTTCTTCATAGTGTGACAATTAAATAGGACTGTTGGTTTATTATATTAACTTGTAGATATTCTACATGGGATGAGGTAGGAGCCCTTCATGTCATTCACTGTATATATCTAAGTGTTTGAAAGTTATTTCCTACAAAGAGAAACTTATTTTTTGATATAGCATTGATGATTATGTCCTATACCCCCAAACCCAAATTTACTGTAGAGTAACTTCTAGTCACTATCCTAAGCCTGGGATGTGCTGTTGAAAAATGTCACCATTATTAGCCAAGGACAACATTACCATTTTAAATTAAGTGTGTTCGAAAAGTAACTCAATCACTGCTTTCATCTCTCTGCTTCAGAGACAGATGGTATACCAAGGTGTGTTAAAAGCTTTATAGATTCATTGGCAGAATAAATAAAGAAACATGACTTACGTCAGTGACAAATCATGATTAGAACATATTTTAGAAACTTAGTAGCAATTTATTTAAAACACTTAATGGATGTAATGCCAATGGAAACAGATTAATTGAAATGTGCACTTGGTCACTGAAAATTATGCAGTATAATAAATGTCTCTATCATCACATATAAATAGGTTCTAAGAACTATGAATGATGAAAGAAAAAAGTAAAGGAGCTGTAAAATAATGTCAAAACATCGTCACCAGTATGTAATCAAATGGTAAATAAGTCATAAATTCTGCTTAAAGACAGAATTCCTGTCCCACCTTGACAGCTCAAATCTTTGTGGTCACCCAGAAGTTAATGCGCATATCATTACATTATTAAAGAAAATATTGTATATCTGTGTTGCTCACCTTTCCATTTCTGTGACAAAATGTCTGGGAATCACAACTTAAAGGGAGAAAGGTTTATTTTGGTGTAGAGCTCTGGAGGTTTCAGGCCACACTCAGCTATCTCTGTTGCTGTCAGGCCTATGGCAAGGCAAAAATAGGGAGGCAGAAGAAAATGGTATATCTCATGGCAACAAGGAAGAAGACAGAGAGAGAGAGAGAGAGAGAGAGAGAGAGAGAGAGAGGGAGGAAAGGTGTACAAGCAAAAAGAAGAAGACAGAGAGAGAGAGAGAGAGAGAGAGAGAGAGAGAGGGAGGAAAGGTGTGGATAAGATACACACTTCAAGGGCTCACCCCCACCAACCTGTTTTCTGGAAATAGGTCCACACCCTCAGAGCCTGTGTAGCTATGAGCTCACCAATAAGAGTCCATTGATAAGGTACAGCCCTCAGGGTCCGACCAGCTCTATGGGACCCAGTAGTAAAACTTGTGGCATTGGAGATCCACCCTCCAATGCATGAGACCTTGTGGTACATTTCAAATTAGGCCATAAAAGTATCTTAAAAACACATAAAGAGATATGGAACCAGTTCTAATGGGAGACTAGAAAGAAAAAAATAAAGCCAGTTTCTTCCACTGTTGGTAGGTGAGTGAACACTTTGGAGAAAAGAAGAGGGCTGGCAGCCCAGTGTTAGCTCCTTTTTCCTACCCATCGTAGCCAAGGGATGAATGATAGCAGTCATTATCTATGGAATGATTTTCACAGATGTTGTTGAAGTAAAAAAGCTGAATCAGGGCCGAGGATTTAGCTCAGTGGTTCCCCCGCCTGCCCTCACAAGCACAAGGACCCGAGTTCGATCACAGGCAACCCCTCATCAAAGGGCTGGAGATGTAGCTCAGCACAAAGGCCCTGGGTTCAAGTTCCAGCATCACAAGCACAAAAGCTGAAATAAACAAGCATAATTTGTGGAAAAGGTAAATTATACAACTTTCTGGGCTATGAGACATGGGTCCGTGGTACTTTAAACTTTCATTTCTGTGTGTTGGAAGCTGTGCCCCTAGAAACAGAAGAGAAACCTTTCCTGCTTTTCTAGGTCAGAAGGGTCACGTCTGAGGTGGAAGGAAAGGGGTGGAGCCTGTTGTCTCCCGACTTTGTCTCGCTTCCGCACTGCTCGGCGCTAAAAAGAATGAGCAAACTTTGACGCCGTACACATTCCCTTGCGTGATGTTAGGTTGGACGCTTGGGGTCTTAGAGACTCCAGCGTGTTGAAAAATTCTGTATTTAAGTAGAAATTGTGATTTTTATCTTATAAATATGTTATCACTTATGGATTTTGAAATTCTGTTTCATTTTCTGTTTGTATGGAGAGTTAGAGAGGTTCCATGTGATGTCTTCCTTGGCTTTCCCCTCTGCAGATAATACAGACAAGTTGGATGTGGGGTAACGCAGTGCAAGGTGACAGGTTCTACAGGTGAAGGCAGACAGTACAGACTGTGAGAAGGGGCTGAAAATAGGAACATCAGAGAAAGTTTTCTTGTGTGCATTGAACAGAATGAGGAAAACTGAATTGGAGAAATGTGTGTGTGTGTGTGTGTGTGTGTGTGTGTGTACAGATAGACTGTGAAACATTAATTTTACTGTAGAATCAATAGATTCCACTTGAAAATGTGAGAGATTCCACCATTAAAGTTTATGGAGCGGTGACACACTGAGAAAATTTGTGTTGCTGGCATTGGAAGATAAAATTTTTATGGTGTAACTTTGTGTCTTTAAGAAAACTTAATTGCTGCCCTCAAATGTTCAACTTTAGAGATCTCTGTGGCATATATATATATATATATATATATATATATATGCATCTTTAATTGTTCTACTTCAACATTTGGGTAAGATCTATTTGACACCCTGCTCTCTAAAGCTCCTTCCTTTATGGCACAGTTATATTACTGATTGAAACAGTCTGACATTGAAGTGTACTGGGTTAAAATTTTAAGAACAAATATTGGTGAACATCATCTGGCTTTGAGAGAGAAACAGAGAGCATGCAGTTCATTTTTCCTTTGTCACTGATTGTTAAACATTGAGTATTGTTTCTATCATTCTTTCCCCTTCCTCTATAATATCTTTGTACCTCCCACTTGGCAGTATGTACTAAGAAGGTTTCAGGCTGCCTTTTACTATTTGAGAATGTGCCTCACCTGAGGAAGATTTGGGACTGCTGTGTGTTTGATTGCTTTACTTGGACTTGGTGCCATTTTATGGGGTCACTACCTTTTCCACCTTTGGTGGGTCAGGCTGGAGAATCTGTATCTGGGGCATCCCCAAATCAGGCAAAGCATTTCTGCTAATAGCATTGAGTGGTTGCTCAGAGATTGGTGACAAGATTAGGATAACATGCCTGATTCTAAAAATAGTAAGTTTTTGTCTGATGCACTTTCTCTGTGTATTTGTTTTTGCAAATCTATGGCAGCTGCTCAATGATGATCAGGAATCCTGGTTTTCAGCATGTGGTCCCCAGCTAGTGTTATTTGATGCTAACACCTGGGTTATGCTTTTTTGCCACCCATGACTCCATCCGTTTGCGTTGGCTGGGCAGCACAGGGTGAAGGTGTCGAGGACTACTCCTAAATTTCTGCAAACATTAAATCATGTCATGAGTACTTGGAAAAGTCAGGATGGCTGTCCCTGTGCGCTGCATTCTTTTCTTGATGGCACAAAAGGATTAATTAAAGCAGACCCACCTGATAGTTGGCAGTGTAGACATTGTCACGAGTTGAAGAACCCAGCATGTGCAGATGCTGCCAGGGGTCTCTTCTGCATCAGTTATTGTGGGAGTCACATCTTTTAAAAACTATTTCTCTTAAATCAACTTCAGTTGGTGATGATAACGCAGACATAAAACTTACCCTTTCAGTTAATAGAGGGTAAGAGACTAAAATTTTTTTTTTTAAGAATGTGTCGTTTTGCTGTGATCACTGTTTAAATCCATGGATGCAGTAGATAAGAGATTAGCATTTGAAACTTATACTTAACAGCAGCCACCTCAAAGGCAGTGTCTTGTGTAGGGGAGGAAAACAATAGCATTGTTTGCTCTGTTTCAACAAGGCCTTCTAATATGCTTCCTCTAGTAGCCCGAGGTGGAAGAAAGTGTGTGGATTACCAAAATGACTATCAGCAGTAAGACATAGATCCAAGTCACTCATCTCCTGCTCGTTAGTACCAAAACACTCTCAGAACTTTGGAAACAAAAGTCACTGGCATTTATATGACGTCTAGGACTGTTAGTATGCTTTGCAACCCTCGCATTTAAGTCCTTCTATTATTTCTGTAATAAGTAAAGGTAGAAGTCCCCCAATTTTATGTCTCTTCTTTCTTTTTGGATGAGAGTTTCCAAAATGGGACATGTATAGATGGCACACTATTATCCAGACTTCTGAAAGCCTTTAATAACACACACGATAAGTAGCTCTCATCAAATGTATTTTAAATTAATGGAAAGATAATTAAATCTTTAAAGAGATTATAGCATCCTTTAAAAACAGTGCTGTTTTAATAATTATGCTGTACTAAGAAATTTGTATGTATTATGAACCCATAGTATTTCACGTGTCACTTCATAGAAAATCTCTCTCATGTAGATTGTAACACTAAAGTTCGGAGATACATGGTCAGTAATGTACGGTCTGGAGCGAAAGTAAAAGTGTGGCTCAATAAAAGCATGCCAGTGTTGAAGCATTTAGTTGAGCCATAACCCATCTCAGGCAAAACAAAAAGGTTTTCCTTTTCCAGCAAAGATTTGCTGACCGACATGTGTGCCGTATGAGGTGTCCGAGTATTATACGAGCAGAAACACGGCCGGCCTCCTCTGAGTAAAACCTAATGAACGTGTGCAAAATGAGTGAGGCTGTGAACTCCCCAAGTGCTACAGGAAGAAGACACATGGGCGAAACTGCTCAGGACAGATGTGTGCTGGGTCTCACAAGGAAGGCGTCGCTGTAGGTTCTGGTGAAGGGAAAATGGATCCAGAGAGCAGAGCTCAAGCTAGAGAGGATGACTTCAAAGTTTTCAGAGCAAGTGAAGTTGGCTAGTTGGTATGGAAATTGTTCCAGGCCAGTGGCGGGGTTAATTTTATACGTCAGCTTGGCCAGGCAGTGGTGTTCAGATGTTTGGCTGAACATGTACAGCAGCAGAGATTGAGGAAAGCAGATCGTACTTCATGAAGCAAGTGGGCCTCACGCAGTCATTTGAGAGCTGTAAGAGGGAAAAAATATGCAGCCCTTGAAGAAAGGAGGAATTTTTGCTCCATGCTGCCTCTGGACTAGAGCTGCAACACCAACCGACATTTTCCTGAATTTCCAGTCTCTGAACTGCCCTGAAGATTCCAAATTATGGGATCTCAAAATTGTGCAAGCTGGTTCCTTAAAATTTCTGCCTCTGGCTGTCTCTGTTAAAGATGCACACAAACACCCACAGACTGTCGGTTCAGTTTCTTTGTAAAATCTGACTACTATATCTGGTGCTTTTTTTCTTCCTTTAATTTTCTCCTTTTGAAAATGGGAATTTTATGTTTGACCCTCCATTTTATTTTAGGAAAGGATCACTTTACTTTTAGAATCATTTGTTATAGATGGGAAGTAACTTTCCTCCAAGATGGACCACACTCAAAGTCTCACCTATATCTAGTTTACACGATTTATGTCACTTGTGCAACATTTGCACTACTGTTATTCAGAGGAAACCATGCACTCTGAGTCGACGCTATGTCGGGAAATGATCACCTGAGTGGAGAAATTCTACATGCGGTGTGGATGTAAATCGTCAGGCTCAGAAGGCAGACTGGTAACATAAATAACAGCGCTTGAGGATATGTAGATCCCATTCCGTGGACCCTGAAGACCATATATAGTACAAGAACTTCATGTTAACGACCGCAAATGTGGAGATTATCATAGCTCATCCAGGTAGGTTATGAATATAAACACAAGTATCATTTAAGAGTGAGTTATACAGTGATGTGAAAAGAGCAACAGAACCGTGGAGGGCAGACGCTCCACCACTGATTGTCAAGATGGAAAAAGGACCGGGAATCAAGAAATGCGACTCTTGGAGTTATGGAATGAAAAGAAATACAGCTCTTTGAATGACAAGGAACTATTTCTTCCCAAGGACAGTCAGAACAGGTGTGATCTAACCAACACCCGGATTTTGGACTCATCAAACTGCTTTAAAACATTTGTCATCCACAACTCTTAAGAGAATAAACAATTTTAAGCCACCAAAAACTGTGCATAGATTGTTATAACCACCAATGAAAAATAACACGTAGTGCTTTTCTTTTCTATGTATCAAAAATCTGTTTCAAATGATGTACAATTATTCCACATAAGTATTCATTTTCTTTACCTCATGACATGCAATACTCTTCACATAATACCACCTATACTACAGGAACAGTGCGATTACTGAAAATAACTTAGGATGCTTATTTATTTGTTGGATTAGCATTTACATTTTCTTTAGGAAGTTTCCCACTAGGATTATGTAGTCAAATGCTTCTGTATTAAAGTAATTGTTATTATCTCTTTACCTGTAGCTATAAGTTAAAGGCAATATAGTTGCAAACATTTATGTACTACACACAATGTATCTATATCTATCTATATCTATATCTATCTGTACATTCACATATTTGTTTGTATTGAAATCCAGTGAAGGATAACCCAACAAGTATTAAATTATGTAGTTATTGTTAAACTTAACAAGGAAAGGCTGACTTGGGCAAATGGTAAACATACTTCTCTCCATAAACCTAGGTGTAAATATTTGACTTTAAACCTGTGTAAATAATTCACAACCCTTTAAACTAGTAGAAATATTTTTAAAAAGAAATTCCTGCATTTCAAAGACAAACTAAAACTTGAATATAACTAAACATTGAGTTTAACTTCATTTTAAATAAATGAAGACTGAATATTAATACTTTTCCTCCCAATTTTTCTGAGCAATATAGTCTACAATTCTTCCATATACATATTTAAATATATTCCTCATGCTTTTTTGAATTATATAATATGATATTTTGTGGGTGTTTTATGGTCCATTTCATTAACTTCTCATTGGCTTCTCTGTCCATTTTCTTGTCCTTATAATTGTCAGTTTGCATGTTTGGGTTTTTTTCTAGTGCATCTTTGGAGTAGATTTTTAATAGTAAAATTTGAGAATCAAAAGATACATGATTAGGTGATTTTAATAGATACTGTCCAACTCTATTCCTAGTTGAAGCATTTTAAATTTCCTCCAGCAATAGTTAGAACAATTTGTTTGCCAACAGTCTCAACAGCTAAATGTGCAGTCAAATCTTTGGATTTTCCTCTCTGAACGGAAAATGCTGTGCTGTGCATAATTTTAATGTTTAATACTATGAATGAATTTGAGTCTTCTTTTTATGTGGTTAAAGCAATTTGCATTTCTTTTTCTGTGGAATCTTCATATTTATCATTTTTTTAAAAAATCAAACTTTCTGTATTTTCATTCTCCATTTTTAGAAATTTTTTGTATAGTAAAATTTACTCTTTGATTATAACGTGAATCACAAATAAAATTTGTATATGGTGTGTTTTGCTATTCAAAGGTATACTTTACATTGGAATCAAACTTATCAGTCATTCTATTGTTGGATCTGGATTTTTGAATCATGACTGAGGAAAACATTTATCACCATCCAATTTACAAATTTATCCATACTTATGAATTGAATATTTTAATATCTATGTTTACATTTCTGAATTGCTTGTAGATTTTTCTGTAAATTGGTCAAATTATACATTTTCTTTTTCTTTTCTTTTGAGATGAGTTCTTGCTACATAGTTCAGGCTGGACTTGAACTCATTATGCAGCCCAGGCTGCCCTCAAACTCATGGGGATCATCCTGCCTCAGCCTCCTGATTGATGGGATTACAGGCATATGCCATCATGCCTGGTTAATTGCATATTTCTTTAAGGCTTAGTTTTTAGTTATTTTAATATGGATTTTAGTAAGATTATTTTTCTCACAGATTAAAGAAGTTACCTTCATTTGTAATACATTTACATATACAATTTAGTGTATATATTTTGTTTGTTCTTTTGGTACCACTGTTCATTTGTGTACCAATATTATACTTTTGAGGGCTTTATAGTTCTTTAGTAAGGCTAAATAATGTGTTTGAATATTGAATAGAGCTGCCCTATTCATTCCTGTTTTTTTTTCAAACAGAATTCTTATTTGTTTATTCTTCAAAATGATTTTTGTAATGAATTTGCCTAGATAAATAGGCAGATGACTTCAGGAGTACTCTAGGAATGTGCTTTCTCATTTGTTTCAGCTACTTTCACATGTTTGAGGAGTTTTCTAAAATGGTCCCCGTAAGATTCTGAACATGTTTCTTTAAGAGTATGGTTAGTTCCTGAGATAACTTTTTACCACACTTTCTGATATTTTTGCTATCACTGATTTCTCCTTCCTGGAAGAATTTTGAAGTTCATGTAATAACTCCGTCACTTGGTTTTATTGCATGAATTGCCTATAATAGTCTGTGCTTTGTGCTTTTTCATGTTCTGTTTTGTGAGATTACTTAGGTACATTAAAAAACTGTTAACAAAGTATGGAAGATATTTCAAAGTTAGCACAAAAATATATATCTAATCAGAGGAGCAATATAATTTACATAGCCCTGTCCCCTAGCAATTACCTATTACACTAGATAATACAAATAAAATCTGTAAGAAGCAGCATGACTTAAGTTGCACCCAAACATTCTAGCTTTCTCAGCGCTCCTTGCTGGTACTATATATGATCTTTAAGTGTGTTAGTATTCCCTACATCAAAGATAGCAAGTACTTTGGTTGATAAATTTTTTTTTTACTTAATCCAAAATATATTTGGAAGAAATATTATGAATTCTTTTAAAACATTATCTTTATTCAAATTCAATCACAAGAAGTAAATTCAAGCAGAGGCAAGGGATTACTGAACAGATAGTCAACATGCAACTATCTACGAGGAGAAGGTAGGGAGAGGTTACCAGCTGCGGCAGGCTGTGTGGAGACAACAACAGCACCAGTCTAAAAGTATCAGATCTGTAATCTCAAGGTGTCCGAAGGATTCCCCGGGGAAGCCTAATGCTAATGAGCACCTGCCACAACATCTCCAACTGACGGAAGCAGAAAACCTTCCCATTCACGGAACCTGGAGTGGCCTAATACAGGCGGAAAATTCTTCCCCCAGCAAGATTTTTATGAATGACAGTGCCGTAAATGGGTCGGCACATTGTTTCCTCTCCCAAAGAGATGGAGGTTGGTGTGCAGCAGCTCCTTCCTTCTGCTCAGCCTTCCCTGTTCCGTGACTTTAGTATTTGTGATCTCCTCATTCTCACAAGAGAGTTTCTGAAGATCTGCACATTATTTCTGCAGCAGAGGAAGTGGTAAGAAGGAAGGAGGTAAAGGAAATGCACATGAAGAATGTTCTAGCTAAGTTAGCCCCTTGTGAAATGTGCTACTTCGCAAGGCCTAATGAGCGGACAACACATATCTCACTCCTAGTGATAAGGATAGCTTCAAATTTAGGTTGGTTTTTGTTGTTATTCTTGATTTTTTCTTTGATAAATTGCTACATGAAGTAATACTGGTATGCTATTACTAAGGGGAGGGAAGAAAATGGGTAGCTATCCTTCTGTGCACGGGATCAGACTGCATTTACCATCTGTTTGTTGTTTCCTTTCTTTACCTGAGTAAGAGGAGCCAATTATAAGGCTTGCAAGATAAACTTTAAAGATAGCATTTTAATAGCTTTTAATGTACTTTTCCCTCCTAACTTCAGAAATCATTTTTAATCTGTCTTTAGAAACTTGAAACAAAAACAAAAAACAAAACTAACAAAAGCATTTGTTCTTTACATGAGTGGACACTTTTCTGGAAAAAAAGAGTTCTGCTATTCAATCCTTATGTAAGGAGAAATCTTTTGTTTTCCGAGATGTTTAAGCTTTACACTCCTTTTTGTTTCAAAAATGAGTACAGCAACCATGTAAATTTTAGCCCTCAGGCAATCAAGATGAATGTGGCCAGTCTTGTTAAATAGGACATTGTTTGCTCTGGAAAGATGTATTACCGGGGTGAAATCATTATGTATATATTTCTGCAACATCTTGTAACCGCAGTCTATTAGAAATGATGACCACAGCACTGCGTAGGCTGAAGATTATCATATTTCTTTAAGGCATAAGGCCAAGAAAGAGGCCAGCTGCCAGGACAGTGTGACCCAGCCTACTGCTCTGCCTGACTTGTGTCAGGAGTGATCTCCATCAAAGCTGCAAGCACCACGATATTGGCCGAGGCTCTTCTAACACTGGTGACTTGTTTTTATAGCACTGGGTCTAAAAATAACAGTCATCCATCAGTGTTAGTGCATGAAAAATTGAATTTTATCAGAATTCAAAAGAAGCGTGGACTAGACATAATGTTGTAAGTGGGTCTTGGGATCTTACGTCACTCTCTATCACACCTGGTGGGCAGGCTTCCGACTAACAATTTACCAATATCTCTAATCAGAGAGAACATAATGAAAGAATAAAGTTTAAGACTTCACCATTGTTTGAAAATGCAGGAGAAATTTAATACCATGAAAGTTTTAAATAATTTACTAATGAAAAATGCATTCTTGTTATTTTCTATTGGTTAATGGTAAGTATATTTTTTAAAAGACATTTAATAAATGAGTAAATCCAAAGTTTAGCCTGAATGTGTATTGAAGTCATTGATTTAGTGGACTAGACATAATGTTGTAAGTGGGTCTTGGGATCTTACGTCACTCTCTATCACACCTGGTGGGCAGGCTTCCGACTAACAATTTACCAATATCTCTAATCAGAGAGAACATAATGAAAGAATAAAGTTTAAGACTTCACCATTGTTTGAAAATGCAGGAGAAATTTAATACCATGAAAGTTTTAAATAATTTACTAATGAAAAATGCATTCTTGTTATTTTCTATTGGTTAATGGTAAGTATATTTTTTAAAAGACATTTAATAAATGAGTAAATCCAAAGTTTAGCCTGAATGTGTATTGAAGTCATTGATTTACTTAAGCATGGATGCTCCTTACTAAGGCATCCAATTTTAATATTAAATTAACATACAAGATTTGAAAAATTAGTCGTCAGCATGATTCAACTTTATTCAGAGCATTGACAGGGAATTTGGAAGTACAAAGTCAACACCAAAATTGCTTTAGAGTAAGCTTTACTATTTCAATAAATTCACGTAATAAAAATAGCTATTTGAAATAAATCTTTATAACAGGGTTAAAACCCAGTCTACCCCAATATGAGATAATTGATCCAAGTCATTAAACCAAATTTTATGTAAATAGTTAAAAATATTAAAATAGAGGCTTCCTCTTACATTGATATTTTGATTATTTTCACCTCCTTCCACTTTTGATAATACTTTGAATTCAAAAAAAATTTTTTTTTGGTACTTGGGTCCTTGTACTTGCAAGGCAGGCAGCAGAACCACTGAGTTAAATCCCTGGCCCTCATTCAATTTTGTAACAGTAACAATACTTACACTTGGATTAATCATTACAAAAAAATATCCTTAAAACTGCACAAACAATTTTGGTTAAAATTTGATGAAGTTTATTCAAAATTTATATTTGCTCTTTATACACATTAGTTGCATCAGGTAATTATTCATAAATTATTTTGACCCGGGGGAAATGATAAATTCCATATCACATATACTGGAAAATTCAGGCTTTAGTTTAGGAGCTGAGAATACCATAATTAATAAAATTCACGACACCCCTACTCTTACTGACCTGTTAGAAAAGTAGGCTAATTTAAATATAAATAAAAATATGTATTTGATTAGGTGATGTTATGAAGAAAGGTAAATGGATTGAGACAAATAGATACTGTAGGTTTCAGAAAACTTGTATTAGAGATAAGAAGGAAGTGAGAAATATCTTACAACTGTTTAAGAAGAGATTCTGCTAAACAGAAGAATCAGCCTGTGTCTGTGCTTGACATAGAAGAGTGAAAACCAAAAGGGAAGAATAGCAAGACAGCATGTGAGGTTGGTAAGAAGCAAATAAAGAAGACAGAAAGAAGACAAAAAGTCATGGAAGTAGTCAAAAATCAATCATTCAGACCTTTGGACTATGATAAGTACTTAGACTTGAGGTTTATCTTCAACTTTTTGTCTGACTGAAAATTTATGAAGGATCAACCTTGTTACTTGTCTTAGTTCAGGCTGCTATAACAAAATATAATAACTGGGTGGCTTACACATCAAGTGTATACTTTTCGTACTCCTGGAAGCTGTCAGTCAGAGATTAATACTTCAGCATAGCCAGTCTTGACTGACAGACAGCTGCCTGTCTTCACATGTTTGCGAGACAATGATTGTGTGCCTCTCCGTCTTTACAATGACATAAAACCCACCATGAGGGCCCTGCCCTAGTGGTTTAAGCTGACTGTAGTTATGTCCCAAAGATTCCACTTCCAACTAACCTCACAGTGGGGTTTAGAGGTTGATCATAGGAAATCCAGGGTGAGACAAGAACTCAGTCAATAGCACTATGGTAAAAAGAACAGGCTGCGTCGATAGAAAGGAGAGATTATCCCTTAATTTTTACAACATATTTTGCCGTAGTAACTTCTTTTAAAAGTGCTTATATTTTTTAAGTAACAATATCAAGAAAGCAAAAATAACTTTCATTTTCTCATTAACTTTATTGGTACAATTTAGGTATACAATACAGTTACATTCATCATTGGGATCTTGTATCTTTGCCCTCCCTTTACCCGCCTCCACCCTTCTTTATTCACAAAGACTTTGTTTCCATATTTTTCCTTTTGTCATGTTTTTTCTTTTCACTTCTTACCTTTCCCCTACCCCTCCCATTTCCCCCACTAGTTTAGACCTTTTTTTTCCCCATTACAAATTATTAATTATACATTTTGATCCTTATTTACACTTTTTAGCCTGTCACAACAGAGAAACTATATGGTATTTACATGTGTGTCCTATTAATTTCACTTAAGATTTTTGACTTCAATATGCATCCACTTAGCTATAAATGTCTCTAGTTTCTTGTTCTTTAAGGATGAGTAATACTCCATTTTATTAAAAAAAATCTTATCCAGTCTCCAGTTGGTGGGCAATTGGTCTGTTTCCAAGTTGTAGCTATTACAAACTGTGCCACTATAAACATGGGTGAGCATATACCACTGTGGTATGATTCTTTTAATTCTTTTGGGAAGATACCCAGCAGAGGAATAGCTGGGTCAAATGGGATTTCTAATTCTAGTTTTTGAGGTATCTCCATATTGATTTCCACAGTGGATGCACCAGTCTGCACTCCCAGCAACAATGAAGAAGGCTTCCTTTCTCCCCACAGCCTTGCCAGCATTTGTTATTGGTTAATTTATTGATATCAGACATTCTTTCTGGGGTGAGGTAGAATCTCAGTGTCATTTTCATCTGCATCTCTCAAATGACTGGTGACATTGAACATTTTTTATATATTTACTGCTTTTAATTCTTTGTCTGATAAATGTCAGCTCATTTCAGGTGACCACTGTTGAATTGGGTCTTTATATTTGGGGAAGCCTGATTTATTTGAGTTCTTTATATGTTCTAGACAGTAGATCTTTGTCTGAGGAACAGCTAGTAAAAACTTTTCCCACACTGTAGGTTGTGTCTTAGCTCTGTTGGTGGTTTCTCTTGAAGTGCAAATACTTTCTAAAAAGATGAGTTCCCAGTTGTTGATTCTTTGTGCTAATTCCCATGCTGTGGAGGATTTGTTCATAAAGTCTTTTCTTATGCCAGTGTCTTCAAGAGTTCTACCTAGCTTATCTTTCAGCAAGTTTAGTGTTTCTGTTTTAATATTTAGATCTTTAATCCACTTGGATTTTAATTTAGTGCATGGTGAAAGATAGGGGTCTAGTTTTAACCTTTGGCAAGTTGAAAGCCAGTTTTTCCAATGCCATTTATTAAAGCAGCTATTTTTCCTCCAGTGAGGGTATTTGGCTCCTTTGTCAAAGATGGGGTAACTGAGTATGCCAGGAGTTGTTTCTGATCTTCTCACTTGAACCACTGATCCTCATATCTGTTTCTTTGCCAGTACCATGCTGTTTTTATCAGAGTAGCTTTGTAGTATAGTTTCAGGTTGGGATTGTGATACCCCCAGCCATGTCTCTGCTGCCTAGAATTGCTTTTGCTATTCTAGATCTCTTCTGATTCCAAATTAATTTTTCAATTGTTTTCTCTATTTTCTTTGAAATTAGTATATTTCTGTGAAATATACTGTTGGGATTTCAATAGGGATTATGTTGAATCTGTAAAGCAGTTTTGGAAGTATGGCCATTTCCACTATATTCCTACCCAAGAACAAGTGATTTCTTTCTATTTTTTTATATACTCTTTGACCTCTTTTTACAGCCTTTGTAGTTCTCAGTAGAGAGATCTTTTGCTTCCTTTGTTAGACTGATTCCTAGATATTTCATTTTTTTTGAGATGCTATTGTGAAAGGGTTGTTTCCCTAATTTCACTCTCAGTGAATTATTTGTTTATAAATAACATCTGAATCATAGCAGACTTTTCAACAGAAAACCTCAAGTCAAGGAGAGCCTGAAATGAGGTATCTCAAGCCTTAAAATTAAACAACCTCCAACCTAGACTAATGTGTCCTGAAAAACTATCTTTCAGTATGGATAGGGAAATAACATACTTCCACGACAAAGAACACCTGAGAAAATTCATGAATACCAAACTAGCACTCCAAACAATTTTTTAAAATATCCTAGAAAAACACAATTAAGGTCACAACTCCATAAGGCCCAACTGAGAAAATCCAAAGTATTTCATCAGGCAAGGCACAAAATTCAAGGGAGAGGGGGAATATAAAAAAGAGCCAAAAACAAGAAAATAACATGACATTGATAAGTCAATACATATCAGCTATAACTCTAAATGTTAATGGCCTCAATTCACCAGTCAAAAGAAACAAACTGGCAGAATGGATTAACAAACAAAATTCAACAATATGCTATATACAAGAAACACACCTAGTTCAAAATGAAACTTATAGACTGAAAGTAAAAGGATGGAAAACAATTCTCTATATGACAGGAATCCAGAAAAAGCAGAGATAGCTATCTTATTTGCAGACAATTTCAAACCAAAACTAATTAAGAGAAAGAAAGCAGGTCACTACATCCTTGTAAAGGGAACAATCCAAGAGGAAGAGATGGCAATCATAAAAATATATATTCACTAAATACTAATACCACAGTTATATTAGCAAACATTAAAGGACATGAAAAACAAATAAGCACTAATACAATTGTAGTGGGGGACCCCACTGTCATAAAAAGACAGATCATCTAGACAAAAAATCAACAACAAAGTAATAGAACTGGACCTAACTTTTGAACAAAGAGACTTAATAGACATCTCCAGAGTGTTCCACTCCACAAAATAAGAATTTACATTCTTTTGGGTCTGCACCGGTCATTCTCCAAAATAGACCATATACTAGTTCATAAAACATGTTTAAGTAAAAGCAAAGCAATTGAAGTTATCCTGTGTATATTATTAGACCACAGTGCAATTAAACTGGTGAGCAATAGCATAAAAAACTCCAAGAACTTCACAAACACATAGAAATTGAATAACACACTCCTGAACAACAGATGCATCACAGTGGAAATTAAAGAAGAAATTAGACAGTTTTTACAATTCACCATACAAAGGCACAAAAGTATCAAATAACAAACCCCAACAATATTCAGTATACAAGAGACACATTTAAATAAAAAAACAAACTCACAGATTAAAAATCACATAATAGAAAAAAAATATTGCATGCAGCTTGGAACCCAGAAAAAAGCAAGAGTTGTTATCCTAAATTCAAACATAGTCGATTTCAGGCCAAGATTGATAAGAAGAAACAAGAAGTTAACTACATACCAGTTACAGGATCAATTCAACAGAAAGAGTTAGCAATAAGAAATATACACTCACCAAATATCAGCACACCCAACTTCATGAAACAAACATTAATGGACATGAAAAATCAGATAAACATCAGTATAATTGTATTGGAGGACCTCAGTACCCCACTGTCACAAATGGATGCATCAACTAGACAAAAAATTAAAAATATAAAGAAATATCGGAGTTGAACCAAACGTTCAAACAAATGCATTTAATAGACATCTACAGAGTGTTCTATACAACAACTGAATCCACATTGTTTTAAGCAGAAAATGGGACTTTTTCCAAGACAGACCACACAGAGCCCATAAAGGATGCTTAAGTTAATGCAAAAGATTCAAAATTATCTTACGTGTATTTTCAGATTATCGTACAGTGAAACTAGAAATCAATGTCAAAAGACAGCACAAAAATTGTACAAGCACATAGAAATTAAACAATATACTTTTGAATAATCAGTGGGCCACAGATGAAATTAAAGAAGAAATTAGACATTTTCTACAATAAAATGATAATGCCAATATGACATATTGAAACCTATAGGACAGAGTGGACAAAGCATTCTAAAGGGAGAAGTTTATAACAGTGACTTCTCACAATAGAAGAAAAGAGTGAGCTGAAATAACCTAATTATGCACATCAATGTCATAAAAAAACAAGAACAATCCAAATCCAAATCTACTACGAGGAAGAATCAGAGCAGAAATTAATGAACTTGAGACTGAAAATCAATATAAGGAAACAATGAGTTGAACAGTTGGTTCTTTGAAAAACTGAACAAAATAGACAAATCATTAGCCAATCTTATGAAAATAAGGAAAGAAGAGACCCAAATCTATGTAATTAGAAATTAAAAAGGCAAAGATCACAATGGATTCTGACACAGTCCATAATATTGGTAGCATTGAGAACCTACATTCTAATAAAACGGAAAATTCCTATGTACATGAAAACTATCAAAGCTGAACTAAGGAGATATACAAATCTTTAATAATCTAAGTCAGTGAAGCTAAAGAAGTAATAAATAAAATTAAACAACTAAGAAAAGCTTAAGTCCTGAAGGATTCATTGCTGAATCCATTCCACAATGGCTTTGTAATTCTACTCAAAATTTTTAATGAAATGAAAAGGCAAATTTATTCCCAGAAACAAGCATCACCCTGAGTCCAAAACCAGAAAATGACCCAACAAAAACATAGAACTACAAGCCATTCTTTTTAACAAATATAGATGCAAAAATTCTCAATAAAATACTGGCCAACAGACCCCAGACAGTCATTAAAAAGGTCATATTTTATGATCAAGTAGGATTCATTCCGTGGAGGCAGGACTGGTTCTTCATGAGCAAATCAATAAATGTAGTACACCAGATAAACAGAAGCAAGAGCAAAAATCACATGATCACCTCAATAGATGTAGAAAAGGTATTTGACAAAATCCAACACCTATTTATAATAAAATCCCAGAAGAAAATGGGAACTGAAGGTTTTTATCTCAATCTGATAAAAGCTATCTATGACACACCAACAGCCAACATCATAGAGAAGATGAACGCTTTCTCTTTTTTTTTTCTTTTATTGAGTTTATTGGTACATTTTAGGCATACAGTACAGTTACATTCATCATTGGTATCTTGTACCTTTACATGACAGGTCTTGATTCTCATTTTTCCCCTTGTCCCTGCCCTCCCTTCACCCCCTCCTCCCTTTCATGTTTACATACACTTTATTTCCATTTTTTCATTTTCTCATATATTTTTTTGTTTTCCCTTAAGGTAGGGGAAAGGGAATAAGGGAAATGAAAGCTTTCTATGTAAAATCAGGAACAAGACAAAAATGTCCATTATCACACCTGTCCCATATAGTTCTTAAAACATTATCTAGAATAGATCAGAGAAAGAATTAAAGGGAATATGAATTGTAAAGGAAGATGCTAATTATCCTTATTTATTGATGACATGATCCTCTTATAGAAGACCCCAAAAGAGTCCACCAACAATCTTCTAGAATTAATAACCAAATTCAGTAATGTATCCAGATACGAAGTCCACACTCAGAACCCAGTTGAAAGTCAAAGCCTGGGGCCCACTGCAGTATCTTGTGTAAGTTTGTGCCAGAAAGGCTTGTCTGCCTTGCAAGGCTGAAAAGTCTACATGGGAATCCTGAAGGAACTGGGGACCAACAACTAAAGGCAACAGTGAAGACCAGAATTTCAAAGAAGCAAAGGGAAGACTTTCTTCATCTTTCCCTTTTTATTCCAGACAGGTTTCAAGTCCATGGATGGGTCTTCCCTCCCATCAAGGGTGGGTCTCCCCTCCTTAGTTTGCAGTTTACTTGTCAGCCATTTACAGATACCCCCAGAGCTTTACTGATCTGCTAGGTGGTTCTCACTCAAGTCAAATTGACATGTCACAATCAATGGCCAGACAACTCGTAGCCAGTTTCACTAATGGTCTCACAGATTGATCTCTCCTCCAGTGCCTTGCTCGCACCTCTTCCCAGCAAGGTCAATAGTTGTCTCTTCTAATGACTACTTCCAGCTTGATTTCCTATATGGTTCATCAAGGTGAATACATGTTCACATCTATATTTGGTGAGCTGTCTTGGAGTATTTAAACGGTGATATTTATATACGACCCTACAGAAAGCTGAGGCATGGCACAACTTTCTATATTCAGGGTGAACACATTGACATCAATGGACTCAATGCAGACAATGGGGGTTATAATTTCCTGTAAGGTATTGAAAGTGGTAAGCATTTTCAAAGTAGATTCTGTTGTTTGAAATATTCAGAATAACCCATACATGGAATAATTTTATGCCCAGTAGCATATGGAGCGATGTGCCATGAATGTATATAAAGGAGAAAATAAATATATTGTCATAATACATACTGTTGATAAGATGGAGGAAGCATGAGAAGATATTGAGTAAACTGTTATCTCAGAAATCAATGTTTTTATTCACTTGTTTTTCATTTGTATACATTGCAAAGAAGACGCTGTACATAAGCTATTTTTAAAGTATAATTCTGTTCTTTGACCATTTTCAGGAGCAATTGTTACTAAAGCATATTTTGAATATAATAGATCTATACAGACAAATGAGTAGCTTCTCCTCTTGAAGTGTTTTATTCTGTACAATAGCTACTATGGCTTCTAGCTATTCAATGACCAATGCATTTAAAGCAATAGCTACACCGAAACATGTAGCCCTACAGCCCTTAGCTGTAAAATGTGTATAACTACTAAGTGAGAGATTTATTTAAAGAAGGTCCTGCAAGAGTCAGTGTAGACACCCTTTTCCAGTGAATTTCTTTCACTGCAGCAGCCTTGAGAAGTGAGTTCAGGATAACAGCCACTGCCTTTCCACCCGTTTTTCCTGATAACTCCAAAGCAGTTCACATGTCAATATAAATGATTTATCTAAAAAATCATAAGGTTTGTAAAAATTTTAAACCAGGACAAACATTGGTAGAGTTAAGCAGTGACTAAAAGCAAAATTAAGCCCTTATCTCCTAAAGCAGCCCTGACCTGTTCTAAAAATTCTTAAAAATGTCCTATGATTATCCTAGATTATTTGTTATTTCATTAATTTTTTACCCAATAAACTCACTGCAAACTGTTTGCTGCATGAGCATACTCTAGCAACATAGTGTATGATATTCATGCTCTGTCATAATTTTAACTTTAATCGTGTTTTTTCAACCTTCAGTTATCTTCCTTCCTTTTTTATTTCTCAGTCTGTTTTGTTTTGCTTCTGTTTTTATAGTCGAAGCCTATATTATACTGCAGATTTCCAGATGCTAATTAAAGGCCTATTCTAAACACTGTGGGGATTTAGCTTCAGCGTCTCTCCCTCCCTGTCTGCCTCTGTTTCTGTCTTTTTACATATGCACATGGACGATTATCTCCACTAACAATGTAATAAAAATCATGAAAAACCATTATATATTAACAAAAGTTCTCTAAAACTTTATATATTTTTACCTGATATAATCCAACATTTTAATCCTGCTTAAAATGATTTTCCCTTTTTCCTGCTAATGAATGTGTCACTTACCTGGTGTTCCCAAATAAACTGTTACAACACTCCAGGGAAAAGGGACCCAGGAAGTATGGTGAAGGGTTGCTCAATTACCTAAAGAATCACCTAGAGATTAATGTGACAATGAGGGAATTTGCCCTAGTCAAGAGCTGACATTACACATCCAATCCTAGACAGAACAAGAAAAGTAGTAACGATGTTAATGTTTAGCAAAATAGAGAAGTGAAAGATTTTGTACTGGAAGGAGAGAAGATTACTATGAAATCTCTTACACAAAACCTGGAAGTAGGTGAATGCTTCATGAAAAAAACATGCTGTTATGGAAAAAAAAATATCCATAGACACTAAATTGTGGTTTTCATGCCAACTGAACATTTTCAATAAGTTATAATAGTGAAACTTATGATTTCTAAAACGAGTAATTTTACCTTTTATTTTTGTTGCAAATTTCTAAACATTTCTGCTGCCAAAGACTTGGTTTTTGCATTAATATTTAATATCTTAATCTCTCCCAAATTGTACCTAATATTAGTATTTGATTATCAGAAACTCTTTTGTTTTGTTTTGTATTGCTGTGATTGAACCCTGGGCTTTACACATGCTAAGCAAACATTTTACCACTCAGTTCTGTATTTCCAGCAACTCCTCTTTTAGTCTTGTTTTAGGACCAGGTCTTGCTGTAGTGCCGGGGCTGGCCTCAAACTTGCAATGCTCTTTCCTCACCCTCACGAGTAATGGGTTCCAGGTGAACAGCACCTTGCCCAAACATAGAAACATTTCCCCTATGGATTTTTTAAGTTAATCTGTATTCCAGTAATTACTTACTTATAACAGGAGTGGCAGTCTTTTCCAATTCATAGAAAAATTATCTGTGTTTTCCTTATGTCACAACACCACCTGTGAAGGAAACAAGATGTACACCCAAGCAAGAACCTGCATGCAATCAGCGATTTTATGAAAATTAAAGTGCAAGGGGAATGACATCAAGTGGTCAAAGGAGAAAAGCCAGGCAAGTTAATGCTCTCTCAGTATAGTGATCCTGTACTTTCAACAAACAAGATACAAGACAGGAGATGAAAAGAAGATAAACCAACTACAATGTGTAGGAGCCAAAGTTACCTAGGTCCAAATAAAGAAAATGTGGGCAATAGTACTAAGAATTGATAAGGTAATTTTGTAAATTTAAATATTTGGTATTTATGATATTAGGAATTAAGTTTGAAATAAATTTAAAAATTATTTTAAGAAGGGGAAACTTGTGTAGGATATGGATAAATCTCCTTTTCTGTCTACCTTTAGAAATTGTCTTCTGTCATATTTCAGTCATTTGATGCAAAGGAAAAGACTGCTTAGTCAATCTTATATTCTTTTACTGAATCATCCTCCTACATATATGTTTATTAATTATTGCTAGAAAACTTCCTCAAAAGCCTGTTTTTTTCTCCAAAGTTTTAAAGACTCTCTTACTTTTGGATTCCAATTTCAGCTTTACCATTTATTACTTAAACAGCCACGAGAAAGCTAACTAAATTGTTTTTCTGTTTAGTTTTTTAAATGTGAAATATATGACAACTCTCGCAACATTTATGCAATACGAGTTAAATGAGATGAAGCATATCAAGTTTAGAAAAATAAACAGCACATTTTAACTTTCAATAAATATGAGTAAGTACTGCTATAATCATTTTATCACTGGCACAAATATCATGTAGTAAGTTTTGGGATAGCTTTGTCCTTTGAAAATTTTGAGTATACGGCTCTTTTGAACATCTTTCCAAGATTTGCAGGATTTCCTAGTTTAAAGCTATCTGTTTTCCACTTTCTCCAAGTCTTTAGATCAGACTCCTCGTGTGATGGACAGAAAGCTTGCATTTGCTTCGCTTTGTCCTGGACAGGATGGGGTCAGAAGCATCGGTGCTGAACTCCGCCTTCACAGAGCTTCTAGCTTCTGTTGTGGTGCAGTAGAGCGCCGGGCCAGTCCATCCAAAAGCGGCAGGGATGACAGTGGGGGCTTCCTTGGAGAAGTTCGCGTTATTCTTGGATGGCTCACATATTCATGTATGTGTTTGGTTCTCATTATTTGCAGTTTTACTGTTGTTGAAAACAATCAGCAATGCTGAATTGGAGAACATTGACCATTGCTTGTCTGGTAAAGCTAGGATTAGATCCCATTATGCTGCTTGTTACATATTCCCCAACATTGCTTTTATGTATTTTTCAATAAAATGCTGAATTAAATACATATGGTTGGCACATTGACCTTACAGCCACTGGCACTATAACTCATGCCTGAAAAAAGCTGTATGGGCATGCTGCTTTCTCACAAGACAACAAAGAAAAGAAATGCCACATTGCATTTTGAGCGCCGTGCAAACACCTCTTCCATTGCAGTTTGGTCACAAAGTTTTGCACATCAGGTGATTTAAGCTTTTTCTGCTCTATGAATTCACTGAAGTAGAGGGGCTGAAGTATTAATTTTTGGAGTTACAGATTCACTTTAGTAAGTTGGCAAATTCACAAATGGGAATCTGTGAGTAAGGAGGGTTGGCAGATTTTAAAACACGGCTTTCCAGATTTGGGTGAAGAGTTGTGGGTTGTCTCTTGTCAGACACTCACTTCTCTGTTTCAGTACTGCCTTAGTGCCTGGTATTGCTCTGTGTCAGTGATAAAGTGGGCAACAAGGAAAAGAGAGTAACAGTCATCTCTCCCTCAGCCTATATAGAGAATTTTATGATCCCATTAGGTTTCCTTCTCACGCTGCAACTCAATGGCCATGCCTTCTAAGAAATACCTTTTCCCCTCTTAATCTATTCTGTTTTATAATGGAACAGATTCCAAACCTTTGCAATCCAATACTCTTTTTCATACTGTTTTCTCAGATGGATTCAGAAAAGTAAATCAGTATTTATATAATACAACCTCATTCTCTTCCTATGAAAAATGTGGTCCAGAGATGTTTAGAAAATTTTCTCAAAGCAAAACAATAAATTCATAGATTCTTTAAGATTTACAGCTCAATTTACTGTAAGTTTGCTATGATTTTCCTGCAAGAGGGGTGATTTTGATAAGAATGTAAGAGTGCAGTTACAGAGAGGTAAGCAACAGGCTGGGATAAAAAGATTTCCATATTTTAACTATTATTAACTATTATCCATTATTAACTACACAAAATTTGCCAATCATTCTAGCATCGAAACTAGCACACAGTGGCACTGCTCTTGGAATATCATGGGAACAATGGAGGTTATCGTGTAATGGGAAAGGTCTAGGTCTGGCATTTAGTGCTTTACAGATATCTTTGTCCTCTTAGTTGGTGTTTTTGGAAGGCTGTCAGTGTAAAATTGGCACAAACAGTGCTTTTGAATTAATTGGCTTCTAGAAAAAAAATTAAATCCTTTCAAAGATTCATTTGTATTTTCTTGTATCTTTGTACTATATCTTGTATATATCTCTTGTATCGTTGTGTTTTTATAAGTGTACAAATTGAAATTCTTAAAATACTGGGGAGGGAATTACAACCAACATCTGAAAAGCATCTGATCTTCACTGCATGGCTTATGAAACTGTGAGAGTGATTTCTATTATTCAGGTTTTTCTAGTGCAGTTGCTAAACTAGTTTTCAGGGACACTTTTCTCAAAGTAATCATCAAGGATACTTTTGTAACCCTTAGTAAAAATAAGAACATAATGGTATGTTTGTATATTCATAGGATAAATAGATAGAAATAAAAATGTTTTATATTTACATATATAACTTCTAGCTTCTTTGTACCTTTCAAAGATCCATACTTATTTCAGGAATCATTTTATTGCTATGCAGAGTCTTTTAGAATTTATTATAGTGAAAATTGGTTAGTGATTAATATTTGGATCTTCTGTTTCATTCATACATATTCATTTTATATTAATTTTACAAATATATTCTAATGGCAGAATTTTGGAGTGGTGTTGTTAAAATTTGAGTGGCTAAAGATGCATTTCTGTTATCGTCTAGCTCATAAAATTCAGATACATAGTGTACTGTAATTCTTATGTTTGTTTATTTGTATGTGGTTGTGTCTTTTCTCCATGGCTCACTTATAAGATTTTTATTTTTATCATTAGTTTTCACAAAATTGATAATGACATTCTATAGTTATTATTATTCAGCACAAGATCATTAGAGCTCTTGGGTATTTTATTTCTCCATCTATACTAAAGTCTATAACTATATATTCAAGATGGAAAAACTCCACCAGACAAATACTCAAACACTTTGTCTCTGTCTTGCCCTTTCTAGTAGTTACTTCATAGACTGTTTGATATTGTCATACAACTTATTATTCCTCTAGTCTCAGTTTTTAAAATCTATTTAATCATGCTTCATGTTGGATAGGTACTACTGTAAGTCTGTCGGTGCATTAATCTTTTCTTGTGTTGATTATAAATGAATCCCATGCAAGGTATTTTTAATTGAATATATTCAACTTATTTTTCTGTTCTTTTTCACATATTTATTTATTTATAGTTTATTTATAACATTTCGCTTAGATCTCATACATCTTAGGCAAATGGCCTACCAGCGAGTCATATGCCCACCTCCTAATTATTTCTATAAAACTGACCGAGGTGCATTTCATACCTTCAATTACTGTCCTTACTCTGTTCATATTTCTTCCTACCTAATTATAAATCTATTTATAGTCTATTACAGCCCACCTGCAAATTTGATAGATTGGGTCATTTTTTAGTTTCATTTTATTTATTCCCTGGATAGATATTATGTTTTGTAGTTTTTTGTAGTTCTCTTTGTAATTTATTGCAAGATCTTGTCATTTTTAGAGTATAGCTACATGCTGTTTTTCCTCTTGATGCTATTTTAATAAATTAATGTTATCTTTGTTCTATCACTGAAGTTATTTAGATAATGAGTTTGATTATTTTTAATTGTTCTTCAGCCATTGTTTTGGTTATTCAGATATTTTTAGTTAAGACCAATATAGTCTCCCTCTTAAAGGCAACATTTTTCTGAGGACTGTCCTCAATTTCATAGTCAGTAAGGTTGTCCACACATACTGAAGTGAACATGAACTATTTTGAGCCATGGTGAAGTGTTGTACTTTTAAAATAAAATGCACGTTAACTAGTACAAGCAAACATAAAGTTTGTACATATTAGGTAACGTGTGATGTCTGAAAACATGTATGTTATGTAATGTTTAAATCAGTTTAAATGTATCTCTTTTCGTGTCTTTTTCTTTATGGTAAACCTTTCAGAGTCCTTCCCTTTGATGGTGTAAAATGTGCAGCACAATATTGATGTCTACAGTTACACTGCATTGTAACTTCTTTGTGCTAATCATACCCTAACACACTGCCCAACACACTGCCCTCCCTTCCTGGTCCTCAGCACAATATTGGTGTCTACAGTTACACTGCATTGTAACTTCTTTGTGCTAATCATACCCTAACACACTGCCCAACACACTGCCCTCCCTTCCTGGTCCTCTCCTCTCCCCAGCTTCTACTGTGCTTGTGACTTCTATGAGATCGCACCTCAGATTCCACATGTGAATGAGAGCATGCAGAGTTTACCTTCTGTGTCTGGCCATTGCACCTTCCCTAGTGTTCCCTAGTTCCATCCATGCCACCGCACATAATACGATTTCATTCATCCTGTAGCTGAAGAGTATTCCACTGTGCATCTGTGCCATGTTTTCTTAATCCATTCACCACTTGTGGAAGTCAGTTTGTTTCCATTCCTTGGCTGTTATGAACAGTACAACAACGCATGTGGGATACCAATGACTCTTTCACATAGGGACTTTTACCTCCTTTGGATACATACACAACAGTGGGGTTTGCTGCATCATACATCAGTTCTGTTTTTAACTTTTTAGGATCCTCCATATTGTTTCCCATAATGGCTATGCTAATTTACATTCTTGCCTACAGTGTGCAAGGGCTCCCTTTTCTCCACCTCCTCAGCAGCCCTGGTCTTTCCTCTTTCTGATAGTAACCACTGTAACAGATGCAAAGTAACATCTCACTGCCATGTTGATTTGCATTGCCCTTATGATGGTGGTGCTGAGCACCTGTTCGCTCTTGTGAGGAATTTGCATGTGTTCCTTTACGTAATATCTATTCAGTTCTGTGGCCCCTTTTGAAGTGAGTTATTTTGGGGATTTTTTGTTTATTTCTATGGAATTATATGACTTCCTTATGTATCTTGATGATTAGTCTTTATGACTGATTTTGTGTACTAGATTTAGCTATATTTATTAGCTCTAACAACTAATTTTATTGTTTTTGTTATTATTGCAACTTTAGAGGCTTTCCTATTTTCCATACATAATGGTCGCATTTATTATAGAGAATCTGTAGCTGTGCATAATATATCTTAAAGCTTCTTTTTTCCCTTTGCTTCTTCCCTTCAACCCTTCTTCCCCTCCCCATGTACAGAAAATTTGTTTCCATTTTTTGCTTCCGTTCCCTTTTCTTTTTTCAGTCCCCTTTCCCTTTGTTCCGCTTTCTCCTCCTTCCCTTCTCCCCTTCCCTTTGAACACGGTCTTCCTAAATCCCAACGTCCACCCTTCATTTTGCTGCTTATTTATCTGTGGGGTTTCTTACACAAGAGAACAATGTGGTATTTAAACATGTGTCTTATTTATTTCACTTCAAATTATGATCTCAGGACACATCCACTTACCTAAAAATGACTCGCTGGCTCTTCGTGATGGAATAGTGCTTCATTGTATTTATATTGTCACATCTTCTTTATCCACTCATCTGTTGATGGGCACATGGGCAATTTCCAAGATTCAGCTATTAAAATTTGTGCTGCTATAAACATGAGTATGCAGATATTACTGTGGTCATGGTGCTTTCAATTAACTCTTTTGAGGAGACGCCTAGAAGGGGAATAGCTGGGTCAAATGGAATCTCTAGTTCTAATCTTTTTGAGAACGCTCCATACTGATTTCTGTAGTGGTTTTTACCAATTTCCACTCCCACCAACAATGGGAAAAGGATTCTCCCCCCGGCCACAGCCTCCCCAGTGTTTGTTATTGGTCGATGGCTTTATGACAGCCATTCTTCTGGAGTGAGACGAAATCTCAGTGTTGTTTTAATTTGCCTTTCTCTAGCGACCGGTGATGTTGAACATTTTTTTCATGAATTTGTCTAATTGTATTTTTTTATCTGAGATGTGTCGACTTATTTCAGATGCCTGTTTACAGAGTGGGTCTTTGAATTTGGAGATCTGATGTTTTTAGGTGGTTATATATTCTAAGGAGTAGTGGTAAAGATATTCTCCCATTCCCTGGGTTGTTTCTTCATTCTGTGGGTGGTTTCTTTTGCTGTGCAAAGCCTTTTTTAGTTTTATGTGATTTCACTTCTTGATTCTCTGTAACATTTCCAGTGAAATTGGGGTTTTGTTCATGAAGTCTTTGCTGCATCTATACCTTCAAGAGTTTTACCTATTCTGTCATCCAGCAGATTGTTTTTGTTTTTATGTTTAGATCTTTGATCCATTTTGATTTTAGTTTAGTGCATGGTGAGAGATATAGGGCTAATTTCAATTCAGCATGTGGAAACCAGTTTTCCCAGGACCATTTATTAAAGAGGTTATCTTTCTTCCAGTGAACATGTTTGACCCTGCTGTCAAAGATAAGGTAGCTGAGTGTGCTTGGAATTATGTCTGCATCTTCTATTCTGTTCAATTGATCTTTAAGGAAGCTTTCTTTATTTGTTTGTTTGTTTGTTTGCCATTTCTATGCTCTTTTTTATCACGGTATGTCAGGAGCCATTCTACATAATTTTGGGGAAAATCATTTCACGATTAAACTATGATCAGACCTAGTCTTCTTGCCTACAAGCCAGCTATGACTTGCCCAAACAGCCCCATTTTTGCCTCCAGTCACATGTGAGACCTCAATGGTCCCATAATGCTGTGGTGCTAAAGGGCAAGATTGCATCAGCTGAAGATTTCCTGGTTCTCTGAGAGCCAAGTAGAAAGGTCTCACACGGGGAAGGACAGATTCCTTATCAATTTATCTCTGCCCACCTCCTGTGGTAAGAAGCCTTCACGGGCTGAGGAGCCTTGTGACCTGAGATCCCCACCAGCATGAGATCCACACTGACACAGGATCACCTCCACCCTTAAGTCACCTACTGTTCCCTCCAGTTACTGTTTTTACCCAATAAATCGCAGCTAGCTTGGAGAGCCCTTGCTTTTGGCTACTTTGAGGCACTGATCTCCCGGCCTCCCAAATCCTTTGAAATTGCCCTAGTGTCTGCTGTCTTTTCTGTCCTTTAGCCCTCGCCATCCCCCTTTCCAGGCAGGTTGAGGGCTGATTGCCCTTTGCTATTGGTAGCTTTCTTAGTATAACTTCAAATCAGGAATTGTGATGCCCCTACCTTGCCACTGCTGCCCAGAATTGCCTTTGCTATTCTGGATCACTTCTGGTTCCATATGAATTGTTTCATGTATTTCTGTGAGATATGCTATTGTTATTTTGATTGAGATTGAATTAAAATTGTTTAACAGCCTTGCAAGTGTGGCCATTTTTAATATATTGGTTCTGCCTATCCAAGAACAGTGATATTTCCCATTTTCAGATATCCTGTTTGATCTCCTTTTTCAGAATACTGTAGTTTTCAATGAAATGGCCTTTTCTTCATTAGGTCATTGCCTAAGTATTTTACTTTTCTTGACGTCATTGTGAAAGGTGTTGCTATCCTAATTTCTCTCTTGGTGAGTTTGTTGTTCATATACAGGAATGCTATTGATTGTTGAGTGCTGACTTTGTATCCTGTTACACTGCTGAATTTGGTTAATTTTTGGAATCATTTGGTTGAGCTTTTGGGGTCTTCTAGGTAGACTATCATGCCATTTGCAAATAATGATAATTTAACTTCTTCCTTTCCTAGCCTGTCATGGCTGCTAGCCCAAATGGATGTCAGATTGATGGCCTGAGCAGTCAGTGGAGGATTTCTGGTCACCTAATGAAGGGACAACAGAGAAGAGAGAAAAATATACAAAGAATAAGAAATAAAGAATGAGGAAAATAAAGTAATAGGTAGTTCATTGTTTCTGGGGGCTGGGAGTCAATCTTTAGCTCTCTCCTAGCTAAAGACCACCTGGTCTTAGCTCTGTCATGGTTAAGATGACGGGCTTGGGATTTGTCAGTATTTATGATCATATAGTACAGCTAGTAACGTGGTGTGAAGGCAGACGTAGGGAATAGCAGAACGAATGCACTAGTGAGCCAGGTTGAGAAAGGTCAGCAACTATGCATACTTGTGAAGGACAGGTCACAGTTAACAAGGCACCTGTGCTATCTTGCAGGTCATAGCTAAAGAGCCGCCTGTGTTATGTTGCTAGGCTTTGATCTTAGAGAATGGTTGCACAGAGTCATAATTCCTTAGGTGAGATGTTTCCTTATTACAGAGATGTCACAACCTCATCCATCACTGATATTTCAATTGTAATGCTTTCAATTAGCAACTCACACTGAGGCTTTGGAGTGACTCATAGTTTTAATCAATAGCCAAATTGTAAGCCAAATTAAAACTACCTAAAGTCTGCTCTGAGTTTTCCATCTTATTAGAGTTCAGGTTCTCACAGTAGGCACCGATGATCTTCTGGATTTCTGAAGTATCAATTATGATTCCACCCTTTTTGTTCCTAATTGCATGAATATGAGTCTTTTCTTTTCTTTTTCTTTTTATGCAATTGGCTAAAGATTTGAATTTTTTTTAATACTTCAAAGAAGCAACTCTTCAATTCATTGATGTTTTGTATAGTTTTCTTAAGGTCAATTTCACTAATTTATGCTCTGATCTTTATAATTTCCTTCCTCATATGAACTATTAGTTGAACTTGCTCTTCTCTTTCCAAAAACTTGTTTCAACATTAGGCTGTTTATTTGAGCTTATCCTATTTTTCTGATGTACTGCTATAAATTTCCCTCATAGGACACCTTTCACTGAATCCTATAGTTCCAGTATGTAGCATTAGCAATATCATTTCATTGTACAAACTGTCTACATTCTTCTTTTAATTTCATCTTTGACCCATTGGTTGCTGAGGAGGACATTATTTAATTTCCATGAGTTTACGTAGGTTTTGTGGTTTCTATTGTCATTTATCTACAATTTCATTGCACTATGATCTTGATAATATGCATGGGATAATTTCAGTTCTTTGGCATTTACTTAGGCGTGCTCTATGAGCTAGTGTGTGGTTTATCTTTTAAAGGGTACTATGTGCTGCTATGAAGAATGTGTATTCTGTTGATGTAGGGTGAAATATTGCAGATATCTACTAAGTCTATTTGTTCAAAGGTTTGATTCAACTCTGGTTTGGGTCTTTTTTCCCCTTTTTTTCATCTGCTTGGCTACTTTATTTTGTTTAATATTTTGAAGAACCAACTCTTCAATTCATTGCTGGTTTGTGTTTTTGTCTCAGTTTCATTGATTTCTGTTCTGATCTTTATAATTTCCTTCTATGTGCAAGCTTTGCATCTGGATTGTTCTTGTTTTTCTAAAAACTTGAACTCTATCCCTAGATTCTTATTTTTCATTTGTTGATTTCTATCTTTCCCCTCTACCCAACTGGTCACCCTACTTGTCACATACACTTTTTTAGACCTTCCATCATTGTTAGTATCATTACCTCTTTCTAGGATATCTGAGAATTGTTGGAGAGCTAGTTTTGTGGTCATGACTTTCTTTTAGTGCTCATTATCATGAAAATATCTTCTTTCACCATCAATTTCAAAAGATAGTTTGTCGGGCAATATCAGCCTGTTTGCAAATTATTTCCTTTTAGGGCGTCACACGCTTCATTCCAATCTCCCCTGGTGTTTAATGTTTGTATGGATAAATCTCCTGGGATTCTAATTGTTTTACATTTAAAAGTAATATATGGCATTTCTCTCTAACTTTTTACAACTTTGTTTTTGTGTTGAACTTCTTGGATTTTGACTATGATGTGTGTGGAGAGGTTCTATTTTGATGGTGGTTATTTGAAGTTTTATATATCTCATATCTGTGTGTTAAATTCTTTTATTTGGAAAATGTCTGCTCTCATTTCAGTAAACAGGTATTGTTCACAATTTGTGTACTCTTCTGGCATTTCACTAATTCCAATTAACCTTAGATTAGTCCTCTTTGTACCATGGAGGAGCTCTCAAATGTATCTTTTCATGTTGTTTTGTTATTCTTAAGGTATTCCTCATTAACTGGGCAATGACAGACCTGTCTTCTAATTCTTACACTCTGTCCTCACATGTTACTTTTATTGCTCATACCTATGATAAAAGTTTTATCCCTGGAATTCCTGTTTTCAGTCTTTTTATGGGATGTCAGTTTTCCTTTTCCTATGCCTGTCATTGCTTTAACTCTTCTAGTTTTTCAGTAGGGTCTTCATTAGACTCTCTGAATGATTTTATTTTATCCAATTATCTGTTTACTTATATCTTCTGTGAGCTTGCAAAGTGCAATATTGATCTTGCAAAGTGCAATTGTTACCTCTGTTAATATCATTTCAAATAAGTGGATTTTTGAACTTGTGATCTCACCCTTTAATGCCCCATGTGTTAGCTTTGGGGGAGTTGAGAGGTTTTGTTTTTGTTTTTGTTTTTGTTTTTGTTTTTGGGTATGGGGGATCAAACTTGGTACCTTGTGCTTGTGAGGTGGGAGGTCTAACCACTGAGCTAAATCCTTGGTCCAGAGTTGAGAGATTTGTAGGTATTTTCTTGGCTTTTCATCTCTTATTTCAATTGTTTGCTTGATTTATTTTGTGTTAAGGCTTGTGGGTTGATTATAGTGGGAGGGTTTGTTTCTGATATGGTGTTATGGCTGTGTCGAGATGTCCCCCAAAAGCCTCATGTGGTCATAGGTGGGCTTTTCAGTGGTAACTGGATCTAGAGTATGTGATGCTGGGATCAAGGATGTATAATTATTAAATTAATACATTAGTTGGTTTGGCATAGTTCTGGGTGGGATTAAGGATGTCCCTCCCTGGGTGTGAGTGCTACCTACCCAAGGGCAGGTAGTCTTGATATAAAATAAGAGGGATAGAAAGAATCTTTCCCTAGTGGCCTGCTTGCTTACTGTCTTCTGCCTGCCCTGTTTTTCCATGGACTGTTTCTTCTCTTCAATGCCCCTTTGTCATTTCACTTCACCTTGGAGCCAGCTAACTACAAACTGAAACCTGTATAAACTGTTAGCTAAACAAAACTTTCCTCCTTTAACTTTTGGAGTTGAGTTTGTTGCTTGAGCAATGTGAAAAGTAACTAAGATTTATACAAACCTCTTTATTTAATGTCTACTTTTCAATGGTATCCTTTGAGTATAGCTATTAGCCTTTGCCTCTGCCCTAAGACAGTGTTCAACCCAGCTCCCAGTTCTGCAGAAATGGGTCACATTCTTGTTTATGTCCCTAAAACAGTGCACACATTGGTATCCAAGAAAATAAATTTATAGCAACAGCTATGTCATCTCTCCTATAGTAATAAATCCAGTACTAATTACAGCATCAAACACAAACTGAACATTGATAATACTTAAGGACCAATAATGTCTCACTCATAGCCATTGACAAAGTGATCTACGATTATATTATGAATGCTAAGACAAACCAAATATTGAACTACTGTTAACCTCCAGTAAATGTTGACTAAAGGAAGCCACTTTACACTAATAAAAGGAGAACAACATGTAATATCCAGAGTAAAGTTAACTTGCTATCTATAAATGTATATATTATTATATTATTATATATTATTTATATATTATTTCTAATGTTCCTTTTTCTGATTGTGAGTCTCATTTTCTTTTTTATAAAAATACATTAATTTTATCACTTTATAGAAGAAAGTCAGTTTTATTGATCATTTCAACTGTTTTACTAATTTCTATTGAATTTATTTCTTATACAAGGTGTATAGTATAATTTTTACCTTATATTAACTTTGGGTTTGCTTTGTTCCTTTTTCTTTGTTCCTTGAGGTATTTATTTAAGGTTCTCATTTTTAATGCAGGTACTTAGAACTACTTTTGATGTCTCTTGTAGGTACTGGTTTGATGAGTTTTTTTTCCCCAATGTCTCAAGACACTTTTAAAGTTTTTAAAATTTCCTGTTTGGCTGATTAAGAGTATATCACTTTATTTGTACATATTTTTAAATTTTCTTACTTTTTTGCTGCTATTGCTTTTCAGTTTTATTGTATTGTGTTTTGTAAAATATTACAAATTACAACAACTTCCATCTTATTAAATTTGTAAAGACTTACAACCTAAAATGTGTTCTTTCCTGAAGATTGTTCTGTAGGAGCTGCAGTTTATTCTGCTGTTTTTGAGTGGAATGTTCTATATATCTGTGGTAGATCAATTTGATCTGTAATGATATCCAAGTCAGCTGTCTATCAATTTTCTGTCTGGCTGTTTTATTCATTATTATAAGTCAATACTGAGATTCTCTAGCCTTTTTTGCATTGTTTTCAGATTTGTCAATATGTGTTTTACTTAGGTTTGTTGATGTGTGCATAGGTATGTATAATTTTATGTATTTCAGTTTAATTGACCTTTTAATCACTATAATAACCTTTTTCTTTAGAGATATTTTTAGGCTTAAAATCGATGAGTATGATTCAATTGTAGTTTACTTTGATTGAATGGTACAACTGTAGTTTATACAATTGTATGATACGTTTGCATGTTGTGTTTTTGATATTAATAATATAAAACTGGATCCCTGAGATTTCAGGGTTGTTTTTAGTGATGAATCAATAATCTGGTCAAGAGCACAGGTTTGCTTCACTTTGGGAAATTATGTAAGTAGTCGAAGTTGAGTTTCTCACTCCCCCACCCACAAAAAAAAAACTGGAGATTGAACCTGGGCACTGAGCTACATCTCCAATCCTTTTCTAATTTTTTCATTTTGATACAAGATCTCTAAGCTGCTAAAGTTCCTGGTCTGGGCTCAAACTTGGAAGCCTCCTTGCTCAGCTATTGAGAGAGCTGGGATTGCAGGTCTTTGCCAGTATAGCCACTCCATTTTCCGTTCTTTGACTTCCCGTTCCTGGGTGTGTCTCTCTAGAGTGAGTCATCTTTATGCTTTTGTAGAGCACGGAGATAGATATTGCTGTGTCATCAATTGTGCCATCTATGCCCTGAGTTGGAAATTTTAAAGCCACATCTTTTCCTTGAAGCCACATTTCTCCTTTCTCTTTCTCAGTTCTAGTAGTCGCTTTATGGTGATAAATCTCGTACGCTTTTTGGGCTAGTTTTCATTTTTACATTCTCCCCTAACTGGACAATTTCAAACAATGTTCTTGTTCAGATTATTTTTGAGTTTCTGATGAAGGTTTCTATTTCAGTTTCTTTGAATTCATTATATTCTATAACTCCAGATATTTAATCATTTTTGATTTGTCTTTTTTTAGCTTCTTCTAGAACGTTGCTGATTTGCTTTTTAATTGTGCTTTCTTGTACTCACTAAGCTTCTCTGAAGCAATTTATTTAAATTCTGGGCCAGACATTTCATAGATTGCCATCTTTGAGGGGTGAGTTGTTAGAAAACTATTGTGTTTCTGTGGTGCTGTCATGGTGTTTACTCTTTTTTTACTTGAGGATTTGCCTTGATGTCTGCATGTTGGAGGGAACAAGTACTTTTTCACATTTGACAGACCAGACTAATGGTGCTCATAGACTTTCCTTCTAGGTCAGTCAGTCTAAGGGTGCTGGAGGTGTCCAGTCTAGTTGAGAATCAGCATGCCACAGAGGCTGGCCCTGGAAGAACACAGCAATGCCACAGTGTGATGATGCACCTTTGTCAGCTCAAGTCAGCACTTTCCTGGATAAGGCTCTACAGGTCTGGTACTGGTGAGGCATCTGGAGTCCTAGCTGCCTTAGTTGGCAAGGCTATAAGGACCTTCATACTCCTTTTTGCCCCGCTGTGTATATCGCAGTCAAAAGAATCCCTCTTAGGATTGGGGTGGGTGTAAGGGTGGTAGCTTACTGACCAAGGCACATAAATGGTTACTCCACTGGGACCTGGTGCTCGGGGCCAGTCAGGAGTGAGTACGGTTACTGTGGATCTGTCCCTGTGAGGGCAGATGACAGCTGATGTCCAGGCAGCTCCATCATCTGCAGTCAGTGATGATGAAGACTGCTGGGCCCTCGGTCTGAAAGTTGTGGGTGTCCACAATCAGTGGACAGTGGGATTCTCGCTTGTCCTATTTTTTCTAGGAGAGAAATCACAGTTGGAAGAGCCACTCTGGCAGTAAGCTGTACCAGAGTGGGTGATGTAGTGAGCAAAACCAGAAGAATTGCTTCCTAAGCTTTTTTTTAAAAGACCATTCTCGTTTTTGTCTCCACAGAGTTGCTAAATCTTGACACTTTCAGAGCTTTCCATTGGTAGTTATTATTATTTTCAGAGTTCACATACTGAAATTATTCAATAATGTGAAGCCGGGAGGAGATGGACTTGAAAGGTAATCAGGTATTCGGGATGGAGGCTGAAGATACTTTTAAGATTATTGGTAAAATCATCTAGCCCTTGCTTAAAAGTATTTATTCATAAAGAAACCATGAGATGTCTAACCTATGATGTACAGTTTGAATTTTATTATCTCTTTCTCTCTCTCAATGGTCTTAGTCAACCTTCACTTTCTTGCCTTTTCAAAAGCAACAATAATTTTTTCTTTCTTTTTTTTTTAATGTGGAATGGGATCTGCCTAGTAAAATGTTTTGAGAACAGATGTAGTGGCAGTGATTTCAATTAACTAGAAATTACTTCCTTCATTATAAAATGCCTAATCTACCATGTGGATAAAATAAATCAAGTATGAAGTAGGGAAGAGTCAGAAAAAGAATGAAGTGTGCTACCGTAAGATAAAATTATATATTGTTTCAAGTCTACCCCTCTGAGTAAATGAAAAAACAGCACACTTAATCTGCTCATAGAAGCATGAATTAAAAATAAGGAAACTTTGATAGAAAATTATACATGCAAAGTTATTGGAGATCAAAGCTATTATTTAAAACTTTAGACTGACATGTCATTTTCCTAAAAAACAACAACAACAACAACAACAAAGTTGTTAAACTGAATTTGGTTGAGTTACATGAAATGCAATGTGGATTCATCTGACTGGCTACTGCTGTTACCTTTCTAATGCTTAAATGGCTAAAACGTATGTGGGAAACATTGGAAATCTGAGGCTGGGGCGGAGGCAATGCAAGTGTTAAATACTTAAAATGTCACTGCAGGAAAAATTACAGGGATGGAACAGACAATAGATAAATAATGAAAAAGATAGAAAAGCCATTTGAGAAGGTCTGACTCGGACGGTTCGCGTTTAGACTTGGGAGGGAACGCTCAGGGTCCCAGCAGTGGAAGCGCCCCCACCACACACCAGGGATCCCGGAGCCCTCTTCCCCTTCCTGCTGGGTGAGGCTTTCCTTGGTGAACCAATCAGCCTCGTGGTTCACAGTGGAAACACATACGCCATTTTTTTTTCCTTTTTTTTAAAATGGTTTGGAAAAAGTGAAAAAAATCTTCAGTGGAAATTATTTGAATTTTAATGTTCATGCTCATAATTAAGTCTTATTGGAATACAGTCACATTATTTTTTTCACTTATTTCCTATCGCTCCCTTAGAACTACAACAGCAAATTTTACCAATTGAAACAGAAAACCTATGGACTATGAAACCTTGTGTATTTATAATCTGATTTTTCCAGAACAAGTGTGACGACTCCAATTCTGTGTTTGTAAATATTCGAGTGTTTAGTCCTGTCATGTATTTTGCTAGAAAGACACATCTTAGATTTTTTCATTGGCCAATTGCACATTCTGTAAGCCCTTTTATCGTTTCTTCACTAGATCACATTAATCTCTTAGGTGCATATGTATTTTCTCTCACTTCCACGTTGTCATAAAAGCTTGCAAATTTGGTTCCACATATTAGTTACAACTTTCTTCAATATTTACATAGCCCTTACAGCTCATTGACCCTCAAGTAGCACAAGCAGAAACATGAATATCTAATTTGATGACACCGGCTACATGAGATGGATGACTTTATCTCTTTCTATTTAAAATCTCTTTGTTGATTTTAGGGGTAATTTTCTCATCAGTGAGCTTAAATGATGAAAAAGACAGAAAGTTTATCTTATTCCACATACCATCCTTAGTCATGTTTTGTACTCAAAATTAGTTGTGCTTTTTTCAAGGGCAAATTTCTTTATACTTTTCTACCCTCCAGTATTTATTGATTATGGCATGAAATTAATTTAAAAGTATGTGTAAAAGGAAGAAATGCCTAACACTTGAGATCAGACTTTGCCTGTTTTCCTTTCACTACCAAGTTAAAGAGGAGTGAGGAGATAAGCATAGTTCAACAGTATACTCATTGTGCAGAATAAATTCTAAGCTCTGAAGAGAAGTATCTTTCCTGGTTTCTGTATATGGCAGGTTGTCTTGCTTGGAGTCTTTCACTGATTTGAGCATTGAGTGTGGCCAGTGTGTCAAAAGTAACATTTTCAGGCCATTTGTCTCTGCAATGGGTAGCACAGGGAGAAAAGAGTGTTTGAAAGTAATAGGAAGTGGGACTTGACCACGTAGAAGTGAGGGGAAACAGACTCATGAACTTATTGTCTGAAATTTCTGGGCTTTTTTGATCTACAACCTGATATTGACAGAAATTAGAAATTATTCTGGGAAGGAACAAAAAGGAGTGATGGATAGTTCTTTTGGGGTTCCAGAACTTTTCCATCATCCAATGCCCAGTGAACAATCTGGTGAACCATGCACCCATGATCACTGCACTTGGGCAGGATTTAGGGTGAAAAGAACAAAAATATTTAATACAGCAGTGGATTAAGAAAGTGGGACTCAGTGTGGCAGATTTACAGGATGAAGAGGGCCTCAAAGAATCCAAGTAGGAAGTAAAGAGCTAAAGGTGTAGGGGAAGTGGGAAGGAAGGGTGGAGGAAAGGAAATAAGGGGAAAGAAAAAATATGAGAAAATGAAAATAAAGTATTTGTAAATAGGGAAGGGAGGAGGGGGTGAAGGGAGTTCAGGGATAAGGGGAAAAAATGAAAACCAGGACCTGTCATGTAAAGATACAAGATCCCAATGGTGAATGTAACTGTACTGTATATCTAAAATGTACAAATAAACACAATGAAGAAAAAAACAAAAGATAAACTTATTTTTTAAATGAAATTTCAAGTTTTATGAAACATTCAGTCAATGAAAAAGTAAAGTCAGTGAATGGTGTAGAGTTAGAAAACAAATGATTTGAACTCTATACAAACATCAAAGTTTGTAGGCTCCTTACATTTGCTTTCTTAATAAAATATTTCTTTTGCTCCTTTGACCCTTATTATTCTTGTTTGGGTAATTTTCAAGGTAATCAGTATCTAAGTCCAAGCAATTTCATGTTATGTGGGGTTAATTAATACTACATCTTTTAAAAGTATAATTCTATAAATTTTCTGTGAAAATTTTTGTTCTTATTTACAGAAACAAATGACTCATTTATTGGGTTGGGAAACTATTACTATTAACCATATAAAAAGCTGTGAAACTACATAGAACTTAAATTGATTCCTATATCCCTCCTATCCCCAATCTTGAAACAAAATCAAGAACTTGGCAGAATGAGCTTAAGTTCTTAAATGAAAGACTCAGACAATATAGTCTGAACTACAGACCTCTAAATCTCTCTCAGGAGTTTTAATTAAGGATAATGCTGTTCTCTTCAGGAAAAAGAGACACTTTAAAACTTTATGGGAAAAAAGTAAAAGATCTTAAATCCATGTGAGAAGTCAGAGAGAAATACTACATACTAATCCTCCTGCTATAATTGAAGCTATTTTGCAGATTTAATTCTCACTCCTCCCTTCCTGCCAAAGGCTAATGCTTTCGCCTGCCAATGATAAGGTTCAATACCCACACAAGCTCAGCTATGGCTTCCTCGGGGCTTTAGGAAGCAGTGCTGTAGATAAAGACAGAATTGCCTCTATTATAAAGGAGGGAATTATGTATGCCATACAAAGTGTTTTCTCCTTCTAATTATCCTCTTGCTTTTTATGCATAGGTCTTTGAGATTGTCCCAAACAGGTCCTATTTCACCCCAGACAATCCTTTCTGTTCTCTTGCACTGCTTCCTGTGCTGCAGTATTAAGCTATGCTATTTGGATCATAGAATTTTAAGAAATATGGTACTGGTAACTTTTGTAAATGTATTTTGAAATGAGGGGTGACACATTTTAAAAATCCGAATTTGCTGTTTCCCAAAAATCATATCTGCAAGTATTATATCAGATCTATAAGATGTGTTAATATTCCATTTTCACATGGCAGTACTTGACCCCACATTGGGCCGTTGAGTGTAAGCCCCAGCCTATCACATATGCTGACCCTTTATACTAATCAAGCCCTTCCCACTGATTCTGTAGGTTTTTGCACTTTCAAAATCTGCAGGAAATTTGGTCCTTATGTATGTGGTATTTATTACTTTATTATGTTCAAGAAAATCTCATTACAGGATATAAAGTAATAGGCAATTTTTCATGTCAGAGCAACTATTCAGTATTTACACATGTGTGTCCTATTTATGTCACTGGAGAGTATGGCCTCAATGTGTATGCATTTAGCTATAAATTTATATATAAAACTAAAAGTGTAAATAAGATTGAAATTGTATACTTGATAATATGAAATAGGAAGAAAAGGTCTAAAGGAGTAAAGGAAGGAGGAAGGGTAGGAAAAGGAAAGAAGGGAAAAGAAAAAAATGAGGAAAGGAGAAAATGGAAACAAAATCTCTGTAAACAGGGAAGGGTGGAGGGGGTGAAGTGAGGGCTGGGGAATGGGGAAAAATAAGAACCAAGATACATCATGTAAAGGTACAAGATCCCAGTGATGAATGTAACTGAATTGTATACTTACAATGTACCAATAAATTTAATGAAAAAAATTATAGGAAATTGTACTGAGAACAAAGTTAATTTTGTGTGTTTGGTATGAAACAGTAGCTACCACTGCAACAGAGTTGATGTGGTAGATGTCCATTGCCATCATCTTATCTAATCTTGACTTGCTCAGTGTAGTATCACTGCATGTAAGATAATCTAACAAGTAAAAATAAGTGAATACTGGGCCGGGGATTTAGCTCAGCGGTTCGGTGGCCTGCCTTGTAAGTGCAAGGACCCAAGTTCAATCCCTGGTACAAAAAAAAAAAAAAAAAGTGAATACTAAGCAAGCATTAAAATATTATTTTTTTGAAATAACATCCTTAAGAGAAAAATCTAAGTCCAATCCATAGAAGGGAGGAGGTAGAGATAATCACTTTACTAGTTTATTAGCACTTATGACAACATGAAAGCAGCATAAACATTTTATAGAAAACATGTAAAAAGCTATTTTATGATACTTTTAATGAATATTACAGATAAAGGAAAATGATATCTCAAGTGAAACAGAAAATTCAAATAGAACTTGAAATAGCACTTTCCTTGGGATTTGATTCTAATACACAAAGAATAGACAGCTACCCCTAGCAATGTGATTTTAAACTACTGAGGACAGCATAAATATTTGACATATTACTGGGGCTACTATTGTTGTCCTTCAAGTGAAACTTAACTGAAGGTTTAAGAAGTATTTTTTGTGTACACTCAGTTTCTAGGTACTATAAATATTTTATCACGAATGCTAAATGCCAAGCATTTTTCTTTGTCCTCATGATTTTTACAGGCTGATAGGGAGAAAGCTACTAAGCAAACAAAAAATACATAAACTGTACTGAAAGGCTATTGATTATCAGGAGATGGAGAAAGAGATGGTAGGGAATATTAGAATTTGATGTGGGATGATGAGACTCTTATGAAATTCAATAGTTGTCATGGTTACATAACTGCATATACTATAAAACTACTACTAATTTATATAGCTAAAGGGGTGAATTTTATATGAATTATATCTCAGGAAAGTTGTTATTAAAAAAAAGATTATGCCTTTTTGTGGCTCAATACTCTCCTTCAATTATATTTATAAAGGGTAGAAGAGATTTAAAGCCACGCCTCTGGCTGTTGAGAAGCTAAAATTGAAGAATGTCAGCGCAGCCTCCTCTGCTGTCGTCACGCGCCCCTCCAGCCGGCTCACCGCACCATTCTTGCTGTCCACAGCTGCCAAGCTTCTTGTCCTGAGGCCACCCCTTTGCCGTGTCTTTCTGGAAAGCCAGGGAGGTTATTCGGATGCAGAATGCTCCTCACGGGCTTGGCCCGGGGACACCATTCGGGTGTGGTGGCCACCCGAGAAGCACCGCAGTCAGAGTCCTTGGTCTCCTGGATGTCCACCGGGGAAGGACACAGGGCCAGCTGGCTGCCCGGTCCCTTCCTTCCCATTTCGCTCCTGACCACACAGGGAGCAGTTTTCTTCTGGTGCGCACTTCTGCCGGATTGTCTTTCCACGCCAGAGATCCACAGCAGCAGAGCAAATCATTTATGGAGTGAAGACCCAAAACTGTGAGCAAAAAGAAGCCTTTTGTCTTCACAAGGGGATCCTCGTTTCTTTGTTGTCGTGGTGGAAAGCTTATCAACACAGCATTAACCCGGTAACTTCACAACTTACTCTTTTTTCCTCCTTTGACACATGTTTACATCCAAAAGGTATAGATGAGGCGTGATAGAAAAGCAGAGTGACTTTTTCATTTTAAAATATTATTACAGAGACCCGTTGCCATCCTTACCCTCCAAGTACTCCCCGGTGCTTCGAACACAGCCACGCCATCACACTTGCCACTTTGTGAAGCAGGTTGAAGACGCTCTTTTGCGAGTGTCTTTTGTTCTAAGGTCCTGTGTGACTGCATGGACTGCATTGATTGCAATATTTACCTTTGCGGGGAATTCTGGGGAAAGACTCAGAATTTGCACAGCGCTAGACCCAGTGAATAAGGTGGAGGAGGACACAGCACAATGTCTTAGCATCCTGCCTTTCAGCTGGATGGCGCTCAGCAGCAAAGGTCCCCTGGGGCTCGTCGCACACGGAAAAGAATGTCTAGCCCTGCTGCAGAAAGTGGGAGAACAATGGGATGGGTCTGTTTTACTTGAAGTATTTCAGGGGAATTTATGGCAAAGGGTCCTTCACTGTCATACATTCTCCCCGTTTGGACGCACTCCGCATTTCCTCATCAGCCACTGTAAATTAACTTCCCGAATGCAGCCTCTGGGGTAGCTTCCTCCATCTCATCCTCCCATCCGCATCACTCTACCATCCATGCTTACTTCAGTCATCACACGGAGCCTTTTCTAACATTCAGCATGCAATCATTCATTTATTGTTTATGTATCTAGTCTTCCTGATGCACTAAGATAAAGCTTCTGTTTTGTTTGTTTGCTCGTTGGCCGGTGCTGCCACAAACTTTTCCCTCAGTTCCTGAGGCTACAGGAAGACGCAAACATGCCCGGCTGAAGCTGGTGTTTTATTTACTTGCATGCCTTCAACACTTTTGACTGATTACATGAAAAGCTAAAGGAGTAAAATGAATATGCTGAATACGGTAAGCATGATCATTAACTCCTAAGTCTCAATTTTTTTATCTATAAAATGTGAATAATATTATCCTGTTTCAAAATACTTCATGGTCGAGAAAGCAATGCATGCAAAATGCCACCTGGCGTACTCTGCTGAAAACTTTTTCAGTCTCTGAACTTTATTACATTTTCACGGGTGCAGTTGCATAAAAGCACTCATTTCATTCAGTCTTGAAAACTTCTGTACTTAAATTCTAAGAAATAGAAGAAACAATGAAAAATAATAAAGAAATGATGAAAAGAAATTGAGAAAAAGAAGGTAAGAGGCAAAACATTCAGGATTTCAATGTAAGGTTCTTTGAGGTCATGAAAGTGGATATTGTTGGTGATGTGTTGAATTGCCTCACTTAATGTCACAACCCCCCCTGCAGTAATTGGAATACTTGTTCCACAGTACTTGCTGAAGGAAAAAGAAATTATTCAGTCCTGCCTGCAGATTTATCCATAAAAATAATCTGCAGAAAGAAGTCTTGAGTGCTGAAACAATTTTATGCTGTCAACATGTAAAAGCATACTGCCCAAAAGAGAGCATGAAAGCTCTTAGAATCTGAAAATTCTGCAAGTTTTCTTGCTTTTTATTAAAGTGGTAGCAATGATGCTTGGCTGCATTTTCTTCTCAAGGAAAGAAATTTGAACAATAGGGAAGTTCTTCTAAATGAAATAATGGATATAAAGTAGGTAAGCATAAAACACGGCCATAAATGGAGTATTTGAAATATCTAATCATTTATTCATGTGAAATTCACTCAATGGCTACCTGAAGTTTTCATGGATTTGCTTGTGTTGGGGTCTACAGTGAAAAGCAAAGCAATCAGATTTCATGTATTTGTGGATATTTAAATATCATAGAAATAAGTGTAAAATAAGTATACATATTCACACATATTATAGATTAGGAGGAAACAACAATATACAGATTCCAGACAGAGAAAAATGAAGGGAACATGAGAGAGTTAAATTTTATTTGTGTTTAATACAGGTATTTTGAGCGAATGACTAGGATAAGACCCAGTAGATTTAGTTGGACGCAATTGTGCAAGAAACCTAAGGGTATCATGGGTAGGACCCCGTAACGAAAAGAAAAGCTTTACATTCTGGCAGGAGGGGCCCCTAAGCTTGTTCAAAGAAAGAAGTGTAATACGCTTGGGAAACAGTGCTGAAAAGGACAACTTTTAAAGACCAAAATAGAGAAGTAGGAAAGAATCAGAGCTTGCGAGAATTTCAGGATTTTAAAAATGCATTAATGAAGTCTTAAAAATTATGACATTCAAAAATGCTTTCATGTAGATAAGAGACTACTTCGATTACTTTTGTGTTTTAAAGACTGTGTTTTTCTCTAGGAGGTCATTGTGTTATTCCAACTCAGCTGTTAGTGGACTTGCCGGGTGATGTCATGGCAATAGAATAGATGAAATGAGTGCATTGAAGAATTCTTTTGTTAGTTTTATTGAAACAATGTGAGTAAAGAAAGCATGAGTTTAAGCAGCATTTACAGGTTTGGACGATGTTATACCTACGAGAGAGGCTCCTGTGCTATCTAAAATAACATCTATGTTAATTAGCTCCCCCCAACATACCTGAGAAAAACAATTTGTGGGTGAAATGGCAATGGAAGAAAGATTTATCTAAATTCATAGTTTGGTTTTAATCTATGATCTGAAGCCTCCATTTCTTCAGTCTTGAGGTGAGGCTGAACATCATGGCACTAAGAATGTGTGGAGGAGCAAGATGTTTACCTCATCCTGGCTCGGGAAGATAGAAAGAGGGAAAGAGGGAGAAATAGAGAGGAGGAAGAAGAAGGAGGAGAAGAAGAAGAGCAAGAAGAAGAGGAAGGAAGAGTAGGAGGAGGAGCAGGAGGAGGAGAAGAGAAGAGGGCAAGGAGATCAGAGGAGGAGGAGATCTGGACAAAATATACTCTTCAAAGACACATCCCGGTGACCCACCCCTTCCAAAGCGACCCCGCATATCCACAGCCCAATCATCTGCAAACTCACGCATGGATTAAGCCACTGATGGGGATCGAATGCTTGCAACACAGCCAGCTCTGCAGGCCACATCTCCAAGTGTCGCAGCTTTGGGGATCAAGACATCCATATGTACTTCTTTGGGGCCTCTTCAGATTTAACCATGAAGCCACCATGTCAACAATATAACCTAAGACTTTTATCTGGACTGTGATCCAAAACTTCCATGTTTTTCTCCAGAATATAAATATGAATAATATCTAACATTGGGCTGGGTTTATCTCAGTAGAATACTAATGTAGCATGAGCAAAACCCTGGGTACAAGCCCCAGAAATAAAATAAAATATATAAAATAATGATAAAATAAAATAATCTAATTTTATGGATGCTTTACATGCTGTATTTCAGGAGATATATGCCTCTTACTCATTATTACACTTGATCTTTCAAAAAATAACTCTGAATACTCTCATTATCCGCACACATTTTAGTGGAGACAAAGGTTTGAAGAATTATTCAGCAGAACTTCCATTGTCATCCATGATTTCTTATTCAACAAGCATCATGAAGATAGTTGTCAAACGTAGGTCAAAGGAAGCATTAGGATTCTAGACTTTCAGTATGTGCACCATGGAAAGGAACTTAGTAAGCCCTGACAAAACCCAACTGACATTCTTTACATATGAAAATTGTATGCATATAGCCTTAAACTTGTCTTATCTTCCAAGTTGGACTTCAAAATACATCTGTTTCCTACCTTTTAAGGATATCAGAGGGAACTTGTGTCATATTCACAATACTCTAATCTGCAGAAGTCCGTCCATGGCTAACCATCAGGAAGCCCAGTGTCATGGCACCTTCACTCTCATTGAAGTCCTAGAAGACACTTTGCCTCCTGAGATAGGGCTACTTTAGAAGCCATGGGAAGGAGACAGGTTGGATCCCAGGACTGTGTTAGAAAGAGTAGCTTTCAAATAGTCTGTAGCTATGTGAAGGAAATCTGGAGTCTAAGTTCCATTTTATAACCCCATCGTCAGCATATTCTTCTGCTTTAAGACTTGCTAATTGTCACACCCAGAAGCTACCTTTCAGTGAACTGTGAGAGAATCTAGCCAACTGGAATATACTTTCATGTCAACAGCTTCTCAGTTTGATGAAACTTCCCATTTATTTCGCACATGAGTGATAAGAACTGTTCCCAGTAATAATAAATGACGTTTAAAGTGTTCTTGCTCTGGAAATAGTAATTAATAATATTCCGAAATATTGCATTTTCGGATGACAAGACTATACTAAGCTTGTGCCATTCCATCATAGTTAAATCTGTGAACTTCATTCATTATTTTTAATCAACTAACTTAGACCAGAAACCGCTTGAGGAATAAATGAATAGTTTGGCTTTCAAAAATGTATTAACATTATAATAACAAACAAATAAACAAAACACATTACAATAATGCTTTTGGGCATTCGAACTTATTCAGTTACTCATCAAAAATTTTAATCGTACATCATTGAACAACTATGCATTTGAATACTATTATAATAACACTACTTCTGTACTCAAATAATTTCAATTCTGATACTATTCGTACATATATTACCCAAAACATCTGCTATCTTGTGGTGGAATAAATTGGAAGGACTACATAAACCTTCAAAAAATAAATAGTTAAATATATATTACTTAAATATATATTTTAACACTGCCTTTACTTCAGCAGATATTTGAGACATGGAAATAAGATACAGTTGGGTCATTGTAACACTGAAATGTAGGCATCATCCTATTAGAAAGGCTGAAAGGATTCCAATACAGAGCTACCTTTGAGGAATAGAGCATACTGTATTTGTTTGTTTTACAATGACAGTCACTACAGAGCTAAAGGACACAGACAATGGAGTAAAAACTAGATTAACATTCTTAATACACTATTCACTAGTGGGATGTATCTGGCACAATTTATTTAACCTCCCTGAACTTTGGTCTCCTTGTCTCTTAACTGGGATTATCGTGGCCCAGTTGGCTTTAGTCCAAAGTCACAGGAAGTAATGAAGATGAACTCTTCAACACAGTTCTTCATGGACAGCAATGATTCACCACCATATCAGGAGTAGGGGATCCGGTTGTCAAGGGAGGGTAAGTGATTTTCAAACCTCATTCTGTATTTGCTATGCTTGAGACAATTGGGACAGTCACAGAAACTCCAAACATCATGTGCGAATATCAATAAAACTGTGCTAGGGATAATACCAATTGCAGAAAAGAGTTTTCAGAAGCTTCTACAAAGAAGAGGATCTCATTAAGAGTTCTTTGTTATCGTTAAAGTCAAAGTCATTTCTTTTTTGAGAAGGAAAATTTTTTTTATTTTACTGTTTATTTTACCATGTGCATAATTTCTTTTTGTTATGTTACTTAAGTAAATTTTTAATAGAGTTTAGTCCCTACTGAAAAATAATTATAACTTGCACATACCCATTTTTTCCAAATAGTGGCTTCACATAGGGAATTGAAAGATAGAGTTTAAAAAATTAACTTTACAAAGAACAAAATTATATGATGCATTCCAAGAGTTGATTTTAATGCCTTTTAAAATGTTCCTGACATTGTTCCTCTCTTTAAATTTGACTTGCACTATTAATAATACAGTAGTCTCCCTTTATAAACAAGGAATATGTTCTAAGACCCCCAAATCCTACACATGCTATGTCTTTTTCCTGTGCATACTGAGTAGGAAAAAGTTTCATTGTAAGTTAGCACAAGAAGAGATTAATAATAATAGCTACTAATAAAAATGTATAAAACACACCACAAGAAAATTGCATGACTGATGTCTCTCTTTCTCTTTCCTAAACGACCTACTGTTCTGAACTCCCCCTTCTTGTGGTGAGGGGAGATCACAGGATGGGGCACTGGGAAGGTGCTAGCTGGGCACAGTGTGAGGTTACTATGCAGATCCCTGGGTGTGAGCACTCTGATGTCAGCGTGGGCAGATGATGGTCACAACGACTGCTGTGTGACTAATGGTGGTCATGTATACAGCCAGATGCAAAGGACAGCACAATGGTTCACATTCCAGTAGGAAGAGAGGGATAACTTGAGATTCCATACTAAGAGCAGCACACAAGTTAAAACTATGAATTATTAATGCTTGAGATTTATTATTTAATATTTTGGATTTCACTTGACTGCAAGAACCTACAACTATGGAGAGTAAAATGGTGGATATAGAGGGATGCTGTGCTTATAATTTTAAAATACATTATATTATGTCAAAGCATAATATATTAAATGATATTTACATTTTATCATATTGTTTTGTATTCATAAACATTCTGGGAGATTTCCACCTGTTCATTTCTGATTATCAGGACAGCCTGATCACACACAGTGATCCAATGAACAAGGGTTGTGGATCATGCTGTCTGTATCTAGTAAGGAGCAAATTCAAGGAGCTTTCTTTGTATGCAGCTAGGACCTGGAGGAAATATGGCCAACGGAGATGTGAACAGCAGGTGGACTGCCATCCTTCTACTACCTAAAGCTCGCTCCATTCTGATAAAATATATGGTGTAAAGATGAAAACATTGTAAACTATTATGAATATTGTCATCAGATATAAAGAAACAGATGAACACATACAAAAATAATGCCAAATAAGTATGGTCTATACCATAGGTCTATGTAGCATACATAGCATTATTAATAGTTTTAGACACTCACTGTACACATGCCTGGAATATGAAATGTGCAGTTATGGACACTGCCATTCAACAGATAGTGGCTAATGTGTTATTTAATGCAAGGCACAGAATGAGAATAACTTGAGCTTTCACACAACTTGCCAAAATTGCAAACTGGAGATGGGTGAAGATGGCACTAGTTTTTAGTGTTGTTTATTCTTCCACAGCTACAGAATGAAGAAAAACATTCCACCAGTTTTAGTTTGAGAAGTCTAGACTTGCAGAATACTCTTATTATGGGAGAAAAGGTCACTGGTTTTCTAAACGCACAGGCTTAGCACCACCGTAAAAGAGAACTCATTTTAATAAGTGACTTAGGAGCCAAGCAGGTCACTGTATCTTGAAAAGAACAACAGCTGGTCATTAGTTTGTAAATCGTGGGAGAACTTTCTTTCATTTAAGAGGCAAGATTATTATATGATTTGGTAAAGTGCAGAAAGCAATAGGAGGTCATTCATGTTGGTACAAAGTATCAATTAAAGCCTTACATATACTATGTGTGAAATTTTACAAAGTCTGTATCTGATAATGAATATATAATGGACAAAGCTAATAATTTACATTGCATTGCAGAAGATAACACAGAAACAAGTGATTCATGAATCTACAGTTCTTCAATAATGTAGATTGTTTTTCTAGTAATGTAGAAAAAAATCAATTCACCTTACTTTTCACACTATTTGGCTACTATGCTTATTTTTATTTATTTGCTAATTAGCTTCCCTAATTATAATTTAATCTAAGCAAGAACAACTGAAGATGATTATGAATGTTTTGTTATTACTGTTAATTTATTTTCATGTACATGGATAATGGTACCATCCTAGTAGGAAATCATCACTTTAAATGTCTCTGTGCTACATTTATCATGTTCTGGAGAGACTGAGAGACTGAGGAGAGAGACTGAGGAGGAGAGATTGAGGGGAGATTTATTGACACCTACTATTGCCATTGCAATTGTCAATAAATCTTCAATTACAAATTATAAACCATAATTATAATAAAACCCAGTCCACAGAATTTGCATTCCTTAACTTAAATGACTATGCAGTTGAATATTGCAAACATGCTATGTATGAAAAAGGTATTTGCAAATGACTGAGAAGTAATCCATTTTATTATCATTGTAACTGCATACCAAATCCTCTTCAGTGGATTTCAGCACAAAGATGTTTTTAGCAAATGTCTATAAAAATTTCCATTTTCAGCTGTGACATATAAGAGTTTTGAAGTCAATATTTTTGATTTTAAAATGAGCAAACTAGACAATTTGAACACACGAAATATCAATGACTTCTTTTTAGAGCACTCAGAAAACTGAGACTGCAGGGAAAACTGACAACCTAGACTTTGGAAAGATAGGTGAATTCAGACACAATTACACTGAAATTCTTTTAGTCGGAGCCGACCGAGGCTGGAGCATACCTTACTAGTTGATGAATTGCTGGAAACAGAGTTGTGTGGCACAAGAGTGACAAACTCCTCAAGACCACAGTCTTGGGAGGGTCTGAAACTTTTGTAGATTGGAAGTCCAAAGACTCCTTCAGTTCCACATGGAAAAGGTCCAAGAGAGATCCCTTCCCATCTCACAGTAACGGAGGGGGGATTGTTGCAAAATACAAAACAGTTCCATGAGAAAGACCACCTCCCAAGGGAAATTATTTTACTAGTTCCTTATTAAGAGTTAGCCCCTTTTAGTCTCTTAATGGAGTTTGGGGATGGGGTGGGTAGGATCACAAAACAGTTCCATGAGAAAGACCACCTTCCAAGGGAAATTATTTTACTACTTCCTTATTAAGAGTTAGCCCCTTTTAGTCTCTTAATGGAGTTTGGGGATGGGGTGGGTAGGAGCTACACTGTAAGAGAAAGAGATTATAAGCCCAATTGTGGGCCGATAAAATAATGATATTTAATTATATGATTAAAAATAGTTTCCTGCTCTCTCACTTTACCACTGAGAGGGAAGTTAAAGTTTTCCAGTGAAGTAACAGTTGGTTACGGTTAGAGGTGCTGCAACGTGCAGATTGGAGTCCTGGAGTCAAGAAAGAAGGTAAATAAGTTAATAAAAGGCTTTTGAATTCCCTGACACCTACAACTCCAGTAAAGAATAAATTCAAACCACCTGTAGCTAAGTCAACATGTCCTCACACTAAATGCCTACTTACATATCCAATGTCTGACTTGTAAGAACAAATTAAAAGCATGCTAAAAAGCAAGAAAAAAAATAGTATTAAGAAGAGAAGTAAATAGAACTAGAGTTAAATACAATGCAAACATGTAAGAAGGGGAGGGGGAGGAAAGAGCCGGGGGAGAGAGGCGTCCAAGGAATATCGAAGATGACAAAGTCCTTTGTACTGCAGCAAGAACGATTTGCATCCCTCCGTAATTTTCCTGAAAAACAAAAAATTGTTCTAAAACCAACAAAATTAAGTAAGGATTTGGTTAATTCCGACACCCATCTTTTGAGTTATGCCAATATATAATCCATAGTTCTTGTTATCTTTTTCATTTTTCTCAAAATCTTATCATGTGTACTACTTATATAAAGAAAGGTCTTGAATCACTTGCCTAAAACTGACAGTTTATTTTCCTAATTTGTATAACTTATCTAGCAAGGCTGTTGCAAGGATGAAAAGTAACGCAGTAGCATCAGTGTATTAATTCAACTAGTATATTCAGAGAACAGATTCTGTGTCGAGACTGCCCTAGGTAATGAGAATATAGACACATATATCTCATGCATTTCTGATTTGAATGACACAGGAAAGCACAGGAAGAGAAAGACTAAAGGTACAAGTCAGTCTAGAGATTTCCTACTCCCATTTATAGATAACAAGGTGCTATGACACGAATTAATCCACCGAAAAAGACAGGGAAGGTACTAATGAAAAGTGGCTTATTCAACTAAGAACTTCAGAGTTTATTCTCACAATCTCTACCTCTGTTTAGCATAAATTCCTAAAATTAACTTCCTATTCAGAAGAATTTATTTTACCTTCTCTTTCCTCAAGTAACTTGAGTTAAGCTACATACTTTCCTTGTTTCTTTTTGTAGAAATCAATTTTTTTGTTGCTTTAACTAAAAGAGCATTGATTTTTTCCCCTCAATCAATATTAGTTGCCTAAATCTGGATAGCATTCCATGACGTAGATGTGATTAAAAACCAAATCAGTAGATTTTGAGTTAATCAAGTTGGTGATAACTCGGGGTGGGCTCAGCTTTCCTGGCTGGAATCCCTGAGGAGATATACTGGGTCTTTCTTGAGAATCAGGTCCTTCTGGCCTTGGAGAAATAATCTGGTTGTTGTGTCAGAGCCTCTGGCAGTGCCTGGGAAGAGCTTCATAGTAAAAAGCTGAAGACAGAACAGACGTTGTAGCCTGGAAAAGCAATAGGAACATCATTTCCTCAGGGGAACGGATGCTGCTCAGAGCCACACTAGCTCGGAGCAGAGCTTTGAGGGCTGTGAGTCCCTGAATCACTGCCTGGGAGACCCCTCACTCTGGCGCCATTTATGCGAGGCTTGGGCTTTGCACCCACAGAGCTTTTATGTCCTAAGTATATGCTTTTAATCTCCCGATCTGTGGAGATTTTGAATCTCAACAGGTAACTAATATAGTTCATCTGGATCTATATTTACTAATCTGTAAAGTGCTTAAAATTTACTTCATCACGTGTAGAAAAGCTCAAAAATATTAAATCTGTTCCATTTCTCTTTTCATGACCTTCATATAAACAAGCACGCAGTATTCCGTACACACACACACACGCACACACACACATCGGTATATGTTTAGCACGCCTTACATGCTGCCGCATGGATTTTTGGTCTTTAGCCCCAAGGAAGTCCACAGGAATAAACCGAACAAGGCTTTAAAAGTGCTTGTGTGTTTTGATTTGATCTTTTGGCTGATGATGTAGATAAGACCTCAGTATAGAATTCACTTTCCTCTTCACTGTAACTTAAAAAAGAAAAACCTAGTTCCTGGATTTGACCCATATCTTCAGGCTAGAAAGAAGCCTCATTCACGTTATTGAAACAGTACTGCCGAGCTCACCCATGCGGTATCAGTAATGCAGCCTTTCTATAAACCTCTGATTGTGAGAATACATTTGTGTCATCATAAATCACTAATTTGGGGTGTAAATTGTTCCTTAGAATTTTGTAGCAAGAGGCAATACTATCATCAAAATGTTTACTAGGACTACACCTTGGTATATTTGGGGCCATTAAAATTCACTTTGTGTGTTTCATTTGTGATCTTATCTATAAATATAGAAATGGTAAAACATTCTTTTAAACTCCTGAAACATTAAAAATTTTCCAAGATTCTGGCTCAAATCTCTGTTAGATCGTCTCTGCCTGACAACATACAGTTTCTAGCCTTGGTTGGTCCAACTTGGGTAAAAACTGCTGCATCTACCACAGTCTTGGAAGTGAGTTATAGGCAGACAGTGCAGGCTCTGTGGGCTGGCCGTGGCTTGCATCTCTTGACTGCGTGCATTTTTATTAAAGCTCCTCTTTTGGAGGCCCTTGTCAGAGGCCTTTCTCAGACAATTATATGGGGAGGGGTGGAGGGAGAGAGAAATCGAAGATTTATCCAGTTAGCTTTCCCTTCTTGGCTTTGAAAGGGATCGTTGCACAGAGAAAATAGAACAAAGAACACCATTTTCTTCTCTGATTTAGCCTCTTGCATATGCTATTGTGATAAATGATTAAAGTCTTGATGTCATTTCCATTGTGGCTTTTCATGTTAATTACCTACTCCGACACCTGGCATGCTTTCTCATGCTCAGCTGAATTCTTAATCGTTTCACCTTTTACTCACAAAATGAATTACTTTATTATTGTATTAAGTGAAGAATAAACTGGTTCAGGGATGGAGGGATCCCTAATATTTTGTTGATTTTTCAATAGCACAACTTAGAGCATAAATATTAAGAACAATTTAGAAAAGAGAATTTTAAGAAAAAGAAGAGTTTCTATTTCTAGAAAAGACGTTATAGATGGGATTCCTTATAGTCCTTCTACTAAGTACAATTACAAAACCTTCCACAAAGTACAACTTTTGTATACAAAGAAGCAAAAAGAAGACTCAGAAAAGTGGAGAGCAGCATCAGAGTGGCTGAAGACAACAGGATTCAAAGAATGATACACAAGGAGAAAAACTGTAATTCTGGGGTTGAAGAGGAGCTCCAAGAAATAACATTTTAAAAATTCACAAATTTTGCAACAGATGTAAATCTGCATATTCAACAATATGACCCAATTCAAAGTAGGATAAACCCAAGGAAATCTGTGGCAAGTCACCACAGCAAGCTTCTGAAAATTAAAGATAAGTACAAAGATCACTAAGGAGAAAGAAGTGATACCATAATCACAAGGGCAAAGCAGTTTGAGAATAGATTTGTTTATGACAAACTATGAAAGCAAGATTGAAATGGCATAACACGTCTAAGATGTTGGAAAAAGCACTTCTCTGGCAAGAATTTCACATCACTTGTAAAAATTCTCCATACAAGAAGAGAAAATGAAATGATGAGAGAAGTTAGGGCTCAGATGAAAACAAACTAATAGAATTTATTACCAGTAGATATATCTTAAAAGATTAAATAAAAGAAGATCTCTAGATAGAAAACAGCAATGTCCCTATTTTGTCTTTATAAATATGTACAAATAATATAAACCATCTTCTCTTAAGATTTCAAAACTTTTATTATTAAATTAAAAGTGATAGCGTTTTATGATATGATCTCAGAGTATGCACAAACACTGTTAAGGATTACTATAAATGGTAGCAAGTCAAAAATCACTTAAGGGAGCTGATACAGCTGTGTCTAGATGTCCTCCAAACCCTCACGCAGTCATACGTGGGGCTTTTTCAGAGAGAATGAGTCTCGAGTGTGTGACACTGGAAGGATTCACGGTACGGGGCTGGGGTCAAGAGCCCTAGGACTAAAAGTGTGAGTACTACCTGCCCTAAGTAATCTGGATACGATAAAAGGTGCAGAAAGAGGTTGTTAAAGCATCTTATTACTTTTGCTACCTTGTGTGCACCATGAACTGTTTCTCCTCTGCATTGTCCTTCTGCCCCGCCGCCCTGCCTTGGAGCCAGACAATTACTGAAACCTCTACAAGCTGTGAGCTAAATAAACCTTTCCTCCTTTAACTTTTGGTGTTGGGCATTTTATCTCAGTAACAAGAGAAAAATAATTGAGACAGAATTTGATGCCAGAGAAGTGAGGTCATTGCTATGACTGCACCTGACCATGTAGCTCAAAAGCCTTTGGAACTTGCTGGTGGGAAGGACAAGAGCTAGGAAAGGTTCGGTGAGGCTGCATGAAAACGTAGAGTTGGAGCACCTCACGCTTTACTTGATGGGAGATTCTGGTCAGAGCTCAGAAGAACAGAACGCTGATAGAAATGCTGTTGGTAAAGACCAGGCTCAGGAAGTTTCTGCTGGGAAACTGAATTGGCTGTTGGACTCCACGTGTTTGTTATACCTTGACAGAAAGCTTGTCTGCATTTTGCTTGTGGTCAGAGACTTTTCCTGAGACTTAGATTAAAGGTGGTAGACTGATTAATCTTGCAGAAGAAATTGCAAGGCAGTCTAATATTGAGGCATTTGCATGGCTACTGTTGGAGGCTTTGAGCTAGATTTTTGTTGAGAATCAAGGGAAGTGATCCCAGAAGAAAGATTGAAAACACTGTGAGTTTGACCAGAAGGGAAGCATCAGTAAAGCTGTGAATTGCAAATATTAAGCAGAGAAAATCTTGATTGTTGAGAAGGAACAGGAGAATAAAAAAGATGATCGAAGGGCATTACAAGAAGCAGCAGGACTCCACCCTCTGCAGCCTCAACATTGCAAAAGTTAAAGTTTGCTTTGACAAGAAATCCCCAGAGCACCTTGTTCCAGAATGGTGGCAGCCTAGAGAATTTGTTCCTTGAGATTGGGTTCAGAGTGCTTAGTGATCCGGGCACTCAATCCCTCCAGCCAAGACAGAAGGAAGCCTGACTACTGGTCCAGCTGACAGCGGACCTTGGCATCATCCACGTGGTGATGCTGACTTTAGGTGCAGGTGGAATATAAGAGCTGTGGGGTCAGGAAGGCATCCACCCAGATTTCAGAAGAAGGCCTGTGAGGCCGGCAGTGTGTGATGCTAGGACTGTTAATCTCAATTTGCAGTGGAAACTCCAGTAGTTTAGAGAAGCCAGGAATGTGGATCATCAGAAGAATGCTGCAAGGAGAGAGCAGATGAGGCCCTAGAGAGAAGCCATGGGAGCTACAACCACTGGCAGTGCCACAAGGGAGGAGCTACCAAGTCCTTTGGAGTTCACAATTTGCCACAGGCTGCTGGGGATGCGGGAGGTGGAATTATGGCGTTTAATGTTTGCCGTGCTGTATTTTGTTCCCCTGTCATTTTTAAGATAATTCTATTTAATTGGTCACCCAGAACAGTCCTGTCTTTTAGGCTGGCCCTCTGTCTTCCCATTGGTCACTTGTTTGCCCATACTTTTAACAGAATTTTCTATCTCCCGAATTTCTTTTTGGGCCTTTTGGATGGGCTCATTCTATGCTGATCATTCTTGTTCTGCTTCATTGTGCTTAACCCTGCTAACCTGTTGTTAGTGTCTTCTATAGACTCACTGTCTATAGACTCACTGGTTGATTTTCCCCATTATTTGTCTACCTCTATAACCTAGGAATTTGCCAGTTACCATATTCATCTCTTTTGTTATCTCCTCTGTTATCTTTTCAAATAATTCAGCTGTGTATCTTTTGATTTCTTCCACTTTGATGTTCCATTAACCATCTTTGCTGGAACTTGGAGTTTTGGGAAGTATTTTATTGTCTTCTCTTACCATGTTTCTACTTTTTTGTTTGTTTGCTTATTTTTTGTGCTGTGGCATAGGGGTTGATTGCAGTAGCAAGCTTTGGCGCTGATAGGGAGATTGCTCAATCCACGTCTACTTTTCTGCTGCACTATCTGGGCATGGCTAATTATTGGGCATTCCCCTTTTCCCAGAATTCAACCATCCCCATTTACTTGAGAGGAAAATTTAAAGAATATTTGGCCATACCCAGTTCACCAAGCATAGGACAGCATATGGATATAGGCATGTTTGTTTGGTTTGGTTTGTTTTGGTACCAGGGACTGAACTCAGGACCTTGAACTTGCCAGTCAGGTTTGATGCCACTGAGCTACATCCCTGGCCCTTGGATATTGGCATCTTAAGAAAATCAGCTAATAGTTAACAATTTTCTTAAGATAATAAGTTAACTATTTCACCTTGAACACAGCATTAAAATCAGCGACAATAATATCATCAGAGACAAACTGAATATTAACATAACCTATGCACCAGTAATTCACCACTCAACTATAGAGACTAGATTTATAATTATATAGTTACACTAAGACAAAACAAGTATAGACCTACTATTGAATAGAGTAAATACTCACTGGAAATTTACTTCCAGCAACAGTAGAACAGTATTCAATAATAATAGCATAATATCAACTAGTTACCAGCTTGAATTTACACTGTTTATGGGCATGTGTGTGTCTCGTGAGTTTGTCTTTCACCCCTTTACTTTTGGAGTGTAATACAGGAGCTGTCGAAGTCGCTGGTAAGGTGTCTAGCTTCTCACTGGGTCTGCTAGCCATCCAGACTTGCCTTCTATCCCCAGGTACTGACCTCAGCCAGGATCAGGTAGGCTCGTTATACCACATCTCTGCCCCGTGCCGAAGAGAAAAGAAATTGAGAGCTGCCTTGGAGTGGGTGAATGGTTGCAAGGTGCAGGTGGAGATGGCCCGCAAGCTTGGGCTGAGCATGCCCCTCAGGATACCTCAACTCATTTTAATTTCTTTTTACATGGATTCTCTGAAGGCTTCCAACCAGGTAGTGGAGTAAGAATTTTGTTTGTTTTTACAGACTCAGAATGGAGCAGATGTGTAACTCCTTTTTCTATGCAATGGAATTGCAAACCAGGCATAAGCAGAGAGACATCCTTTAACAAAATCCTGCTTTTTTAGATTCTAGATATGTTTCTTAGAGTATAAATATCTTCCATCTAAGTCAATCAATTAGAAACAAAGATTCCATGGAGGAGAATACAATCAGAGAAAAGAAATTTAAAGTCTATTGATCATGATTCCAGGAGGGAGGATGGAGGAAGAAGAAATGAAGGAAAAGAAAATTATCATGTCTCTATCATGAAAACCTGGATTTGGACTCACAATGAGGAATAACTGTTAGACAAGAAAAATAAAGAGTATGGGAGAGTTTGCTCCATGATCTAACTGGGATTCTTAGAGAAGTTGGTTTATTGCTTCCTACCCTTTTCATTTGGGAGAAATTCACAACACCTGTAAAAATAAAATTGGAACTAGAATCTCCAGCTGATTCTGAAATAAAGGGAGAAATCACCAACCTACAAACTATGAGGTGGCAAGTTGGAATACCCTTCAAGCAGAAATGAAAATAATCATGAGATACTATTTGACAGAGTTTTCTGCAAATAAGTTCGAAATGCTAAATGAAATGGAACTTGTCTTGAAAAGTACAGGTTGCCAATCTTAACTCCTTTACATTGAGAGAGCTAAAGCAGACCAATTTCTACAGAAGAAATTACTAACGCTATTAAGGAATTGCCTACCCCTCCGTCCTTCACCACATACAAACACATAAAACAAAGTGCCAGGACATTTCACACCCAGGATTGCATCAAATGTTAAGAATTGAGGAAGTTACAAGTTTCTATAAATTATTCTAGAACACTAAAAGTGAATATTTTGTAATATTCTCAATGGGGCAAATTTAACACAGAATTAGACTGGTTAAGAACAGCTTTTAAAAAGAACGACATAATTCAGGCATTAACAGAATTAAACATTTAACAAAATAATACACCTGGTCAAAGTAGGATTTTATAAAGTGTAAAAAGTTAATTCAATATTATAAAATCTATGATTATCATGTACCTTGTTTATAAAACTAAGGGATTAAATCACATAATTATGATTGTAGATGTTGAGAAAACTGTCCATTCAATACAGCCACATATGAAAAATAAAAATTAAATAATCCTAAAGAAAACAGGTTGAGGAGATGGTTAGATTTTGTAAAAACAACAACAACAGCAACAACAACAACGACAAAAACTATACAAGTTTCCACTTAACATAAATAAAAAAGAAAAAAAATGATGTCCTGAATTTCAATAACCACTGAAGTTTTATTCTAGGGACTCCCCTATGCCATATGGAGAAACTGTGTTTAGAATTTTAAGAGGGGGTAAAGAAGTGAGACTGTCTCACTTGAAGATGATATGATAGTATATCTAGAATACTCAGATAATCATTACTAAATTAGTAAAAATAGTACAATACATTGAGGTGGCAGGAAATACATTTCATGTATGAAAGTCTGTCCTGGTCTAGGCTAAAATGTCTCCCAAATGTCTATTCCAAGGTGAGATCTGGTCAGAGAGGCAGGGCCACTGGTGGCATGAATGGAAGAGTGCTCTCTCCGCCCTGCCTCCGCCCTTCTCTCTCTGTTTCCTCTGTGGACAGCAGTTCTCCTCCTCCCCCAGGGTGTTTCTGCCTTGGAGCAGCTGACCATGGAAACCCTGAGCCAAAAGTTGTGGGTGTCAAGTTGTGGATGTCAGTATTTTGTTCTGGAAGTGGGAAAGTGATTAATATGAAGTCAATATGCTAAATCTGCAAAAGTGATTGACAGGTCCAATGACAGAATTCCATTTACAGTATGAAAACACCGATTATTCATTTAGGAATAAATTTGATGGAAATGTCCATAATGTTTAGAAGGAATAGTTTAAAATATTTCTAAAACTCAAAAAACTAGGTGTCAATAAAGGAAAAGTTCTCCCTGTTTTGATAGGCTATTTTGACACTTTAAAGTTGTTGATTCTTGCAAAGTTAACACAGAAATTCAATACCATCTCCTGAGAAATGCTAAAGAGCTATTTTATGGGGTAAGTAAATTGAGAATGTATTGATATGAAAGAATACATATGAAACAATAGGTAGAAAAGCACCATGAAAAACCGAACTAACTCCCTAAACTAAAAAGCTGTCTCCTTCACACCGATAAACAAATACAGGAGTGAATGAACAACAAAATAGCAATTAGTTGAATTTGATAGCATAATTTTAAGATATGATGAAATATATTATAAAACCTGTCAATCAAGTCAGTTGTCAACTGACACAGTGTTTATGTATATCGTCACAGATACCATCATAAAGGGCTGATGTAAATCAAACATATGGGTACCATTTTCAATGGAAAAGATAAAAAGATTTAACAATCACAAAGTGGTAAAAATGGTCTTCAAACAAATAGAAAATGTTCAACTCAAAAATGGTCAGTGTAAATTAAAACAAAACAGATGTGTTTATTTACTGGTAAAATGGAGTAATAATAATAACAGGTTCTGATATATTCTCCCAGCTGAAGCAAGTAAAAGCAAAAGCAAAGAGCCAGAGAAAATACATGGAAAAACGGTTTGATGACAACGACGACCGATAAGAACTCCTGAGTAATAGAAAAAGAAGGCTCAGCCAATGCCTGTCCCACGTCCCTGAGTTGCGGGAATTGTGAAGCGGTCACGCAGGTGCTCGGGGAAAACCTGCACAACTCCCACAGTCCAGGCAATGGAGGTGACTGTGGCAAGATGAAAGGAAATAGAATTTGTAGACAAAAAAAGAAAACTAGGTTTTTAATAAAGGTGGAAAATTACGTGTCTTATTTATACAATTGGAAGGAAATTAAAGTGGGTATATAGCCGCCACATTTTAATTTATTTTTTGCAAGATTTCAAAGCAAAATACTTCAAGATGTAATTTTAATAATTTTCAGTAACTTTGTTATTGTTTTGACTGCTGAAGCTCTCTAGAGCACTACCAACAGTGACAATTCAATGAGCATCATCCCTTAGTCTTTTAATAAGTATGTGCTCCAGCAGGATTATTTAGAAGTATATTTAAATGTTACATGAAACAATTCAGGCACCCAAGATAAAATATCACAATGAAGAAAGGATATATCCATGTATCCAATGACTATTGGGCAGCAAAATAATAAGCTATTATTTACATCAATAAAATACCATACACTTAACTGTGAGGACGAATCTCAAAATGCCACATGAATGACACCAGCCACTGAAAGCTACACTTAATGAGGTTACTTTTATATGGAACTCTAGAAAATTGTAAGCATGCTGAAAAAGAAGACTTCTTCAACGCCATGGGGACTGGGGAAATGCACATTACTCATGTTTTGTACAACAGAACATTAAAGATCAGATGAATATTGATTACATATATATTAATAACAAAATTTGTAATAAGCAAACTTGTTCTACGGAAATTTTAGACACAAACTATGAGCTGGGCAAGCTGGATAGCCTTTTCCACAAATTTTAGGCATGGAAATAAAGAAATTTTAGGTAAAAAATGAGGTTCAGAGTAGTCGATGTGTTTTATTGTCATTTCAAAAGCAAAAAAACTCATTAAGCTAAAAGTTATAAGTATGTTTAATACACAACGTTGCGCGATTTACATGTAGACAGGACACAGAAGCCTTCTCCCAGGAAGCAGCTTCATTTGCGTAGGCCTGACTCGGCCGATTTGTAGCGCAGCACGGGACAAGTTGCATCCTCTTACACAGTTTTTCGGTCCTGTCTCCCTTGCGTGGTTGTACGCTGACATTCTCCAGTCTGGCTGGTCATGATTTGTGTTATGCCAGAACTACATGTGTGTGCACAGAAGCTGAGGGGGTACATTGTAAACAGTCCCCGACCCTGCACACTCGTCAGGAAAGGTCCCACAGCCAGAGAACCTTTTAGAAAGGAAACCTGGAGAGATGGCTGGATCGAGAGAAAATAGCAACTATAAAATGTGTAGCCTTGAAAATGTGTGGGTCCTTTTTATTTTTAAAGTCAGTTGATTGATGAATTGATTGCTTGTACTGGGTATTGTACCTCGGGCTTTTGTACTGAGCTATACTTTCAGTGATTTTTGTTTGTTTTTGTTTCTGTTTTTGAGCCAGGGTCTCACCTAAATCACCAATTGCAGAAGCTGGGCTTCAACTAGTGATTCCCCCTGGTTCAGCTTCCAAGAGATGTGAATTAATAACAACTTAGGCAGTTTTCTGAGACTGTGTGGTAAAGAAAGATAAAACACAGCCAACATGTACCACACACACAAAGATCGCCACTGTTGCTGATATCTGCGTTACCTAAATTGATTAGCCTGCTGAATATTGTTTTCTTTAGGAAGTTGGCTGTTTGCCTGTGGTGTTTACATGAGAGAGAAAATCTATAGATAGACAGATGGATAGAGATGTAGATCCTGCAGTAAGAAAAAAATGAAAGATAATCCTAGAAACATAAGAAAGAGGAAGCGATAAAGGTTTTCAGAAGGTACGCGTGTCGGGCCCTTTTCTGACAGTCCTAGGGTGGGTGGATCTGATTAGTCAAACTTCACCCTTGGCGGCTGAGAGAGGGAGAGCACCCGCCCCAGGGCTGCTGGCCAGAGCCTGGCCCTGTCTTAGGGCTGTGCTGGCAGAGGAGCGGGGGAAGAGGCTCGCAGCATCCTCAGCAGGAGATGGCTCCAGTCCGCTCATCTGCATGGGGTCTGGAGAAGGTGCTGTTGGCTCAGTTGTTCTGGGACAGTTCTAGAGCCTGATTCAGTTACGTAAACTCCGTACCAACCCACAGATAAAGAATAGTTACAGACAGTTCATCGTGCTGAGGATGACGAATTTCCTTCCAAGTACGTTTTCAAAAAATTTTCATTATCTTTCTGTTTCCACTTGTATATGTTCATTTGTGAAGCATATTCCCTGAAAAGTTAACGAAGTGCAGACTCCAACCGCAGGTTACTTTATGTGTAAAAGTAGAAGTGTTTTCCTTGCCTTTTAGTTGTTTTCAAATGGCAAATGATTTACTAAATGCCCTTTTTTCTACTATTATGAACTCTAAATTGAGAAAGAACATATATTAGTTTATGTATATAAAGGACCCAAAAACCTTTTAAATAAGAATGTTGTGTCACATTCAAAAAGAAAATAGTCAAAGAAAGGAAGCCATGGAGAGAATTTAAAAGTATCATTAATCTATTAAACAAAGCTTTTTATGCAATAAAGATATTTTGATTTTGTGAGAAAATACAGGATTCAAATTTTAAAATACGAGCATGAGATAGCACAAGTTTTAAAAAGATTTCCTGAAGGGTAGTCAGAAGTTATTAGGTAAAACTGGAAATAAAATGAATAGCATCATTTCTAGTCCAGTACTCTTGAGAGAGGGAACATTACTCGCCTTTTAAAATAAACTCAGATTTCACGCCCTAAAAAAGAACTTATGGAGTAATTCTTCCATTTTAAATAAGCTTTAAAAAGTTTTTAAAGCGACAGAATATTCATTCCATTCTTCACATTTTAAAAATTAATTATGGATCATTCAGACTACCTTTTATGGGGAAGCACTTTAAGCACATTCAAGTGGTCAAGTACTTGATCAAATAGCCCTTTGGTGTTTGCTGTGATTACGATATTTACTTTTGTTATTTAAGATGAATATCGCTGGGCATTGTTCTGTATTTCACACTTGATCTTAGCCAAAAGGCCGAGCAGCTATCATTATTCTGAATTTTAAAATTCCAAATGCTATAATAGGTATGAAAAACGTTAATGAAAGCAAATAAACATGTACAGGTTTACAAAATGTAAAGACTAACATACTCCAAGATTCCAGCTGAGGTAGATCATTTACAGTGACGGTGAAATTGCTGCACACTGAAGAAAATAAAATTTAGAAACTGAGGTGATAAAGTATCAGGTCTTTGTCGGGTCAGGAACCACACAGTTCCTGTACCACACCTGATGTTTTTACATCATTACTGTCTTTACTCAACTCTTACAACTCCACACAGTTTACTTTTTCACTTAATTACCATTTTGAATTTAGATGATCAGTTTATGCATTCTTACTTACTACTTTCTCCAGTGGCCCTAAGTTAAAACATGAAAAGAGATAGCTTAAGGTAGATAATAAGATATAGATTATATAGATAATAAGATATACTTAAATGTGAAGCATATAGTTTGAATAGTGAAGAATTCAGTGAAAATGTTGCATTGCAGAATGCAGTGACAAACTGTTAACAACGTAGCTTCAGGCCGAGGATTCAGCTCAGTGGTTCTACCGCTTGCCTCACAAGTGTAAGATCCTGAGTTCTATCCCCAGTAACAAAAAAATAATTAATTAATAAATTTTGAAAAGTATAATAATAATGTAGCTTCTTTAAGAGTGCAGATCACAATTCCTTCGTCACTGTTTTTACTGATTTTCAGCAGAATATATTCTGGTCATTGTTCTAAGGATTCAGCAGTGATAAGAGCAAATGAAAATCTCTGCCCTTAGGAGGCTTACGTTTGTTTTTATTTTTGTAGTGGGGTTCAAACTCAGAATCTGGTACTTACAAGGCAGAGGTGGCGGCACCACTGAGCTAAATCCCCAGCTCTAGGAAGCCTATTAAGTGTAATATTTTATTAAGTTGTTTTACACATCGAATGCTTCCACTCGATGCTTTTTGCTATGCAAATAATTTCTTTAAACTTTTTTTTTTTTTTTTTGGTACCAGGGATTGAACTCAGGTCCTTGCACTTGCAAGGCAGGCCACTGAAATGCTGAGCTAAATCCCTGACCCCAATAATTTCTAATAAATTCAAAAGCTACACAGTTTATTTTCATTTTGGAAAGAATGAAATCCATCCCTCTAAGAGGCCATTGTGAAATACATGTGATAGGTAGGCAAAGAAAAAAATCTTCAAAACTTTGAAAAAATATATCACTGCTTTCTCAGATATGTTCATATCTTATATATGTCCAGATTGTTTTGTATAGTTTTGTTGGGAAACAGAAAAGTCAAATACTTGTTTTCCCACTTTTTTTCTTTTCCATTTAAATTTCTCCTCACATGGTCAAAGTAACTGCAAACCTGCCACAGGAGGCATGTTTTACAACAAAGAAATATACGAATGAGAAAATTAAAATTGTGAAAAATTTGACAACTCCAGTGTGTTTTAGTCAAAATGTGGCAGCCATATGTATAAGTGCGTGTGCAATTATGCCTGCTGGGTCAAAAAATGAATTCGTGACGTGAGGATGTATCCAAACTCCTACATTTCTGCTGGTTCCTACCATACGCTGTCAAAAGGATCTCCCCTTGAGACACATGACCACCCTCACGTTTATCATGCATTAACAGAAACAGACAAACACGACTGAGGCAAGTCACGTATTGAAGTGGTGCACACAGAGAGCTATCGCGATGGTAGCACCCTGGCCAGCCCTGCCTGTAGCACAGCACAGCACGGTTGGATTCCGTACCTCACAGGGAGACCCAGCAACTGTGCACAGAAGGAACGTTTGCTTCCACTGCTCTCCGTTAAAGAATGAAACGCGACTCTAAGCAAGGAAGGATATTTCAAACGCATAGTTTAGCGTTTTGAGTTTTGCAATATGTAATGTAGTTCTTATATGGTCTACCTGATTTAATTTAAAAAAGGACACACTAATTTGGTGTAAACAGTTTGTAAACAAGAATCGCAAATAAACTGAAATCAGCACATCATTTTTCAATGTGCCATTGCTTTCAATCTGTAAAATATTTGATTCGTACATATACTGTCCTATAAATTGATATCATGGTGTCTTACTAAAAAGTTAGGTACCCTGAGGCTGGTAATAAAAAGCATATGTAGAATTCCTACTTGAATGAAGGCGGTGTTTTGATGAATTTAGAAACTGAAGCCAATTAGATATTATTACGTTTCATACAAGCATGAAGGGTAGCCATTTTAGTCTTATGTCTTCATACTACCTTGAAAGTTTTAGTGTTTAAGCATTTCAATTGTATGCAATGTATACAATCCTAGTTTATTCTCACTAAAATCTGCAGAAATAAATGGACTTTAGTACACTTGATATTATTGTGATAATGAATTTTGTGAGCAAGCTTTACCATCTTTGTCTTCAAAGAGAACCAGAAGACAAAGAAAAATTATTTCAAACTTGCTGTCCCCTTCACCTTTGAAATGAACCCCTAAGGAATATCACAAAATCATATCAAGATGCATACTGCATGGATAAAAAGTATGTATTTATTTATGCACACATCTATAATGTATGTTATGTTCATATTTATTTTATTAGACTGAATTTATACTTATATTCTTAGAAATTTTGACATTGCTGTCAATATTAAGTGAACTACCTTATCTTAAATATGATTTTTTACTGCTGCAAATCATACTACTTATTATGAAATAATGTAGAAGGTAAGTTCAAATATATAGAAAAAATAAATTTCTAAATCAATATACGTGTGTCATTTATGAAAAAATTGACTTGCAATTTTATTATGAAGTCCACAGCTAAATAAATGTATAGTTTGCTATAAAAGATAAGATTTTGGGAAGTAGATTTGACAAATAAAAACCAATAAAGTAAAGAGACTGCCATCAGAGTGGGAAAAAATTTTACAGACTGTTCCTCAAAGGATTAATTCCTACAATATACATCAAATTAAAAAATATCAGACCTCCCAAATATAAAGACGCAGTCCAAAAATGGGCATCTGAAATGAACAGACATTTCTCATATGTGTAACTCAATAAAGTTTCCTGAATATAGAATAAAATAGAAATATTATATAAAGATAATCCCACTTCAATATACATAAAATTATAGGAATAATCCAGTTGTGAAAAATGTAGGATAAACTAGTTAAAAGCAAGAAATATAAGAAAACAAACTGTTCTCTGAGGAAAATTTATTTGAGATTTCCAGGTACTCTTTACTTACAGAGAATATAATTTTAAAAATATTTGGAAATTCTAGTTAGAATCCATCTTTAACATAAATTTTCTTATCAGCCATTAGGGAAATACAAATAAAAACAACTTTGAGAGTGCATCTTACCCTCGTCAGAATAGCTGGCATAAAGAATGCAAAAAACAAAGAACATTGATGAAAACGGAGAGATAAAGGAATCCTTCTTTGGGACTTGGGAATGTAAATCAGTACAAACACTATATAAATGAGTACGGTAATTCCTCCAAAAATCTAAAAAGAGCAATTCATTTGTCTCAGCTGTGTCCTTCCTGGGTTCATTACCGAAGGAATTAAAGACACCACCCCACAGCGAAACTTGTGCCTCCATGTTTACAACACTGTGATTCCCAAAACGTAAGTTCTGGAGACAGCTGAGACACCTATGAAGAGAGAATGGGTAAAAACTGTGGTACACATACACGGTGCTTGTTATTATTCAGCCAAAAAGAGGGTGGAATCATGTTATCTTCAGCAAAATGGATAGAGCTTAGCACCTAAATTTATTAATTCTATGAAAACCTTGAACCTCCCTGTTAATATGCTATTCTTGGACTCATGCATACAGAGCCAAATTTATTTATATTTCTACACATAAATGTATATGTATGCTAAATGCAAAATTTTACTTTTTATCTACATATATAGATAAGTAAAGAGAGACATACTTTCTATAGCTATCTACCTGTTTGTATATATCTATCTCACAGAAAGAGTGAGATTCTTCTCATATATGTGTCATGATTTATAATATATTTGGAACATTTTATACCTCGAGTGGGAATTCACATCAGTGCAACAGTAGCACCCTGGCTTTAAAGAAGAAAGTATAGAAATAAGGGCCGGGATTTGTCTCAGTGGGGGCCACCACTTGCCTTGCAAGCACAAGAACCTGAGTTTGATCCCCGGTACCCCTCCCATTTTTCTAAAAGAAAATATAGAAATAAGACAAAGTAAGAGAGTCAACTAATCCATGGTCATAGTATATATCAACCTGTATACCTTTCATCAACCACTAGTAAGTTTTTGCGTACTCGAGTATTAAAATCAAACTGTATAGAAAGAGAGCAAAACAGAAGCCTCTTAGTCAGCTGTTGTAGTCGTTTGTGTAAACATTTTTTTCTTTGGCTCTAAACTTTGCTTAACCACTTATTTGAAGTATTTTCCTCCTTTTCCTACTCTGGTTACACATTGCCTGAATCGTTTGTTTTGTAACTCAGGTACTCTGGAAGACTAAAACATACAAAAAGGCAGCAACAATATGGGAAAATATAACATAATTTTGTAACATACATTTACGCTGTGACAATGCAACATGAATTTTGTGATCTTGAGCATCTTCCTAGATCTACTTGGCCTAGTTCACCAGGTATTTCAAAGATACAAACAACTGACATGATAGAATGCAGCCTAGCAAAGGATAGGAAGCCGAGAGAATTCATCAAGAGCATGGCTTTGGAGCTGGTCATTGGGTTTGGATGATTTGGTTTCTTCCTCTCGAAACCCCAGTGGTATCAGCAGAACCGCCCAGGTTTGTTGAGAGGTTTGTGTAAGTGCTGCCCCTGCCTTTCTAATTATCGTTTTTATTCTCATCTCCTTCTCTAAAGCCTGCCTGATTGCTACAGGTTGAACAAATGTCCCCCAAGTGACCAGAGTGGAAAGTTGGCTCCCGGTGTGGTGTGGCTTTGAGCACCACACTGGCCTTAACGTATAGCAGAAGGTCCTTAGAGTTTGGGGAGCGCTCTCCTGAAGGGGGCGCGGTCACCCCGGCCTCTTCCCACTCTGCCCTGCGGCTCAGGATATTAAGGGGATCTCCAGCACTTGCTGCCCACTTCAGGAAGCTTCCCCGGAGCCCATCACACTGGCCCATTGATGAGGGCCCGGATTCCCCAAAGTTTTGAGGCGAAATAAACATTTCTGTAACATTTCATCATCTCAGGAATTTCAATATAACAAGCAGAAATTTAAACAAAATTATTACACTATTTCTCTGACGCTTTCTTTTGCATTTTATTATGGATTCTTCTGTCAAATTTAATTGAATTTAAGTATATCCAGAACTTCTGGATGTCTGTGGCTTCCAGAACATCTTTCTAGGTAGGAGAGGAAATCTGTCTGAGGAAACTGAAAATATTCCGTTGTAAAAATCATTCCCGGAAAACGTATTGCATTTATTTATTTATTGTGGCGTGTGACAAATATAAAAACATCCTCACTGGGAAACACAAGGGAACAATTTTTCCTGCACAGGGGCCCGGGGTGACACACGGTTCTCGGGGCACAGCCCGCTGAGGAGACGTCCTGCTGCACGGCGCAGGAGCTGGGCCTGGACACCCCAGGGCGCCCGGAGGGAGAGAGGACACATGGGCGGCCCAGTGTACCGAGCCTCCCCCGGCCAGGGCCTCGGTCTGCCTCAGTTTCTCCACTCTGCTTCGCATGCCAGGGCTCTTAGCTTTCAGCTCAGCTACCTTCCATCAAAACTCCACATTTTTCAAGTCTCTGTATTACACATTTCAAAAGAGAAAGTGATTCGTCGGGATCCTTAGATACTGCAGAAGGATCGTAACTGTGGACATTATCGACAGGGACCTTGGCAGACTGGGACGGTTTTAGTGGAGTTTCATCCCACAGGAATACACTTCATACGTTGTTTCACAGTTCATTTACAGATTGGGCCTGCCTGCTCGTTCTAGGTGTAGCAAAATAAACAGGCAAGGCTAGACCGATTCTCTTTCTCTCTCTCTCTCTCTCTCTCTCTCTCTCTCTCTCTCTCTCTCT
>NW_022900939.1:43013281-43022120 GCF_012274545.1 Fukomys damarensis
TCTCTCTCTCTCTCTCTCTCTCTCTCTCTCTCTCTCTCTCTCTCTCTCCCTCCTTCCTATTTTTTCCCAGGGATCGAATTTGGGTCCTTGAACTTCCGAGGCAGATAAAAGAACCACTAAGGTAAATCCCCACCGTAGACCTATTTTCGTTATCCAACAGAATTCGTAGCCTGTTTTTTAAATGCTTTGTAGAACTCTGGACTCAATTTAAGGGTGACAAAACTATAGTGAACTGGACTATGCCTTGAAAATGTGCAACTTTTATTTTATTTTATTTTATTTGTACCGGGGATTGAACCCGGGTCCTTGTGCTTGCAAAGCAGGGGGCGGAACCACTGAGCTAAATTTCCTGCAAAATGTGCTATTTTAAAATATAAACATATTTACATCTCAGTTTTACTTTCTGTGAAAAATAACAATTAGATAGATTAGGCAGATCTGTTTGACTTTGGACATTTGAACCAAAGCAAGATTACTAGGTAAGTTTTATGGAGAAGGAAAAGAAATTCATGTGAGAAAAAGGAACTAAACTATGGCAGTTTCTTCAGAAATTTGTGCTATTTAAAAACTTCCCCCAAACACATTTAATTTGCTTACATAATCAGATAATGTTATGTATACCTATCGCCATAAACTAAACTACAAAATATGAAAAATCATTTTATGTGATCTTTGTATTCATGAAATCTGCAGTACTGACAATAAATAGATTTTATGTAAAATCACTTTACATGAGATAAAATATTTTACATTTATTTCCAAACAAATCAAACAAAATTGTGATTATAGAGAAAAGGTAAAACTATGAAGAATGTCAACAGAACTGATGATTTATATCCACTATTTTACTGAGGTTAAAAATGAATTTTATTGATTTCAATTTTCTAGAATTTCTATAGATATTTATATCTATAGATGTTTCTGTGAAGGAGAACCAATTTCATAATCTTCCTCTAATTTTTAGTGGACATTTTAAAGTTAAGCTTCTATTTCCTCCAATTATGCAGTTTTTTAACTGATACAAGCACAAATGTGAAAATGTTACATGCTATTGATTAAATGCATAAAGGTCTGTTTATAGGTAACCATGTATTAGTTTTTGTCTTTGCCATTTTCAGGATTCAGCATTCAGTAACATATAACATATCATTTCACATATGGCCTATTTTATGTTACGCGCTACCTAGCATAGCATATTCTGAGCTGCTGATTCAACATCACTCTGGATCATCAGCCTGACTTAGTGAAACAACCCTAGAACCCCAGCGCTGGGGAGGCTGAGGCAAGAAGACTGCAAGCTGGAGGCCAGCTGTGCTGCATAACAAAACTCTGTCTCAAAACTAAACTAAACTAAACTAAACAAACCAACAAGATTTCAGGATCTCAAATGTTTAGTAATGGTCCCCTTTGCAATTGACTGTGAGAAGTGTTAGGCTGTGTTTCATATCATTTTATAATACCTCAAAATAATTTTGGAAAATCTTAATGAGACGAAAAAGGAATGAGTCAAAGTGAAGATAATGAAAATATCTGTGTATAATTCAAAATTTTAATTTTCATAAACAATCATATTTAAGATAAGTATTGCATATAGAATTGTCCCACATCTTTTAGACTACATTCGAGACATGTTCTGGAAAGAAATTATCAACAGAAAAGCAAATTAAAATGATGTGTTCTTAAGAGCAATGTTTAGAAGTGTGCACACATACTATTATCAGTGAAGTGAAGTTCATGTGTTCGTGGCAGGATGCCTGTGAGTTGGTTATTCACCAGATTTGGAAGGAATCCAGTACACTGATAAGAGGTTCAGAAGTTTATAATTTAAGGTATGACTTGTGCTGGGTGTTTGTCTGAGTCGGAAAAGTGTACATCCATGGAAGGCAAGAAGTTGAGCTAAACTTGCTTATTACTGTTAGGATTCTGTTTCCAAGATGCTTCGGTGTTACTAAAGAGTCAGATGTAGGTTATCATATTTGCCAGTTCGCTCTAGAGGAAAAGGTCTTTCATCACTTAAATGTGGCGAACTGAGTGTATGGCTAGACGAAAGCACTGAAAAAGCTATTGAGAATTTGAAGGTGATATCTACAGTCAGCTAATTAAGGCGCTATTTTCTTCTTTGGAAAATGGAATATGATAGATTCAGTTGAGAAGAAAATAGAAGTGGGAACTAGGTCAGTGGCAGAGTTTTCCATCTGTCTTCTTCAAAATGGTCTTAGTTAATTAAATACTTTCTTCTTCCCACTTTCCTACTTTTATTATTTCACAATTTTCTCCTTCAAAATATTGTTCTGTTCTTTACCAGGTTTTTGAACAACATGGTGGGCTCAATAGATACCCATAAACAACAATGAAATTAAACTGAGGGGGGAAAGTTAGCAAAATAATTAGATATACTAAGTTCTACTCTATATTTCAAGAAATGAGAAGAAAGCATTTGAAAGTTTTTGCCAAAAGGAAGTGAGAAATGTTTGAGGAGATAATTTTTAACCTGACTTACGCATTGCAGAGCATATGGGTGCATCGTACATAGCACGGTAACTTGCTGTTGGGTTAACCTTGATATTTCGTACGTCAGCTAAAAGTAAGAAAGATCCACTCATCACTGCAGGGGGAACAAACATGGAGTCTAAGTATATGATTAGAAGCATATTTGAATTTTTATTTTATGATTTAGAAAAGATTAGGAAATAGAAAAGGAAAAAAGCTATACTGAGAAAAGGTTTAAACAATCCATAGACAATACGGTTAAGAAAAAATTAAAGAAAAATGTAACTGAAATTCTAAAATCCATGCAGATGCCTAAGTGTCACAAGCATTTGGTGGATGGCCCTCATATAGCAAATCACTTGCATATTTTGAAATAAGTTCATTTAAAGAATCATATGCTGAGGCTTCCTACTGGAAATCAGTGGACATGTTGTGTTCTTATGTAAGAGATATCTCTAAACGATGATTTTTGCTATGAACCTAGGACAGCAAATATATCAGTGTTTCTCCACTAGAGAATTTAGGTACAAAACAGAAAAGGAAAGTAGCAAAAATACTTAGAGAACAGGAAGAGAGAAAGTATCTTAGAATTCTCCTTTAGTTTCTTGTCTTAAATGAAGGCCTTAAAATTAGTAGCCAAAATGATATTTGTTAATTAAACAGTCTATTATGTTTATAAATTTTTTTACTAAAAAGTTACTTTACTTCCTGCTTCTGATAAAACAGTTATTTTTGTGTGTGTGAGTTTCAGAGTGGTTAAAACAAGCAAGTTCCATGAATAGAGCTAGAAAATTGTATTATTAAAATAAGAAGAAACAGGGTAATTGTAGTGCCTAACAACTCTTCCATATACTTTTCCCATACACTTCTTTCCTCTAAACTTTTACTCCATCCAAACACATTGGAACTTTTGAATGACTATGGTATTGTTAAAGCCAAAACGAACTGTCTACAATTCACGCTTCTAAAACTTGGGGAGGGAGAGCCAACACTGTGCCCTCAGGACTTTGTTCAAAATGCTGGCATGATTATTTTCTGACCTTGTAATGAGTAAAATGTTACATGATGTAGTCTGTGGACTAAAGGGCTAGATTTATCATAACAGTTCCTGGTTTTGAGGAAAAGAAGAAAAGAAATAACACATCCGCAGTATAATAGAAACAAAAATATTTAAGAAATGATGCAGGATTAGGATATTCATTTTTCTTTTTGTGAATTCTACCCCATGCTATAAATCTGCCAGTGTCAGTAAATATATATTTCCCATAACATTTTATGTATAATATCTAGAAGCCTTAATGTCATTAATCTTTCTGTGATTTTATGGGTTATAAAATAGTCAATCTGTACAATAATCAACTTAATCTAGACTGCTGGTTTTGACTAAAAATAATAGGACAGGTAAATGTCAATAGTCCTTTATTCTTTATTTTTCAGGCTTCAAAAGCAATAACATGCTCATTTGCCAGTAGAATATTTCTGCTTATCTCCCGAATGCCATTCGTACTGATAAGTTCACTAAAGTGACAAAGACTCAAGTTCATTAGAAGAAAAAATTCCATTAATTTGCTCAATAAAACACTTAACACTCTGTTAAGAATGTGTATTTTTTGTGAAATTGTCAATTTGGTAGTGAAGTTGGTGATCTTAAACCTAGGGAAAATTGGGCAAAACAAGTTTTCAGCTGTCTGTATCTCCAGCAGACCTGAGTTATCATATGATAAATGCCACAATACAGCTCACATCTCAGGGTATTGGATGTTTCTAATACCAAGAGAAGACAGGTTTGATTATCTCTTAGAAACTTTCAAAATGTGACCACATTTTTGTCTACGCAGTTACATTTTCATGAACTGCATCCTAGTGTCTCTTGGCCTCTCTGTTGCTTTTCCCTTGGCCCACTGGCTCCTAAGCATCCCTTGTCCGTAATACGCTCACTTAGCCTGGAGCTTCGGGAGCCCATGATCCTGTAGCCTGGGAATTTCCATGTTTTCCTGTTTTGAAGGATTTCAGCAATTAATTTATACTGAATGATTTAAGGAAATCATTTGGCCTCTTATTTCATCCAAAACTGTTTTCCTGGTTGTTTGAAAGTATTTGGAAAGGAATGGGGAATTCTGTTCTACCTTTATTGTTTTTCCTTAAAAGCCACCGAACTTGGATACTTTTTAAAACTGTACAGATAAAACAGCCATGCACCTAAATTAGTGTTTTGCTTGTAATTTAATTAGTATTAATATCTAATCATACTATTTCTGATCTTTTTATTATATTATAAACTAATTCTTTAAAATGTCTCTCAGCCTCTGAAATTATTTTTGTTTTATGTGTTCTATACTCTTTCTAACATCCGAATATTTTATAACTATACACTTTGTTTAATTTACATTATTTTTCTTCTCTAGCTTACACTTTGAGAGTGTAGAACAGTGCTATTGAGCAATCTGACTAAGCTTAATCAATAAAATGACCTAAGAGAACTCTTCCTTTTACTAGGATAAAATCATCTATGAGGCCATATTATTTTTGATCCAGAATTCAGTATAATACAGAACATCGAAGTCATAAAGTCATGTGATCTCTTCATCTCACTGCCTCTATTCATCATTTATTATTTCAGCATCTTTTCAATGAATGTGGTGAACCACCTACACACGAGTCGTTTTGGAAAGAAATGGTGAAATTCAAACAGTTCCACTGCTTTTGTTATAATGTAATTTAAAACCTTCCCAAACAGATGAACAGAGAAAGATAATTCTTAAATGAACTTGTACACAGTGTTTAATTACTATTCACTGAAGGAAGGAATTCTAGAAGAGACAAAGATTTACGAGAGGTGACTTGGACAGTAATTTTGGCTTTGATGTAAAAATGCTTCTGCTATTATGTTGCAGATGCCTTCCTGATATGTCTTGCATTTAAAAAATTGTGGAGTGAAAATAATATTTATGGAAAAAATACAGTTAAGAAGGACACTCATGACCTGTGAACTATGTAAGCAAACCAAGCAAGGCAAACAAACAACCTCAATAAAAGTCCTAATGCGAGCACTAATGATGCTAAAATCCCACTGATACTTAGCGTTTTAGTCATTTGGCAGATTCCTTGTAGTCTGCACTATTAGAAGTTATTTTTCTTGCTTCAATAGATACTTAAAGAGTATTCGTTTGACATTAGGCTGATTTAAGCTGTAGCTATTCACTCACATATTTTTGTAACGCAGTGAGAAATGCCTTTGAATCTATACTTACTTAACCTAGACTTACAGTTCTACTGACACTTTGACATTGGGAAAGGTTTAGTGATTTATTGTTGTTCTTTCTGTCGCTGTTTGGGCTTGGGTCTCACGATGTAACCCAGCTGGGCTGGAGCTGGAGATCTCCCTGCCTTCCTCTTCTGAATGCTGGGTGTGCAGGTCTGTACCAATAGGGCCAGTCAGTGATTTTTTACCACCACTAAGCCACTCATGACTTGCTCTTTTGTAGAATACTCAGCTTTTCCTAGATGGCTGTTTCTAAGATTTTTTTTATTGCCCTGAAAAAGTTCACTGCTGATTACTCCAAAATATAGCATTCTGGGAAACATCACGTGACCCAACACGACATTCAGATTAAATTTTATATCACTTCCCATAGGACAAATTTATAGGCATCAAAAGCATGTTGTAGCAGAATATATTCAATTTCATTTGAACTTCCTCTGAAATTCCAGTGGGTCTTGAGATCAGAAGAAACATCTGAACTTAAGATATAAAATGTTAATTATGCGAGCATGGTGCCTTAGTCTTGCCCTGCTTATGAAAGAGTCTATACTTGAAAAGAAAATACCAAAAAACAGGGCTACTGGTTGATCTGAAATTGTTCCACATGTTTATGACCATAATCTAGAAAATCAAGTATAAACTGAGTGAACAAATAACCTAAAGAAAAGCAGAAAAATAAGTGACAACAGCTAAGGGAACAGGGAGATCACAATTCAAATATTCTCAACGATCACGTTTCTTTTTATCACTTCCAGGTACTTTCAATAAATTAATTTAAAAATAATGTGGAAAATTGTATGAATTTATTAGTGTGTTCATAAAATTAATTTATATTGATGCATTTAGGAATTTAAACAGACACGCTTAACCCTTGTGCCTCTGGGCAGGCACTTTTTAAAAAGTAAATTTTATTTTATTCCATTCCCCCCCTTAGGCCCCCTCCCCTCCCTGTGTACAAAAGCTTTGTTTCTATTTTTTCCTTTCCTTTTCACTTTTTTTCTTGTCCCTTCTTTCATGTTCCCCTCTCCTCTCCCTAGTTTCTCTTCTCATTTGAACATTTTCTTCCCGTTTTCCAATATTCATTATACATTTTAGCCCTATTTCCACTTTCGGTTCCTCGTGCCAGAGCAGCAAGGTGATAATACAACACGTGTGTCCGGCTGACTTCCCTGAGGTGTGTGGTCTCCCGGGGCAGCCGTTAGCTGTCATGTCTGAAGCTCACCCTTCCTTACCGTGGAGGAGCATACACTTTAGTACAAGATGTTTTAGCATATTACTGTGGAATTGTTTCCAGTTATATCTTCCAGAAAACTGGGCACATCATTCTGGACTTCTTCCCTTTGGATCTCTGCTAACAATTGAATTGAGAAATGGCTCTTGTGTGGGCTACGAGGTACCTCATGTCGGTGTGCTATTTATAAAGGAGAGGAATTTTTTCAAAGGACCACACACACATAAAGATCCAACAGTTTGGCCAAAGAAAAATGATGTCTGTACAGTTGTTGACAATAATACATGGAATTTAAAGTAAGACACAGAGAATCCATTAATAACTACTCAAAATGCCTGCAGAGCCATATGATACAGCTAACAAGCTAAAAATCACTACTGATGAACCATGGTAAAAGGATTAGAAGGAACTCAAGAAGGAGACATAGGAAAACGTCCTATAAAGCACGTTCAGAGAAAGGCACTGCACTCTTAAATATTTAAGTTGTTAAAGCACTTTCGGGGTAATAAATATGAATCCAATACAATGGGAGATTAATCAGATTCAGAACCTACCCTTTGATGAACTCTGGGAGTCAGCTTTGCGGTTTGGATTCAACATGGTCCCCAAGCCCCCAGGGTTGGCAGGTGCTCTTACTGCTGGGAGACAGGGCCTGGCGAGGGCCCTTGTTCGTCTGCCTCCCGCTCTCCTCTCTGCTCCCTGCCGCCCCAAGCTGAGCAGCTCTCCCACATACCCGTGCACCCCGCAGCTGCTGCCAGAGCCCGCTGACCACCAGCGGGCAGAGACTTCCTTCCACCCCTGAGTCAGCACGAGCCTCTCCCCTTTACCTTGTGGGTGTCCCGTGTTCTGTCCTAGCGAGGAGGAGGGTGACTACGACGCCGAGCTAATGCAATCTTTGCTCGGTGTTTAGAACAAATACAACAGGCTGACAGAACTTTCTGTTCTCATATTTTCTTTGTCCCTTTTAAAAAATTAGTGTCTGTTTGTAACGAATCACAGTTGCGCTCATTTGGGGGAACCGGTGCGTGTCTGCAGCGTGTGTTGATCATGTTTGATGCCTCATGCCTCCTCCCTACCTTCTCCACCCCCTCTGCAGTCCCATCTCCAAAAAACAGCCAACGCCCCACATCGTAATGGGTGAGCATCTCAGTCTCCAGAGATGGCAGAGGGCACGGAGGATAGGCAGAGAAAGTAAAGCTGACCGTGCCACTGAGTGCTCTTTCACCTTTACTCCACGACTCCTTCGCGACACAGTTGCTGTGAGAGCTCCTCTCTGGTAAATCCCCCTTTCCAGGTTCTGTTTACCGTTCTTCTCCGAGTCACACTGCTTGAGGAACTGGAGTTGCAGCAGTGGGTAGGTACTTTTGGGGCTGGGGGGCTTCGCATGTAAAGCAGATTTCCTCAGAACTATTTTACTACTTTTATTCTCCTCAAGATCTCACTTTTGAAAGAAGTGGGTGGATTGGGCAACCCATAACGCAGATGAGTTTTTAATTTCCTTTCATCAATGGCTTTAAAAGACGTTGTCAGATCTCCTGTCAGTTATACACCATTCCATGCAAACCCCACTGTCTTGGCTCTCTTGTGGCTAATGAGAGGAAAATAACGTTTCTATACAGTTTCCACAGTGTTTCTTCTCATTCGATTTCATACTTTTTTCCACTTTATACAAGACCAGGCAGGGCTGATCAACACTTGCCAGATGACAGTGTGGGAAGTGGCAGGAATATTAAAGGAAAATGGCAATGTTTTACACAGCTGATGAGAGCTTCACGGAGCTTCTGAAACTTCTTTCTGGCAGACTTTCATATGCTGCCTAGACACACACAGATTTTTTTTTTTTTTTTTTTTTTGAA
>NW_022900939.1:43022194-43040224 GCF_012274545.1 Fukomys damarensis
TTTTTTTTTTTTTTTTGTGAATGGCAGTTGATCTATTTCCAGTACTGCACTTTTCTTTGAGTGGACGATGACTCATGGTTTAGGATCTCGCCTAAAGCCCTGCATCTGGTGGAACATCGATCCCTCCGAAGCCCTGGTTGGAGTCACCTGACCCGGGAATTCAGAGCTCTGGCGCCTTCAAAAGGACTCTCCAACTGTACTTTCATGGAGAGATTTAGTTACAGGTACAGATGCTGATAATAGATAAAGTCACAGAAACAGACAGAATACACATTCTATGGAATATCTAGGTAGATGATAGATTCCACCAAAATGTATACACATTTTAGAAAAAATACTGGTGTAAACATTTTAATACTCTATGGAGACACCATGAGATTAATACAAGGTACCTTCAGCCTCTACAATGACAAGAGGGCTTCAGAGCGGTGGCCGTGAGCTTCCAGATGGTCCTTAGTATGACAAACCGCTTCCCGGGTAACCTTGGTCACTGAGACTGCTCACCAGCATTCTCGATTTCCTCTCTAAGGGCCGGCAGTGCAGTGGGTTTCTGGCGACGTACGAGGATACCCTCTAGTCTCCCTCATACGAGGATAATGCCATCTGTTGAATTCTTCCTGGTGTACATATGTATTTTTGGCAGATATGTCCCTATATTCCAGGCAGAGTCTACAGCAGTGTGTTTATCGTCGTGCTACCACTGAAGACAGATGCAACCTCCTTGTTGTTGACTTTGTATCTTTACTGAAAGAGTGTGAAACGTCAGCCTCTGCATGTTTAAGGACCAAGAGAGAAACCCAATCAGGGGGCAGCTCTCATGGCACCGTTTACCTCAGAATGATTTTTAAAATAAAATGGAGTACTACTCAGCCATAAAGAATGAGAAACTAGAGACATTTATAACTAAGGGGATGCACATTGAAGACATACTCTTAAGTGAAAATAATAGGACATACGTGTGTAAATATGGAAGTTTCTCTGATATGATAAACTAAAAGTGTAAACAAGGATCAAAATGTATAAATGATATATGTAATAGGAAAAAAGGTCTAAAGGTGTAGGAGAAGTAGAAGGGGTAGGGGAAAGGTAAGAAGGGATAAGAAAAAATAAGAGAAAAGCAAAACAAAATGGATACAAAGTTTTTATAAATAGGGAAGGGTGGAGGGGATGAAGGGAGGGCAGGGGAATGGGGAAAAAAGTAAGAGCCAAGATACATCATGTAAAGGTACAAGATCCCAATGATGAACATAACTGTATTGTATACCTACAATGTACCAATAAAGAAAGAACAAAATAAAAAGGCTCCCCTCCAATTGGTTTGTTTCTTTGCCCTACATAACAACTGGGCTGGGAATGTATTGACTTTCTACTCCCAAAGCAAAAGATCTGTTTGAAGTCTGAGAGAAACTTATCATCTACTTTGCTCCGGCTTGCACTCATATAAATATTAAAACAATAGGAAACTTATTTAGCATAGCATTGCGTATTTAAAGAAGGCCTGTTAATAATTTAAATCAGGAAAATGTGACAGTGGTAAAAATATGAGTTATTAAAAGTATAATGTAGAGATACTTATCTATGAATGAAGAATCAGTTAGGTCTGCAGCAGATGGAGGGATTATTGCTATAGGTGAAGTCTCACTTATTAAAAGGTCATGGGCATATTCAGGAGCAGTTTGTCTGAAGAGAAATTCTCATCAACAAAATTTAAGAGAAATTTGGAAAGATCTTTCTAAATTTCAACAATTATAGGTGAAGTCTCACTTATTAAAAGGTCATGGGCATATTCAGGAGCAGTTTGAAGAGAAATTCTCATCAACAAAATTTAAGAGAAATTTGGAAAGATCTTTCTAAATTTCAACAGGTAATTCATTTTGAATGCTGTGCTCAGTGTCTAATAGTAAGATGATTCCTCACCAAAAAGAGTGTTAATGGAGCTAAGCAGTTGTACAAATTATTTAAATATCTAATATTAATATTATTAATCTTCATAAGGGTGTTTCAGAATGTTCATATTCTAAAGACTCTGCAAAACAATGATTCTGATTAGAATACCTTCTCTATGCCAGAATGTAAAAGTTCACTTTCCAAGTCTGGAGAATTTTGATATTTGACCTTCAAGGAAACTTTGTCAGACACTGGACTTCTGATGCTTGGGAACAGTTATAACTTGATATTTTAGTAATTGCACAGCATTATATTATCACACTGCAAAAATCATTCAGAAGAGATTTGAATATTTCAAGTTTATACCTTATTCAACCATAGTTTCTTAGCTGCTGGCCAAACATAATCAGAACTCCATTTAAGCTTCACATTTGTATTACTCAATTTAATGCATATAATACAACTTTTACCCAACACAAGTGAAATACAAAGAGATAATTGAACTTATATAAAACAAATTTGATATGACAATAATAGTGCAGACTGAGAAGGAAATATAACTAGTTAAAAATCTAAGGTACATTTAAATTCTCTTTTAAATGTACACCTTTATTCTTTCAAACTTTATTATATATAGGATGAAAGTGTGAATACTTAGAACTATATGAATACAGATGGGTACATATCTCTCAGAGGCATTCCTAATTTTAAAAGAAATAAGGCCCAAGCAGCAGCTGGTTTCTAGTTCTTCTTTTCTTTTCTTTTCTTTTCTTTTCTTTTCTTTTCTTTTCTTTTCTTTTCTTTTCTTTTCTTTTCTTTTCTTTTCTTTCCTTTCCTTTCCTTTCCTTTCCTATACTTTCCTTTCTCTTCCCTTCCCTTTCCTTTTCTCTTTTATTTTCCCATTTCATTTCTCCCCTCTCCTCCCTGTTTGTTTTATTTTATTTTACAGTGATATAAGGGCTTGTCAATTTTTGATAGAACCATTCATTATTAGAAATGGTCAGTGAAATATTGTTAGGCTGGCTTTTACTATTTCAATTTTCTCTGGAATCAATGCACAGTTACTGACTGAGAAATTTTGAGAAGCAGATTTTGATTGTCTAGTATTTCTAACATATATTTTATATGTGTTAAGACTCCTATTTTGATTCTATTGCTCTTCCAATGTTTGGAGAAGTAAAAGGCCTCCCAGTTGTTACCCTCGTGCAATGTGGGAGGCCGAGATGTATAAGAGCAAAGGAATCAGGAGAGCAAGTGTGAATGACTCTGCTGTTGCCTGGGACAGGACTACATGTGTGTCACAGAGGACAGCATTTTGCTGTGGGCACATAGCAGGAGCTTCCCTCTAGAGACTGAATAGAGCTGGATATCTGAGAGTTCTGCCCAGAGCTCTATTTGTGACAATTTGAGATAAATATAATCTCAACTATCTGTTAAGAAAAACAGGAAGCTCAGCAGGAAATGTCACAGATCCATCTAGGAGACTATTATGTGACAATAAAAAGGAAGGAATTATTGGGCCGGGGATTTAGCTCAGCGGTTCGGTGGCCTGCCTTGCAAACGCAAAGACCCGAGCTCAATGCCCAGTACAAAAAAAAAAAAAAAAAAAAAAAAAAAAAAGGAAGGAATTATTCACATTCGTGAATCTTGAAAATGTTATGCAGAGTAAAATACACTTGATGTAAAAGAACGCATAGTGTACAATTGCACTGCAGAGTGAGAGGCAAGATTAAGTCATCATGGCAGAAAATAGATCAGTGGTTATGTGAAGCAAGGTGCTGAAATGAACACACAAATTAAGGGAAACTTTCAGGGGTGGTAAAGGAGTCCTATAAGTTGATTGTGGTTACAGTTATATATTGTAATTGCAGTTTTAAATTAAACTTCATTTATTTATCATTTCTCGTCTTTTACTATCATTTGTACATTTCTAGCTCATAATGCTAACCTTCCTTGTGGGTAATGAATACACGTATATAACATATCTTAATTCCTTTTTTCATCTCCTCTCCCTCCCTTCTCTCCTCCAATCCTCCATCTCTTGATCCCCTTCCTCTCGAAGAAAGAGCTGTCTTTCTACTTCCTATTGTCTATCTTTTATTCGCTCTTTGTTTATTTGGGGGGTTTCTCATATTTGAGAAACTGTTGTATTTAATTTTGTGCATCTGATTTATTTAACTTCACATTATAGTGCCAAGGTGCTCCTGTTATCCTACAAATGACTCAAGGTTACCTTTGTGCACCACAGAGTAGGACACACTGTGTGTGAAAACCACTTTTTCTTTTTCCATTAATCTGTTGATGGATGTACCTGTTGCTTCTAAGAATTACCTATTATTAATTGTGTTGCTGTAAGCATGAATGTTTTAATGCAGGTTTTAAAACTCAACTATAATTTTATGCAAAAGTCACATTCAAAATGGTGCACTCAGATTCAGGACTCCATGGATTTCTCCTTTATATCTGCAAAATACCTTTGAATCCGAGTCTGCTTAATAATGAAAAGTACATAATTTGAAAAATTGAACCAGACTTCAAAGGGCTACAGCAAGTTAATATTTGATGTAAGAGAATGAGGAGGGATAAATATTTTACACAGCATCCAAATGTACACAAAATTTGAATGTTCATCGAGTCTCTGGATTTGAATTTAAATAGATTTTTCTAGAGCTAGTTCTGAAATATATTAGCATAATTTGTAATGAGAAAAAGACCAAGACAAGATGTAGCCACTTCTACCTTGGAATGCCACTGCTTTGAAATCTATCCAATTTGGTACTGAATTCATTTTTATGCAAACATTTGGTTCCGGTACTCATCATTTGCCTGGTACTATATGCTCTACATTGCAATTTGTTTGGTGCTGGTCACTCTTGCTTCTTTTTCTCCTTCCTGAACCAGTCATTCTCTAATACTTTGCTAAACCCTGAACAACAGGCCTCACACATAAATACACACATACACATATACATGTTTAAACTAAATAAAAGTGGGGAGCTAAGTACTTAGATGTGAAGTGGCTGCGGTGAGGAGGTCCTGCGTATTTCCTCATACATGAACAAAGCGTGCCCTCTAATGTTCAGGAAGCCAAACTGTACAGGAACGGACTGAGATGCATGCAAGAAACACAGGTCAGCAGAGGGTATGCAGGGAATTTATTGGCATTCTGGACAACCAAGCCAGCAAACAAACGAAAGATATACACAGCAGCTTGGGCAGTTAACTGTAACTGGAAACCAAAGTTTTTATCGATCCAAAAAGTTATAGGGCAGTTTTCTCCTTGTGCACTTAGTAGCCTAGCAGGTGAGATCCACAGCTTGATGGAGAGAGAAGAGGGAGATGCAAAGTCAACTTATTTGAAGGATGGGAAGATAATGGTGCTTTTAGGAGTAGGATCGAGTTGAACAGGAAATAAAGCAAGCACTGCTGGGGAGAATTGATAAACTTGGGGGTGGAGATGGCTCAAGACACAGACCTGCTGAGGGCCAAGCCCTCAGTACCAGAGGGATCAGGATGGATGCTGGAGGCAAAGGATGGAGCGTTTGACACTGAAGTCTTAGAGGCACAGAGATGTGCTAGCTAAGAGACCTGATTTGAATCAGCTTCTGAGGCTGAAGGGGAGCATCTGGGCATCTAATTCAATCAGAAACAGCACTGGTAGAAGTGACTTTCTTCCTAACTCACCAGACAGAGACATGAAACTGGATAAGAAAAATATTGCTTATGTAGGAAATGTGCCTTATGAAGATTAGCTAACAGTGTAACATAAGAACTAAGAGAAGTGGGAAAAAAGAGAAAGACCAAAAGAATAAGGTTAAATCTTTGTGTTTTCTGGGTCATCTCATTGACGGTCATTTTTCATCTCTCTTCAAAGTCCTCCTACTTTTATCCTCTGTGTATCTATGCTACAGCTTTGGAAACAAACCTCACTGGTTTCCAATGGGCTGATTATTTCATTGTCCTAAAGATAGTTTAGCTTTCCTTGCACCTCCCTGAAAATTTCTAGCAAGTTTGTCATTTATGGGTGAAGCTGTGTTATTTTTTAAAAATGAAGACTATTTCCTTATTTAATACTCACCTATCTTAGGTGCAACACCAGAACCTGACCTCAGAATAAAATAAAATAGATAAAAAACATAATCAAGGACTGAAGAAATTCCTGAGGACCCAGAGAGCTATTTTTGAGCCATGCATGTTGCAGTTGCCAAATAGAATGCTACTTTGGAGATAAAGGTCTAGTTTCAAGGATTTTTATTTGAGTTATTTAAAAAATAAAGCATTAACGAAGTATACTAGGGTGTGATGTTCATTTGTATGTATATCATGCATAGATAAGTATGAGTAATTCTGAGTTAAGTATTTTTTAGTTCAAAAGAGTTCTGGTCATTATTGATTGGAATGAGCACACAGAATACATAGAAAGGTATCCCTCAGCAATAATTATAAGGAGTGCAAGAGACTAAGCCAAGTAGTTTCAGCTTTTGGAGGTGATTCATTCAAGCTCATTCCTGAAAGTCAGAATATTCAAAAGCTAAAATATAGTAAAGAGACAAATTAGAGACCTGAGGTTAGTTTTCTGAAGGGTTGTATAGTCTAATGTAGGATTCAAACATGTGCATGTCCTCAAGACTCAGGAAGAGGATGTTGTAACTGCAAAAAGAGCGTAGCATGGTTAACTGGTCCTACAGCACATTGGGAACCACATAAACTACCTAAAAGAGCAATCGCTACTGTGTCTAAGTCTTGATATATAAAAGGATGAGCACTCCAAGACAATGTAACTGTTTGAGTTAGGTTGAAATTAAGATTTTAATTCAAATCTCTAGGCATGTAAATTTGGATACAAGACTTCAAAATGTATACTAAAATTAAATGAGAAGGAAGTCTCTACAGGCCAGATAGGATGACAGAGTTTGTGGTTTGCCTTCTTTGGTCTGAAGAAAAGGTTATTGCTCAAGTATTTGAAGGCTGAGGACCACACCCTACACACACACACACACACACACACACACACACACACACACACACTTCATGCCTCTGGCTTGCTGTTTCCTATTACACAGTAACTTAAAAGTCCTTTGATTCCTTTACACAATATAATATGACATATCTGATGGCTTACGTCTTGGGATTGCTATGGCAGCTGAATGAGGTTATATACAATGGGATCTGAAAGGTTCAAAATGATACTGAAAAATATTTTCATTATTTACAAGGATGATTTATGAATCATGATAAAGATCTATCACATCAAAAAATCATAGATTGCTCCAATGTTGGTGCCTTTGTTTTAGCCTGGAGAATTGTTTTATTGTCTTCATAAGGAGTTATTATCAGGTTAAAGTGTATATAATATCATACAGCAAGTAGAATTTATCATTTGGTCAGACTCATAAGAAGTTGGTTGATGTGTTAATATCACAAGTGCTATCTAAACTATAGAATTCAGAAGTATTTTATGATGTCCAGAGATTGATATGACTAATATTTTGCTGGTTCTCTTCCTTATGACTTATAGCTGATGTGAATGTTCAGAAAATATCTCGAGTCAAGATGATGTTTTTTGTGTGCATAATGTTTTTGTATGTATGTAAATATGTATTGTATATTCAAATGCATCTAGAAACAGCTTGACTATTTTACTTCCCCTGTGCTTCAGAGAGAGCTCCCTCTCTCCTCTCTGACCCAGAGAGTCTTCACCTGGGGTAATATTGTTATATATGAATCTCTCTCTCATATACAAACACATTTTAAAATATTAGTTCAATTATCTGCCTTTAATAACCAATAATTTGTTAGAGTGGGTTATTAAAGTTTGTGAGGCAGCCATTTTTTGTACCGAATCCCTGAGAATGATTTGGGCTTGGCAGGGCAAACCATTTTTTATTTCTCAAAAGAATCTTTTATTCTACAATGTCACCCTGCTTTCCAGCATTAACTAAAGCAGGAGAGTTTTAGAGAATGTTTTTTCCATACATTTAAAGGGTACCTTTGGCCACATTCTAAGAGGATTCTCTAAATTTTTACTTCTTCCTGGTTTAGAGACAAGAATGTATTGGATCTAGTTGGGAAATACCATGTGGACCACTATTACTATTTGTCCAATTTATACTTTATAATTATCCCAGTTCCTACACATTTGATGTCTCTGCTGTCCTTGCTTCTATGTATGCTTTCTATGTATTGGAAGATAAGCATTTTCAGTTGTGTTTGCTTTTCAGGAGCTTTCTTTTCACTTGCAGCTTTGTTATTATAGTGGTTTAATAGGGTGTCTAACTAACAATCTCTTTTTTTCCTACTCACAAATCCACACTTTGACGCTTCAGGGACAGAGGTGTGAATGTGGTAATGTGTTCAACCCCAGAAGCTGTATGATGGTTAGACTAACCCGACCAGAAGAACCCTTTTCTTCAATTCCAATCTATGATGTCCATATGATTGAGATCTTTCCAGTTAAATGTGCGAAGAAAGTCTTCTTAGTAGGATGAGAGAAGGGATTTTTTCACCTCAGTGAAAAGAATCATAGAGAGATATTGCTCTCACTTGTAATCATCAGTTTTTTTTTCTTGCTTGAAGTGCTGATTTATGAGGCTGTGTTCTTCTTCCACACTGCAGCTGCTCTTAGGGCAGACACGGCGAACTCTGAGGACGCAGGGAAGACCCTTGTCTTATTCCAACCTTGATATTTCATTCTTCGAGATCTCTTCTAATTTAAGAAATAACAGGACCTTCCAGACAAAATAAATTTGGTAAAATTTTATGGAAAAGGTTTTCTTAACAAACATCACAAACCAAAAGACAACGTAAGGTTAGCTCAGCCCTAAAATGATGGACAGTGATAATTAACATTGCCCATCAGTCCCCACTTCCTTGGGGACACTGGGCTTGGATCTTCATGCCATTGGAATAGTGAGTCTTCCTGATCTGGAAACAGAAGAAGAGCAGAACAATAGATAGTTACTTTGTTTATCTCTAGGTATTAAGATTATTCCCAGCCTTATTCAAGATCCACACCATGTAGTTCACGTAGCCCAGGTGCATGACACCTGCAGTGAATGTCTGAATATCGGATTTTGAGTGTAGCTTTGTTGATTATTATTTTTTAATTGTCCCTCCCTCTCTCTCTATCATCTCTTTATCTAATCTATCTACCCACCCTTGAGAAATAACTTCAACTGATGATGACATTCCTGATTTTGAATATTCCCAGATTCTTACATAAATATCTTTTTACCCCCTGTGCCTCTCTCTCAAGTAGAGGACACCAGTAGTATAAATAAGAGGTATGCAGCTTCCTTACCAAATTATAAGTATTCCTAAGCATTGCAATGTAAAGTCACATATTTTTTTTTCACTTTATGCTTCTGCCAGACAGGCTTTCAGTCCCTTTTTAAGAGGCACTCTCTACCCCTACTCCCCTCTTAAACTACATAAAAGCTCCAAGATAATTATAGAATAAGGCTGAGGGTTTGCTAGAGATGTTAATTTTTGACAGAGCTATTGAATTTGTAGTCTCTGGATGAACTGGAAAGCATTTTCATTTCAGAATTATGTGAGGAAAAAGTGAAGGTGAATAAAATGGAAGGTGATCCTGTCCCAAGTTCACTTCTTTACCCTAGAAACCACTAAAACAAAGGGGAAATGTAGACAGATATAAAGTGACAAAAGTTAAGAGATCAACTTCGTTATTAAAATATATTTTCATAGTAAGAGTGAAATTTATTTTTGCAAGCATATTCCTAATAAAGACATAACTTGGTGACATTTTAATGCTAAAACTTGTTTAGGCGTTTTCATGTGACATACCTTTCCAGAACAGCTGGTACTTACAAATGTCAAGTATTTCCTTAAAATGTATCCAAATAGCCCAACAAGATGGCACAGGCCTGTAATTTCAGCATTTGGGAGGTTAAGGCAAGAGGATCACAAGTATGAGCCAAACTTTGACAACTTAGCAAGACCTTGTCTCAAAATAAAAATAAAAATTATTTGGGATGTAGCTCAGTAAGAAGCTCCCGAATTCAAGTGCCAGTACGACACACACACACAATTTGAAATACATTAAAAATACCAAAGCATTATGACAATGTTTTCTATCAAAATTAAAGGATGGTATAGTGAGTAATTAATTTATGAATGGATAAACTGCTTACTTCCTGTTGTCAGAAATGATTTCTTATTAAATTATGAAGTTTCCTTAAGGTAAGGCTTTGGTCTTCCCTCTTATTTCAGGTGCAGTGGTCTGCAACTCTTAATGACCACACAAGAACTGCAGATGCTGTGGATGCCTTTGGATACTTATCCAGTCCTAGATTTATACAAAACAAATGCTTTCCCTCGAACTGGTAGCCTTTGGGATGTGAAGGCTAGAGGACCTTTTTGCCATGTACTAAAATCCCTGTGTGGGAAAATCCTGAGCTACTTTGGATGAATATTTTCTAAGCTGTTTCTGGGACTGCAATGAAAGTTTTATTTTTTAGTGTTTCTCAAACTAAGGGCAAAACAGATGAGAGATATTTTTGTCTCATGAGTGCCTCAACAATTTTTGTGAAGGGTTATTGTAATCTGTTCTAGTCTGTCCTCCAAAAATAAGTCCACTTGTTTTGCTTTATGGGATAAATTTCTTAAAGCAACAGATATATACACAAGAATATTTCTCTCAGGCTGGAATTTAAAGTCATTGGTACAGTGATTGGAAAAGAATAGATTTCAAGGTGATCTAGGACTACTTTCCATGGGATATAAAAGGCATCCAGCCAAACAAGAGGCACACACTTTCAATTCCAGCCTTCTGGGAGATTGAAGCAGGAAGATCTAGAGTAGGAGTCCAGCACAGGGAATGAAGTGACTTAGTGCGACCCTGCTTCAAAATAAAATATAAAAGGACCTGAGGTAGAAGCTCAGTCTGAAGGCCCTGAGATGGAGTCACAGTACCACAGAAATAAATGAGTAGATCTGTACATACATAGATTGAGAGATAAATAAACAAGGAAGTAAGCAAATGAATAAATGTTTTCAATCTGAAGTGATTTAGTTGTAGGGAATTTATTTCTGAAGTCATTAGAAGAGGTGAAAAATATTGTATTTATTCACTTAAATTGATATTCTGTGATTCCTTAAGCAAATAAATTGTTTACCTCTTCTATTTCTAGTATGCAAAATGCATTAAAATTTAAATTATAATATGAGAAATTATTCATTTTTATATAAATGTTTCCAGTGTGAATATTATTACTATTAACCCATAAACCATTTAATAAGCTGTAACTAAAATTATTATCTACCTGATGTAAATTTGTTTGACTGTCAGAGTTGGAGATTAAAAATGGAAATAGGATTTAAATGCTATCACTTTCTAACTTCATTTTACTGAGAAAGGAATTGATCCTGAGTATTGCTGATCATCTGGTATCTTTGACCTTTCCAGAATCTTGCTAGAAGAAGGAGGAGGAAAACTGAACAAGGAATGTGAACTTGTGTACTATGACATTTCGTTTCAAATTTTAAAGTTTGAATATAATTAAAATAACAGCTCCTCTATCTGAAAAGTGTCTCTTCTTTTCAGATGCCTAGTTTTGAATTAGGTCTTTAAATTTGAGGGGTTGTGGTAACAGCAAATAAATATATGGAAAAATATTCAACATCACTGCTCATTTGAGAGATGAAAATTAAAACAATGCTGAGATTCCATCTCACTCCAGAAAGAATGTATGCTATCAAGAAATCAGCCAAAAATAAATGCTGGTGGGGAAGAGGGGAAAAAAACCTTTTCCACCATTGATGGGAATGTAGACTGGTGCAACCACTGTGGAAACTAGTGTGGAGATTTCTCAAAAAACTAAAACTATTTTCTGATATCGTCCTTGATCTCTTTTTTCAGAGTTGCATCCCTTACTCCTGAGTAGGAAGAACCAACATAGTGAAAATGGCCATATTTTCAAAACTGCTATATAGATTCAGTACAATCCCAATTGAAACTCCAGCAGAATGCTTTATGGGCCTTGAGAAAACAATTCACATATTTATTTGCAACCAGAGGAGACTAGAACAGCAAAAGCAATTCTAGGCAATAAAGACAAGGTAGCAGGCATTAGAATCCCCGACTTGAAACTATACTGCAAAGCTGCTCTGATAAAAACATCATGGCACTGGCAAAACATAGACCTGAGGACCAGTGGAACAGATTAGAAGATGCTGAAATAACTCCAAACATACTCAGCCACCCCATCTTTGACAAAGGAACCAAACACCCTCATGATGGAGGAAAGACAGCCTCTTTAATAAATGGTGCTGGTAAAATGAGGTTTAAACTTGCCACAGATTAAAATGATTCCTATGTCTCTCACCATGCACTACACTAAAATTGAAATGGATTAAAGTTCCAAATATTAAAGCAGAAACTGCCTAGAAGAGAGGTTAGATAGAACTCTTGAAGACATTGGTGTAGGGAAAGATGTTATGAACAGAACCTCTGCTGCATGTGAACCAGCACAAACAGTCAATAAGTGGGACATCTTCCTATTAAAAAGCTCTGCACAGCAAGGGAAACCACCAACAGTGTGAAGAGACAATGCACAACATAGGAAAAATTTTTCACCTGCTGTTCCTTAGACAAAGTCTACTACCCAGAATACATCTAAAACTTAAAAAATCAGACTTCCCAAATTTTAAGACCCAATCCAAAAATGTACATATGAAATAAACAGACATTTCTCAAAGGAATAGAAATAGCAAATAAACATGAAGACAATGTTCAACAACACTGATCATTCTAGAGATGCAAATAAAAATGACAATGAAAGCTGGGTGTGGTGGTACATGCCTATAATCCCAGCACTTGGGAGGCTGAGGCAGGAGGATCACTGTGAGTTCTGGGCTACACAGTGAGTTCTAGGTCAGTCTCACGACATGAGACCTAGTCTCAAAAAATCAAAAAAACAAAACAAAACAAAAACAAAAACAAAAACAAAACCCAACACTGAGATTCCATCTCAAGTTCTAGGTCAGTCTCACGACATAAGTGAGACCTAGTCTCAAAAAACCAAAAAAACAAAACAAAACAAAAACAAAAACAAAAACAAAACCCAACACTGAGATTCCATCTCACCCCAGAAAGAATGGCTGCTATCAAGAATTCAACTACTAATAAATGCTGGCAGGGCTGTGGGGAAAGGGGAACCCTGCTCTGTTGCTGGTGAGAGTATGGACTGGTGCAACCACTGTGGAAATCAGTATGGAGATATCTCAAAGAAAAAGGATTAGAAGTACTATCTGACCCAGCTATTTCCCTACTGGGTATCTTCCCAAAAGAATTAAAAGAATCAGCCTACAGTGATATATGTGCACCTATGTTCATAGCAGTACAGCTTATAATAGATAAAACTTGGAAATAGCCCAACTGCCCATCAACTGGGGACTGGATAAAAAAATACTTTTAAAAATAAAATGGAGTACTACTCAGCCATAAAGAATGATAAATTAGAGACATTTATAGCTGAATGGATGCACCTTGAGGTGACATTCTTAAGTGAAATAAATAGGACAGATGTGTAAATACCGAATAGTTGCTCTGTTGTGAGAAACTGAATATGTAAATAGGGCTAAAAGGTATAATAGATAATGTGAGATAGGAATAAAGGGGGAAAAGGGGAAGAGGAAGTGGGAGAGATGGGGAGAGGAAATAAGGGGATGAAATTAATATGAGAAAATGAAAAAAATGGAGACAAAGTCTTTGTAAATAGGGAGGAGTCAAGGGGCTGACGGGAGGGCAGGGAATAGGGACAAAAATGATCCAAGATAGATTCTGTAAAGGAACAAATTTTCAGTGATGAATGTAATTACATTGTATACCTAAAATACACCAATAAAAGGAAAAACAACTAAATTTAGAGATTCCATTTGACCTAGATATTCCCTTTCTTGGTATCCTTCTGAAAGAATTACAAGCATCATACTACAGCCATATATATGTGCACACCTTGTTTATAGCAGCACAATGTGCTATAGCTAAATCTTGGAATCAGCTGAAATGCCCTTCAACTGATGAATGGATACAGAAGATTTCTTTATGTACAATAGAGTGCTCCTCTTTCATAAAGAAGGATACATGAGATATTTCTAGATAAATGGATGCCCCTTGAGACCATACTCTTTAAGTTAAATGTCAGACACATGTTAAAATATTGTATTGCTTTACTGGTGTGAGAAACCAAAAGTATAAATAAGGACCAAAATATATAATACATAATAAGAAATGGGAAGAAAATGTTCGTATGGGAAGGGGAGCAAAGGAGGAGGGGGAAGAAAGGGAAAAGAAAAATATAATTGAAAGAAAAAAGGAAACAATGTTATTTAAACAAAAGGGCAAAGAGGGGATGAAAGGAGGGGAGGGATTTGGGAAAAAAAGACGAATAAAGATATATCATGTGATGATATGATGATCATGATCATTATGAATCTTCTAAAATGAGTGTGAGTGACTGTAAATTTGATCCAAGAATGGCTGTTTCAGAAGTGGTGGTTTACTCCTTTGAGGTTAACACATCTCCTGGTACCTGGCATGCAGCTACTGATCTGCAAAGTGCATTTTTCTCTACACCTCTTCCCAAGGCTCCTCAGAAACAATGTATGGTCATCTGGCAAGGCCAGCAATGCACTTTCACTCTCTGATCTCATGGGTATATTAGCCATCCATCCCTGTGTCACTCCTTTGTTTACAGGGATCTCTATGTCTCTACCTTCCCATTAAACTCATGGCTTTCTGCTGATGGGACCCAGTCAGCAAGAGTTAACCACCACACTGGCTCTGGTGGAAAAGCATTTGTGCATAGGAGGACAGGACAAAAGTCCATTTAGCATTCAGTGATGCTCTATCTCAAGCAAATTTCTTGAAGTTGAGTGATGTGGACCATGTAGATACATTTCTTCTAAGATGAAGGCTAGGTTGTCTCATCTGGCCCTTCAACAACCAAGACAGAGACAAATAGTGGGCCTATTTGGATTTTGGAGACACTGACCACTTGAGTTGGTTATTCAGGTCCATTTACTGAATGATTCCAAAGGTGGCTTGTTTTGTGAGGGGCCCAGAATAAGAGATAGCTCTGCAACAAGCTGTAGCTATGGTGCAGGCTGCTCTGCTCTGGATCCCCATGTCCAGCGGAGGTGTCCCGGGCAAAAAGGCTGATTGCAGCCTTTAGCAGGTCCCACATGTGATTTGCAGAAGAGGCCCTTACAGTTTTGGAGCAAGGACTTGTCATCATCTCCAGACAACTATTCTCCCTTTGAGAATTGGCTCCTGATTTGCTACTGGGCCGGAGTAAAACCTGAACACCTCACTGAGGGACCCCAGCTGACTATGATTAATGAGGAGAATACTAACGTCAAAAATTGCTCTCAGACACATGAGATTCTCATATGGTTTAGAACATTTTGGAACTGGATTTTGGGAAGACTTTGGTAAGTTTTGCAGGTGAGCGTTAGAGAAGACAGAATACTAAAAGCAGGGTCTGAAGAGGGGTTCTGGTAGTGCTCAGAGCACCAGAATGTTCTTAGAAATACAGACAGCAACAGCCAGGCTTAGGAGCTTCAGTCAGGCACAAGGACCCTAATGGCAGTTGTACTGGAGGTCACACCTGCTATCCTCTGGCAGAACATTTGTCTACATTTTATTTTGTCCGTGACCTGAGACTTTACAGGACACTGAGATTACAAGTCCCAGACTAACTGATTCGATGAAGAAAGTTTCAAGGCAGCCCGCCATTCCGGCATGAGTATCTCTGGCCACTTTTTGCCAGATTTACAGTGATAATTAGGGCCAAAAGGAAGAGCAGAAAATTGCGAAATCTTGGCCCAGAAGGAACCACGTGTAAGTTGGGGTGAAAGGAGGTATTGGTGCTAAAACACTGGAACTGTTGAGACCTGGGGATGAGTGCAGCTTTTGCTCTTGTGCTCTGGATAATTCTATTAAGTTAGGCAGAAAGAACAGCTTTCCATTGTCTTTATTTGGAGATTAAGTATTGGTTAAAATGGATGCTTTTGAAGGCCGAGGATTTAGCTCAGTGGCACCATGCCTGCCTTGTAAGCACAAGGTCCTGAGTTTGATCCCCAGGTCTACAAAATAAATAAATACATACATACAAAAAGTAAAACAAATGTGTTTGAGTAGCAAGTTGGAAAGGGCTTGGATGTGATGGTTAGGGTGGGATTTTGTGGAGTTTCAGGTTGTTTGGCTTTGGCATCCACTCCGGGGATCTATGAAGCACAGTTACAGGTTTCTCCGGTGGAGCATGATGCATGGGCTCGGGATTTGGGGTGGTCTCTGAGCTTTTCTCTTTCCTCTGCTCTGCCTCCCTGCTCCTATGAAACAAGCAGCTTCCTCCACCGTGATTTCTGCTATGGCTTCTCTGCTTTGGTGTCAGCTGATCATGGACTGAAACCATGAGCAAATTTAACGTCTCCTCCTTTAAGTTGTGAGTTCCTTAACATGGAGAAAGCTGACTAATGTGAGTGTAGATTATACACCTTTCTTAAAATTCAGCTTCCATGTCCATACAGATAAGTGAAAAAATGAGTCATATTTAGCATGTGATATTGACAATGATACACTGGGAATTTTGCAAGAATCAAGTAAAATAATACTAGTAAAGTAGTTAGCATCTTGTCAAGCTGTAATGAGCTCCCAATAAACTCTGTTTACAGTTTTCTACTTTTTCTCTTTCTTCCTTTTGTAAGGTACTACCTTAGGTTTTAGCAAAACTATTGTGTGCACGGAATAACCTCATGTCTGTCTACTGCATTCGACTGAACATCATTTCCTTTATTCTTATTTTAGCAATTTATTTTCCATGATATCCTTCACACTATCAGTTTGGCAAGGATGCATTCATGAATATATAAAAAAGGTTGAGGACTGAGGAGCTGTTGTTTCTTTCTTCATAATACAAAAAAGAAAACACTTTCTTACAAGTAGTGACATTGTTGGTGGGTAAGAGGAATAGTTCCTCTGGTTATATGATTTGGTCTTAAATGGTTTACAGTGCTCTTAGCTAATGAATGTGAGAGGCCTGGGCTTGCATAAGAGAAATAGAGAGAGAGAGTGTGTGTGTGTGTGTGTGTGTGTCTGTCTGTCTGTCTGTCTGTCTTTGCGTAAGCTCTTGGGATAGAAAAATAATGCACCAAATCACTGAATTTTGCAGATTTACATAGTTTACTTTTTTGCCCCTTGATAAATTCTTTTAACAACATTGATTTGACTGTTGCCTGTTTTTGTTCTGCTCCCCACGCAGAGTAATTTGCGAATAAACATCAGTGATAGACTTGCAAAAGAATTCTCAGGTATTAGGCCAGGATAGTGCTCTTGCAAAGAAAAGGTTGAACAAATTTATGACTAGGGCTATGAACAATGACTTTAAGTATGTTTTCTTCATTTAATATTGTATGTTACTAGTTTAAGCTTTTATTGCTCTACCTTTCTTTTTCCTTATCTTTTTTCCTCTATTATTCTATTTACTTTTGTAACTTTTCCCTCTGCAGAATTCATTCTTTTTTTTTCTGTACCTAATTCACCAGTGTCATACCTATCTTCTAATTTGAACATTTGAGAAAACAAAAAGATCCCAAAACTGACTAAATAGTATAACCAAGTGATGGTGAACCTTCTACAGTTTTCAAGGATAACGAATATCTGGCAACAGTACATGTATCATAGGTTTGCCACTGCTGGAGGGAAAACACGTGTATAGACATAGGCTCTACATGGTTTACTTAACTTTTAACTTTTTCTTTGCAGATCGCACAAAAATACTCAGTTAACAATACATGATACACATTTAAGTGAAAATAAATGCAAATGTTGAGATCTCATAACTCTATTGTTACATTGGGTCTCTACATAAAAAGTATGCAAAATCTCACCCACTTCTAATCTGTGTGAGAAAAAAGAATTCTATTTTCCTGGTTTGAGAAAGCCTAAAATGTACTCATGTTTGTGTGAGTGTGTGAGAGAGACTTACTAAACCTATAGTGTATTGATGTGTGTGTGTGAGTGTGTGTGTCTGTGAGAGAGAGGGAGAGAGGGAAAGAAAGAGAGAGAGAGAGAGAGAGAGAGAGAGAGAGAGAGAGAGAGAGAGAGAGAGAGAGGGGGGG
>NW_022900939.1:43040467-43047701 GCF_012274545.1 Fukomys damarensis
CATAATCTCAATAAAGACAATAAGAAGGTCACTTTCCATCTAATATGATGAGACTGTCCTGTATGCGAGTAAATGACACTGCCCTGCTCCCCACATGAGATGCAAAGGCCCTGAGGAAAGCTCACTCTTCCTGGTATCTTGTAACCACAAAAATACGTAAATACTCAATACAAATGCACACATTGCACCTATTCGGGCCTCTTTTCTTATTCTGACCTACAGAATCTTGGCTACAGCTCAAAAGTGTTGTCCAGTTCCTTCCAATGTATCCAGTATTTCTCTCAGCTCTTCTTCAGTGACAACCAAAACGGGAAAGAATAATTACAAAAGTAAACTTCTCATACCAAGGGGGGGGGCATTATTCCTATCTATAGTTACAAGAGTTACTAGACTGTCTTCAACTTCGTGGCTTTGATCACCTAAGTCTCGCGTTTGTAAAAATTCTTAAACTGAGCTATCAGTGTTGGCGACTGAATTCTGAATGTCAGCCAGGCAGGAGCGTGACCGACACAGTGCACCGCACCCTGAGTGATCCTTGACAGCAGGCTCCACAGACACCCACAGTTTTCAGATGACGTCGACCCATTTGCAGTGTAAACGTTTACCAGTTGTGTTCCTCTCAGTCCCAACATTTCGGCAGTGTCCTCTGTCTGGAGTGGTTGTTCCTAGTCCCCTGGGTTTGTCTTACAAGTTCCAGTTTGTTTTTATGTCTATTTTATTATTTTTTCTACCATAAATCGAGCTGTGGTTCTAGTAGTCTTTAAGGTTAAATCGAGATGCTTCTGTGTGCAAATGCGCCTATAAATATTTGATTTAGTGCAAATGAATGCATTACTAATTATTTTCTTCATTGGTGAAAGGGCATTGACTTAGATCATTTTTAACTTTCATTAGAGTTCAAGATTTTATAACCTTACACATGTTTATGCCATTGAACTTCACTGTAATGAATAATTTAAGAATCAGTGCAGTCCTATATAATTTGCATATTAAATACATTTTTAAATGAGTCAAGTTTGTAGTTTAATTTATGGATTGATATTAAAGAAAAGGGTCAAACATGGAGAGAGTATTGATTGATGACATTCATAAAAATTATTAATCTGAGAAATATTTAATTATCGAATTAATGGTGTTCTTTCAGAAAAATTTATGTTATTAAGAAAAAATATCACCAGAGATTTAGCTCATCGGTTCGGTGGCCTTACTTGCAAGCGCAAGGACCCGAGTTCAATCCGTGGCACAAAAAAAAAAAAAAAAAAAAAAAAGAAGAAGAAGAAAGAAAAGAAAAAAATTTCATTAGAAATATAGACAGAATCTCAACCATTTTATGAGCAGGTTCCCATCTTTCTTTTACTAGATAGAAGGCAAAATAAATACAGTAGTAGTTCCTTACACCTTCTGGGGCCTTAGTTTCCAAGTTGGAAAAATTCAAAATACTAAAATTTAATTGGAGACAAAATGGGAATGTATATCCGAGTACACAAAATTTCAACTATAACTTTCTGTAGTCTCGAGTTATATATTTATACATTTTGTTTTTTTAAAGTATTTTTGTCCATTTTGCACATAGATCATTCATTCAAATGCCATACTTATTATCCAAATTTCTTAATCGTATACATAAAGAGAACTCATCTGATGAAGCAATTTAATTGAAATAAATCTTCCATATTCACATATCTCTTTCAGGATAGAGTTGACAGTTCAGTTCAGTTTGAAAAGTCTTCCTTTTTATTGTAAGAGCAAGATGATGTATCAGTATGCATAAGACTTGATTTTCTCTTTCAATTTTTGTAATAGAAATAGGATGTGGTATTTATTCAAGGAGTTAAGGTTGCCTCCTGAAACTTCCTCATGACCTTGGCCAGACTGTACATACCTCTTATTTTTTTATTTTTCTTTTACTTTATTGGTACATTTTAGGCTTGCAATGTATGTTGAGGATGATGATCGCTTACTAGATTACATTTTCACTTTCTCTTTTCTCATTTTTATTGTTTTCAACTTTTATTTTTCCTTTGCACAGGCTCCCTGTGGGGAATCGTAGGTACCGGGGCATCTCAGTTCCTTCTTCATTCCTCTTTCCTCCCTTGCTTCCCCTCTCTTTTCATCTCTTAGTGCCCTTCCGTTTCTCACAAGACTTGTCTCTGTATTTCCTATTATCTGTCTTTTATTTTGCTCTATATTTATATGTTGTGCTTCCCTTATAAGAGACATCCCGTAATATTTAAGCTTGTGGGTCTGATTTGGCTCACTGAATATTATGGTCTCCAGGCGCATCGATTTTCCTACAAGTGCCTCAAGTTTATGCTTCTTTATGGTAGAAGTGCTGCATTGGCTATGAATAGCACACGATCTTTATTCGCCTGTTGTTGAGCAGATAGAGCACTTCAAATATTCAGCTGTTATGAATTGTGCCAGTATAAACATGGGTCTGCATGTATACCTGTAATGTAATGTCTTTAACTGTTTTAAAAATAGACCCAGGAGGGGAATAGCTGGGTGGAATGGAATTTCTATTCTTAGGTTTTTGAGAAATCTCCATAATGAGTTCCATAATGGTTGTAGTAGTTTACATTGCCACCAACAATATAGAAGGGTTTCTTTTTCCACACAGATTTGGCAGTGTTTCTCACTAATTATTTTTTGGTGATAGTCATTCTTTGTGGAATAAGATGAAATCTCAGTGTTATTGTTTTAATTTGTATCTCTCTTATAGCCAGATATGCTTATATTTTTCATGTGTTTATTGGCTATTTGTACCTCTTCTTCTGAGAGGTTTCTACTTAATCCTGATGCTTATTTTTTTTATTTTGTCTTAACTAGGGTATTTAAAAATATTTTGAGTTCTTACATATTCTAATTAGTTCTCTTTCTGAGTAATTGGTGGCAATTTTTTTCCCAGTCTGTACATTGTGTCTTATTTTGCTGGTTGTTTCATTTGCCTTACAGATGATTTTTAACTTGGTAGGATCCAATTTGTTGATTCGTGCTGTTTAATCGTTTGCGATTGGGATTGTACTCAGAAAATCCTTGCCTCGGCCAATGTCTTCCAGAGTTTTCCTATTTTATCTTCCAGCAGATTATGTATTTCTCTTTTAATGTTGAAATCTTTGATTCATAGTGATGTTCAGTTTAGAACACGGTGAAAGATGTGGGTCTCGATTCAATTCCCTGCATGTGCACAGCAAGCATTCCCAGCGCTGTGTATTACAGAGGCTGCCTTCCCTTCAGCATTTGCTCTGTCAAACGGTGAGACAGTTGAATGTGCCTGGGTTGAGTCCCATCCTGTGTTCTGTTCCCTTGACCCCAATGGCTGTTTTTGCTGCACTACTGTGTTGTTATTATCACTATAGCTTTGTGATATAAACTGAAATCCAGGGTTATGATACCTCCTCCTTCACTCGTTACCTAGGATGGCTTTTCCTATTCTGGATCTCGTCTGGTTCCATATGAATTTCAGAGTTGTGTACACTAATTCTGTGAGGAATGCTGTTGGTACTTGGACTGGGATTGTGCTAAATCTGCATGTAATTTTTGGGAATATGACCATTTGATTAAACTGATTCTGCCTATCCAGGAACAAGAGATATCTTTTCGTTTTCTGGTGTCCTCCTCGATATTCTTTTTCAGAGTTCTGTAGTTTTTAGTATAGAGTTTTTTTCAGTTAATTGGCAAGGTTAATTCCTTATTATTTGATTTTATTTAATGATATTATGAGTAAAGTTGTTTACCTAATTTATTTTTCAGTGAGTTCATTATTCACTATTGATTTTATGTGTCAATTTTGTATGCTACATTGTTGAACTTGATTATTAATTCTATGAATCATTTGGTGATTTTGGGGGGGTCTTCTATGTAGAAAATGATGTCATCTGCTATGATAATTTGATTTTTTGCAATAGGAAAAAATCCACAACAGTGATATTGTTAAAGACAAACTGGATGTTGATATACCTTAAGAAACAGTAATACATCATCCTTAACCTTGAAGAGATCTATAGTTATATTACTAACATGAATAAAAAACTTTGTATATAATGCAGATCTACCAAATGCAGCAATTATGCTTCCAGTAGCAGTAGAACAATATTCAATACTAATACCATAGAAGTAACGCTTATAAAGTCTGATGTTTATACTAGTAAGGATAAAGCGAGACGGGAACCTGAAAATAAAAAAGTACAATTTGACAAATTAATCAAAAGAAGATAAGGAGATAGAAAAGTGTCCTTTCAAGGAGTAAAAGGAAATTCATAATATTAGATAAAAGTAAGCAGAAAAACAAATGAGAAAAGAAAAAAGAAAAATCAGAGAGAAAAATAAAGGAAGAAAAGTAGAGTGAAAAACAAGAGAAAAATTCTAACCCTCAAAAAGCCAACAAAGAAGAAAAGAAACAAAAAAATGTGTCAAAAATGTTTCCTTTTTGAATGAGTGGTTTCTTTTCAAGATGTTCAGTCGTGATATCCAGCAACTCGTACATTTTTTCATCCAACCTGAATGATCCGTGGGTTTGTGAGGCTCTCCCTCTCTCCAGGGGTCCCTGTATGCCCAAGCCAAGGTGTGTTCTTGCTCAGGTTGGTAGACGGGGAAGCACTCAGATCACTGTTCTCTGCAGCATGTAGGCAGCAGGGCAGAGGTTCGTGCAGACCGCTGGACTTGGTGCTAACACTTTCAGATCCAGACACTTCTGAAAGCCACTTATAAGGCTTATTTCCTCGTGATTCAGGGCAGGGCACATATCCTTCTCATCTCAGCATGAACTCCTTAGGGTGTGTGTGGAAAGCCTGCACCCTCTCTGTAGCCTTCTCTCTGCAGTCACTGTGGAGGGGTGGCTAACTCCAGCAATTATGAAGTGGGCGTCTTCTGCAGGTATGTGGCTCAGTCTTAATCAGTGAACCACTTCCCAAAACGGCATCTGATGAAACTCTCTGGTAATGCGGCAGGTGCTGCATTAGGTTTCTTCTTTAGCTCTGGCCTGCTGTGGAGTCATTTTCAGAGCAAAACCTCACCCTGCTTTTGTAGCTTACTATAACTGGAAGCTTTTCTTGGGTACAGTGCTGCCGGCCCAGCCCATTATTTCTCCCTGGAGGTGCTAACTCTCCGGTGCTTACCATCTCTCCTGGGGCCTTCAGGTCAGTCAGTTTGTCAGCACTTCTGCTGCCCTGTCCTGAGGAGAAACAAAGCACAGTGTGTGTTTGGAGTTGATGGGTATAATTTTAATTATACATTTGGAAAGTAAAATGAAATGCATTAATTAGATACACACTAATGCTGCCTTCAATTGCTTAAGAAAATTGAAAAGGATTTCAGACCAATGCTAAGGAATCATTGCAGTACCAAGCTTCAAAGAAAAGCAAAGTACCTTGGAAAACTTAACGTCAAAGCAACGGAACATCTGCTGTTCTTTCATATAGTGTTAGCGTGACTGCTTTGCTTTTATTTATGATCTCTTTTTCTTTATACCACACATGGCAGAATCTCTCCCCTAAAACTTGAAGAAAACTAATGATAACAGACAGTTATCGTTTTACTTTCAAATTATAAATATATGTAGTCACCCAAGGGAGTAAAGACAAGAACACTTCACGAACTAATTTGTAACAGAAGAGTCCTTCCAAAATGTGACAGCTTCTGGAGGAACATTTTGCTTCTGGATATTGACAAGAGAAGGCTAAGGACCAAACAAAATTAAGATTCTTTATGTGCTGCATGTAAGGTAGAGCAATTAACATATCGGCCCTGGTTGGAAAACAAAATCATTATCTAAGACAAGAAAAATGTAAAAACTGCAACAATAAGTTTATTGGCAGAACATGAATTTCCTTCCATTAATCCTTGCATTTTGCTTAGAAAACAATATGGAAGATATAAGCAACAACTATAACTGACTTGAGCAGTCACACTTTTCGGTGGTGCGTGAAGGACTAAATCCCAAATGCCACCATGGCCAAAACTTCTCCCAGCTTTTCAAGCTGAAGAAAAAAGAAAATGAGATCAAGACAATGTTTTGGATTGGGCTTGGATTAGCCACAGATGGGGTATATATAAACAAACATACAAACAAACAAAAGAAGAATAAGTATTCTATATCAATTTCAGGTAAGTAAAAAAATTAATCTAGATAGAACAAAACTAGATGTTAAAGATAGTAACACACTTAAAAAGTAAGACAATGAGATTTACATATTAAATATATTTAAATTTCTAGATAATGATATAGACTAGACTTTATAGTTAACGAAACAGAGCTTCTTAAAAGAGCAATATTAAAAATATTCAGAAATTTGGCAAATAGCACCATTATGTTTTTTCTTAATTTAGTAAAGATCCTAAGTTGAAAACATTCCAAAAACCAAAAGCACATTATATTCAACAAAATGCCAGCTACGTTGCATCCCAGTTGTAGTCACTGTGTCCAAGTGCCTGAGAAATTCCATTTAGAAGAAGAAAAGTTTATTTTGGCTGACGGTTTTAGAGGTTTCAGTCCATGGCTGCTGATTCTGAGGCAGAACCAGCATGGCAGGAGGGAGTACAGGAGGAAGGCTGTTAAACTTTGACACTTGAGAAGGCAGGGGCAAAGAAATGGTGTCCAGAGAAGTAATGCCTCAGGTCACGCACGCTGGGCTGACACACCCAGACATAGCAGAAGTGTGCCTTCCTAGTCTCCTAGGTGTTTCTCCAGGCAAGCCACTTAACAAGCACAGCAGTTAACCTGTAGAGATAAACCTAGATAGGAAACTGGAAAGTAGCCTAAAGGTCAAAAAATGATGTATCATTTACAGTGAAATGAGAAAAAAATATAAAAGCTATTTTTCAGCAAAAATTATTAAATCCAAGACGATGAAAAAGAAAATGACACATTTTAAATGTTGAAAGCAATAAAATCTCTGTAATTTTTGGTTGAATGGTCATCAAAATAATTGTTCAAATTAAGGTGAAATAAAGAGAGGTTCTGGTACATTATAACAAAAAGCATTGTTACTTTCAGACCTACAGTACAAAAACAGAAGTGTGGAAATTTTCTCTGTTGAAGAGATAATATATCATTAATATTTGAATTTATAGAAATGAAGAACAGGCCGGGGATTTAGCTCAGTGTTTCCGCTGCCTGCCTCGCAAGCACAAGGACCCGAGTTCAATCTCTGGTACCAAAAAAAAAAAAAAAAAAAAAAAAAAAAAAAAAAAAAAAAAAAAAAAAAAAAAAAAAAATTTAAAAAGGGAAAAAAAA
>NW_022900939.1:43048023-43167294 GCF_012274545.1 Fukomys damarensis
AAAAAAAAAAAAAAAAAAGAAAAAAAGAAAAGAAAAGAAAAAGAAATGAATGAAGAACATTGTAAATGGTAAATGAATGATTTAGTATTATAGGCCATTTTGATTTTTCAGAATTTCACCAAGCTAGTTTAACTATTCAAAACAAAAACATAATTGCAATATATGTGGTATTTTGGTCATATATACTAGTCCAAATACTAATGAAAAAGTTGACAAGATAAATTGAACAATACTATATTAGTTTTTATAATACACATGAAGTAGTGCAATACTGTTACAAAACTACAAATTAAGGATTGATGTTAAAGGAAATATTTAAGCCAAATATAAAGAGTGAATATAGAAATTCTGCACCCAAAACAAAGCAAGACACTGAAAGTACCCATTTATCTAAAAGAAGACTATAAAAGAGAATGAGATGGGAGAATGAAATAAACTGAAACTCTCAGAGAAAGATTGCTTAAACATAATCATCTTAGTGCTTATATACATATGAATGACTTACGTATTTTAAATAAAAAGAGATACCTCAAATGTTTGTAAAAACTGTGATATTCACACAATATGGAATAAGTGCAGAATACAGAATTATTTACATTAAAACCAATTGAGAAATTGTTCATGTAAATGCTAATGAATAATGCTGATGTGACTACTTAATATTAGAAAAAATTGATTTAATAGTAAGGGATTTAATAGTAAGATTTGAACCCTTGCCCTAACCTAAATGTATTTGTACATAATAATAGATTTCTAAACTATGTTAAAACCTGGAATTAAGGGAAAAGTAAACCAAGATCAGTAGTTGACTTTACCATCCTACTCTTAAGTACTGATGGAAATAAACAATAGAATAAAAAATATATCAAAACAGTATTAATTATGATGGATATAGAAACGCACAATAATTATAATGCACATATGTACACACATAGGTTAATTAAAATAAACTAGATTACCAAGCATAAAGCATGTCATCATCAGTTTCAAATTGCTAAAATATACAGAGAACATTGGTTACAAAAACAATATTGAATTAAAATTAAAATAGAGCTCTAAAAATCCACGTATTTAGGAGATATGGAAATTATTTCTAAAGGAAGCATCAGTCAAGAAAAGAAATCGCAAACCATCTTCAAAAATACATTCCACGTACCTTCTTCTTCCAAAGAGGCCTTTCCTCCCCAAGTGCCAATCACTTTTCAGTAGCTCTCTAAATTGTGTCTAACCCTTACTACTCCTGAGATAAAGTCACAGCCCTGCAGAATCCTTAACTCTGAACACTGCTGCCTTGGAGAAAGTTTGCAACATGTCAGCTTGCGAGGGACTTTTCCTACCGAAACCATCATACTATTGTAGCTCTGACTTTAACAACTTGACAAGGGTATTTCAATAGCAATATATACATATAACATTGTTAACAAAATAATAATGTAGACAATTAAGGAATATGTTAAAAGGGGGCTATTTCAAGCCTACGGTGGATTTGTGCAGTTACTATGAATTTATCTTGAAATTAAAAAGAAATATATAATATCTACACAAATTATTTGGGAAAATTATAAATTTTAAGAGATAGAAAAATATGTAACAAATTTCAACAGCAGTGCATAGTGAAAGAAAGGTAGAAAGAGAAAGAAAGAGAAAGAAAATTAAAATCTCATTACATAAGGACAGAGAAAAGCTTTCTTCTTTGGAAAAAGCATCTATAATTATTTGCAGCTAATTTCATATTTAATGATGAAAGACAGAATGCTTCCTCCTTAATATTAGAAAAAGACATGTATATTTATTATCATTAGATCTCCTAGAAAATGTAATAGGTCAATAAAATAATTAAAATTAGAAATATGGTAAATATGTTAAAATTCATATATGGGGAAGATTACAAATCTGAGGAAAGTTCAAAGTACAACTATTTGCAGAAGAAAGAAAAAATGCGGTGCCTAATTACTATATTCACTATCTAATGCCTTGTGTAAATTCAGTAGTATTCAAGCCAAAGGCCCTGTACATAAGGCAACTGTGTTTCTATACTAATGAAAAGCTGAAAAATAAAGTGAAGCCATCAGCATCATTGCGAGAGCGTTCAAGTTTACCGAAAGCTCTCTTTGATGAAAACAACAAAATATTTCTTAGAAACACTGCAGATGAGAAGCTATCTCATAAACTGTGGAGTGCGCCATGCCCGTATGCTGAAAGAATTTCTTGATTGCTGCGACAAAGTACTGTAAATCAGGAGGCTCGGACCGTTAATATTTGTGTCTTAGCTCTGGAAGCTGGTGACGTCATTATCCACCCGGGGCTCTGTTTCTGACTTGAGAAAGGTCGTCTTCCAGCTGTGTCCTCAGCAGGGTAGGTGAGGGAACACTGTAAGCTCATGTTGCAAGAACGGTAACCCTGTCTCAGAGGCCCTACCTTCATGACCCTGTATAAAACCTTTTAAACCCTTAAAGGCCTTCTGTCCTATCACATCAGGTAAGAAGGCAGGATTTTAACATGGATTTAGAGCACATAGACTCCAAAATGAAAACTAAATGTTAAAAGATGTAAATTCTCCATTATATTGTCCCATAAGAGCAATGTGACAGCAATATATTCTCAGTACATTTTTTTAAAGGAGTGGTTAAGTTGAGAATAAAATTTAATAGAAATATGAAGTACTGAGAACAATTGTAAAACACTATCCCTCCACATCCGTTCCAGGATCTGTTGTTCCACACATCTCGTAGGATTAACAAAACCTCAGAAGCTAGAGAGTTATGCTCGTAACACTGAATGTGAACAAGTGACCGAGCAGAAAAGGAAGCTGTAAATCCTCATAATACTGAATTTTTTTTTTCTGCAAAACTTGCATTTTTCAAAAGAAAAAATGGAGAATCTTTCTTTTGGCGTGGGATTTAGCTGAGTGGTTCTGCTGCCCGCCTTGTAACAAGCACAGGGTTCTGAGTTCGGTCCCTGGTTTAAAAAAATTTTTTTTAAATCTAAATTTATACAAATATGTGATATTTAGTAATTATGGCATTTACTTAATAAAATACTCTCATTTTCTTTCATTTCTCATCCCCACTTTCAGTCATGAACCACAAAACTAGTTTTTTGGTCGTTCATTAATGTGTAAACATTATCTATCTGGTATGATTTTGACTAGAACAACTCATTCAAGACCATAAGCAGCTATGTAACTGCACACAATCAATTGTATGATTACTCATCGAATTCTAAAAGTGACTTATTTTAACATGTTAGATTTCAATAGAATAGTCTATAGAAACCAGTCCTCATTGTGAACTCTTATTTTCCAGCTATGGAGGTGAGTCTCCTGGCTTGTCCAGAGCTTCGAATGATCTTCATGTTGAAATCATGAAATAATGTAGCATTTAGTGCAAGCCAAGTATAGATTTACCTGGTTTTTTTTCTTCTTTTCAAATGTTCAAAAAGATTAATGTTACAATTCATATTTATTTGTGTCGAATAATCTATGTGATCACTGAGCAAAAAGTCTATGAACTCCATCTGTGTTCCTTTCAAATTTTTCAAAAGGTATCTCTGGTGTGAATAAACTATAACAGTACATAAGAGCCTAATGATATAATGGACAATATGAAACAGGAAGAAAGGGGCTAAAGGTGTACGGAAAGTGGGGAGGGTGGGGGAAAGGGAACAAGGGAAAAGAAAAAATATGAGAAAATGAAAAAATGGAAATGAAGTATTTGTAAAGCGGGGGTCAGCAGGGGTGAAGGGAGGGCAGGGACAAGGGGCAAAAATGAGAACCAAGACCTGTCATGTAAAGGCACAAGATCCCAGTAATGAATATAACTGTACTGTATACCTAAAATGTACCAATAAACTCAATGAGGAAAAGAAATTTTTTTCAAAAGGTAAAAACCAAGATACAACATGTAAACATCATGTAAAGGTACAAGATCATAATAACGAATGTAACTGTATTATATACCTAAAATATACCAATAAACTTAATAGAAAAATATTTAGATCAGTGTCACTGTGATTACAATTAATGTGTCTTCCTAAATAACTATTAAGGTAGGCAAAATTCATTTAAATAGTACTTTAATAAACAGTTTGGTTTACTCTATTACAAAGCAAAGCAAAGAAAAACAGGGAGTGAAAAAGCCTTTCAGATATATTCTATGTTACAGGAAGTTAGTCAAAATAAATTCTTGTGTCTTATTGCAAAAAAAATTGCTGAGATATTAATATTCTCTCCTTAGATTTAATGGCTTAAAAAAAATCCAGGATATAATCCTGTCAATTTCACTGCTCAGATTTCACACCCTTTGGATTTAGTTTGTGTTTCTCCTTTGACGTGCCCCTACTGAATATTAAAAGTAAGCTTATTTTTTTAAATTCTAAGATGAATTATTCTCCTTGAACAGGCCAAGCTGTTCTAAATAGCCTACTGCTGACAGTGCTTAACTAAAGTCAACAAAGAGGAGCTAAGGCTTGCTGGTATTGTTTGTTGAAATATTAATACCAATTCCAGCTGTAAAAATGATAAATACTTTAATAAAGATATCTTGTTCCTCACCAAAGTTTGCAGTACTCTCTATTCTATCCATGCAAGAGTATTCTCAGCAGACAGATTTAATCTTACAAAAGATATGGGTTACTAAAATGTGGCTATCTTACAATTGTCCCAAAAGCTTTGAAAATAAGCAGCCAAAGTAAGCTCACTAGATTTCACAGCCCTTAAAATCCTACACCTTTTCCTAATTAGCTTTTTAAAGGCATTCATTCCTTTTATTTAAAAGCTACAACTTTACAACTATACCTATCAAATGTTTATCTAATGTGAATAGTGTGCTTCATTATTTTTTCCTTTTGTTTTTGTTTCTCTTTATTTTACAGGGTACTTTTCTTTTTTATGAAAACATTCCCTGGAACTTTGGGTATTCAGAAGGTACCATAAATTATGGCTCATGGAGCTAAACTGTGGAGCTGAACTTTGATTGGCAGAAATATTAGGTGCCAATTTGTTTGCAGAGAAGCACTGAGCCATCGCTGATTAGGAAAGTATTTGGTGGGGCCAACACCGCTTCAGTTTCACAAGCTTTGTGTGAGACATGGTACATCAGATCTGCCAAGTGTGGGGCCGTCTGGAAAGAGAATAGCAGTCAGTAATCTGATTTCATTTCAAGAAAAAGATTGGAGGTGCATATTAAATCCAACAACATTAAAAAAGAGATTGACATACATGGAAATATGACATTTGTTTGTATGGGCTTAAGTACAGTGTACACAGACACAGACACCATGCTGTGTGTGAAATATGTATGCTGTAAACATATGCATGAAAATACGTATGTTACATGTTACATATACATGTGCATCAATATGGCCATCATCAGTCTATGAAATGAATAATTCTCTAAGGGGGTGTGTACAGATCAGATCAAGTTTCTCTGTTTTACTTTTAAGCCAATCAAACCATGCTATAATAAATAATCTGTTAAATATATCTGGAGTTAGAATTTATCTTCTTTTTAGTTATCGATTCAGTAACACATTAAGCACACACTGTTTACTGGGCATTTTATTAGGTTTTTGAGACAATCAAAATAAAAGAATTGCTGGAAAGGACCAGAGTTGGGGAGTAACTAGAATGAGTGGAGGTGAAGTAGGCACAGAGGGCATTGGCAAATCAATACTAAAAGCAGGGAGATGGAGAGACTTACAGTAAAAAACACATTACCTTTGTTTCAGGAGACGTGGAGTAGTTTAGGAAGGTGTGTATATAAAACACCTATTTGTATTTTGAAAAAGAGAAGATCTCTCTTTGTAAGATGGCACATTCACTGGAAATCCTTTCTAGAAGTGGAATTGTTTGCTTTGATATTTCAGGTTGTATCAACTTGGAGTCTCATATGTGGTGTTCGAAGTGTTCATTCATTCGTGGCAAACTGACACTGTGCGCATTCTTTGTATATTCTCATTTACCAATCAGATAGGAGGAAATTGTTCATCGTAGTCAGGTTAGTAACTTTGAAACGTCATATTGGTCTTCAGTACCATGTTTTGTTTGCTTGTTTGTTTTTTGGTGCTGAGGGTTAAATCCACAGCATTGCAAATGCCAGGCAGACGCACGACCAACTAAGCCACACCCCAAATACGCTGGCAGTTCTGTTTCTGTGAGTGATCTATGCTTACATTGTGATACTTATAGGATGAAGATCAAGAATGAAGTGGAAACAAGCAAAAACCTGAGAGGTTAAAAGAGTAAGTTATTTAAGACTCAGGTGCCAAACACGTTTCTGTTATGATAAGGAAGTACAGGAATGAATAGATATGCAAACTTTATTTCATTCAAAATTTTCAATGTCTATATCATGATTGCTTTCAATTAAACACAGAACCTTTATTTATACAGATATATTTACAGTGATATTTCTAAATTCATTTTCAAATGATCACAAATGTAACAGTTTTCTACAGACACTTAGAGATTATCATCTTAAAAATGTAAATATAAGTGTGTCTATATGTGTAATATGTAGGTATGTAAACATGGTTTTGTGGATGTATACATTTATATGTATTCATATTTACACATATTTATATGTATATATGGATATAAAATGTGTAAATATATATTTAGATTTATATATATTCACATTTATAAAACATATTCCATATATGCATGTAAAAGTACATATTTATAGGTTTGCATTTAACATTTATGTATTTGTGCAAATATTATGTCTACATAAATATGAATAGAGATATTTATTTACTTGTTTAAAACATGATATCCAATCCTTTTATACTACAAGGTTGCAAATCATGAACTTCAGTCTACATGAATATCTAAATACATAATTCACTATTTTAAAAATTATAATTGTTCCATTTATGAATGTAAGACAATTTATCCAGCAGTCCCTCAGAGAGAAATGGGTATAAAACTAGTTTTTCCTTCTCCTACTAATTGTGTATCTAATACATTTTCAAGTGTATAATTTTATGTCCAGACATTCCAGATACATTTTTGAAATTCATTTTTATACCCATTTTTTAAATGGGTATAAAACTAGTTTTTCCTTCTCCTAAAAATTGTGCACTTAATACATTTTCAAATGTACAATTTTATGTCCAGATATTCCAGATATATTTTTCATTTTGCATTTTTCTGATGTGAAGGGAAGAGCTTGCGCTGCCTGGATAGTAGAATATGAATGATATCCTTTATTTGATTCATTGGCTCTGGATTCTTGCTTGGTGGGAAGTCCTTTGTGCCTCTTTTCTCTGGCTGAAGTGCGCTGTCTGCACACAGATGTTGGAGGTCGGGTTTCTTTCCGCGAGGCAATGTTTTTTTTTGAGGCTTAATAACGGGCATGAGTTGGCCAAGTGCCGAGCTAGGTCAGAGTTAGAGGAAGAAACACATATCCGTGCAAGCTGTAGTTCGCACTGTGATGAAGAATGAGGTTGATCTGTTTGAATAAACATAGATAAAAGACTGCAGTGTCGGAAAGGAACAGGGTAAGGCTACCGTCTCGCTTTTCTACTCCTGGTTTTAGTGTCTTGGAAAGTTCTCCTGGATACTGGGCAATCTTGTACTAGTTTATCAAAACACACATTTTTTAAAAGGTAATTTAAGTGGCTTTCTTATACTAAAATATTAATTTCTTAGAAAATACATTTTAAGTCTTTTTTTTTCCTTTTAGTCATTGGCAGCATAGGACAATAATTAGATTCAATGATAACATTTGCAAGGTAAATTTTGCAGAGTATTTGTGACATAAGTTTCTGTGAGGCATTGTAATGCTGCGATAAAGTTTTATACATGATTTTTGTTAGTGTGATTATTAGTAGAAGCAAACACAATTTCTGAAGCTTTCTCACTTTAGGCAACTTAGTCTTTTGCTGCTATGAGGGTAAGTGTAAGAATTTGCTCACCTGAAGGCTTGACAAACACTATCCGTGATGAATTGGAGAAGGGTAAATAAGGAAAATTACCAATACTTCCCAATTTATTTTTGGATGATGGAAACCTACTGCATTATTAGCAGTATTTTTGGAATCCTCTTGGAAAATGAAACTGTAGTTTGTTAGCTCATCCCTTAGCCTGATTCTAAATAAAATATCCTGTGACCTAGTATTGTCCACTGAGAGATTACTTTAACGGCTCACAGTTATGGAGCTATTTAGTGATTGAATGTAGAGTTCTTGTTTCCCTGTCAAAGCTCAGGGATTTATTGAGACATTGAGCTTCTAAATTGTCAAGAGTCTTTGTCTCAAGGATTAGTGCAGACATGGGACAAAAGAAGCCATCATCCAGCTAATCTAAGCTACTAAGAATATATTTTCCAGCTTTTATAAAACAATTTATTATGCAATAAGACTTCATCATTAAGTTTTTCCCAAACATTCACTGACAGTTGTCTGTCATTTGATTTTCCTGTTACCTAAGTTTGTATTAAAGAAATATTTTCACCTTACATTAGCTCTTCACTGAGTTCAAATCATTTGCGCCAATATAATAGAAAGGAATTCATTAATTTTAAAGTGGGTTAGAGTCATTTTAGTAAATACGTTCTGGAAATCATTCATAAGTGTCGGACAATTGGGATAAAACTTATGATCTATCAAGAAAATGCTCAATGAGTAGTAACACTTCAGATTTATACAATTTCCATCATGCCACTGAATGAACTGGTATTAATTCATTTATACATGAAACACTAAATTGATGTAATCGCCCAAATTTCACAAGGTATTCATCAGTATAGGCAGGAGTAATTTAAAATATATCTGCTTTTGAGAAAAAAAAAAGTTGCTTTTCACAGAAAGTAGAATTTGTCATGTTGGAGTGGGGCATTATTTCAGCAAGCCTATTTCCATCCTGCTCTCAGTGCTGCAACTTTGAAAGATTTATTGTTTCAGTGATGATTAGGTAGAGATGGTAATATTTCCCCAGAAAATGTGAGGGAGTCTATTACCTTACATTAGGTATGAGTTTGACAGAGCATTAGAGCTGCTCCAGAGAATGTCCCTTCAGTGTCTTGATCATCCAGGGAAAGAGTTAGCATAATTATCGGCTGATAAAGTACTTTCCGCATATGTGTGCTTTTATGAGATATCTACATTCATTTTCACCGAAATGCTTCCTAACACACCTATTTTGGAAACATAAAATTGCAGTTGTATTCTAATATTTTGAAAGTGTGGGCAGAGTAGCACCGGAACTTCCCCAGTTGAAATTATGCTAGAGTGTGGGCTGTAAATATGGTCCGTGTACTAAAATATGTATCGGCAGAGACAAGCGGTGACGTTCATGCCTTTCCTGAGGGAAAGAGTTTAACACAATGATGTGAGAATGTTTAGAATTCAGGGTATCATTTATAATATTTCATAAAATGTCCTGCTTCCTAATATTGAGCCTGATAATATGTTTCAACAAGAATTAAAAATAAGAATCAATTTTCAAATTAATAAGCAAACATGATATTAAGTTTTCTCAAGACTTTTGAGTTCCCATTTTCAGTTCTCTTAAGACTTTATAATTTCCGTTTACTCATTAGATATGATATCAAGTTTTCTCAAGATTTTCAAGTTCAAATTTTGAGTTCTCTTAAGATTTTTGAGTCCCCGTTTTCAAATTAGACAGAATGAAATACATTTGCTACTCAAAATCAAAATCAAATAAAAATATATAGCATAAAAACTCTGTAACAGTGGGAGATTTATACAGACCAAGCACAGGAAAATATAATTTGATCCCTAAAATATCTAAATTTATTGCATAGAGAGGAAACATCAAATTTTGGGTAGTTAGCTTGTCTCACAAATGTTACCATTTTTCTGATTGTACCCAAGGGTGAGATAGAGGAAGCAGAGTGAAAAGTCTGTTTATGTAAAAATAAATAAGTATATGTACATATGATCATATAAAGGATTTATAATTTGGTTAATTATAGAGTGGCCATACTTACCTTAAAATATTGGTTTAAAAATGCAACTACAATGAAAATTATTAATTTTACATGTAAGCTTGAGCGGACTGGAGGTCCCTCAGAAAACTGATTAAATATTATTTTAAGTGTTCCTTGAAGGAGATTAGGAATGAAATGACCACTTGAATGCGGAGACTGGGGAAGCCCTCATCCAAAACTGAAGGCCCTTGCCAGGCATGGTGGCCCACTCCTGTAATCCCAGCACTAGGGAGGCTGAGGCAGGAGGTTCCCTGAGTTCGAGACCAGCCTGGGCTACATAGTGAGTTCCAGATCAGTCTCAACTACATAGTGAGACTCTGTCTCAAAAAAACAAAATCAAAACAAAACAAAATTGAAGGCCCAAGTCCAGAAGCACATCTGACTCTCCTATGAATAAGAGCGAATCTCCATTTCCTGACTGCTTCAGCTGGCACATCAGGCTTTTCCTGCCTTTGGACTCAAACCAAAACATCATTTATTAGTGATTTGAACCTGCTGACTTTTGGACTGGAACTTACACTGCTGCCTGTCCAACTTGCTGATCTTTGGACTTACCAGCTTCTATAATGCACCAGACAATTCCCTCTGATAAAGTGTGTGTGTGTTTGTGTGTGTGTGTGCACACGTGTGTGTGTGTTCATGTGTGTGTGATGGGTTTGGTTTCTCTGGAGAATCCTGACTAAAACTGCATTCAATGTTGGAGTCTGGTAATTTCAGTATAGATGTCATTTCACCAGAATGAAATGTTGGAGGATGGCCGCCTGTCTGAAAGGTTTTCCAGGGATGAGAGCAATATGCACCCATACTGTACATTTTGCGTGGCTCCTGTCAATTCTCCCTTACAGCTTTCCAAACAGAAATGAGACAGAAAAGTAGAGAAGTGATATAGAAAGAAAAGAGCAAGGCCAAGCTGCAACACGGTCATACAAATTCTTCAGCATTTCCCAGGCTTATTAGCTTAATTAAATGAATTGAGGAGTAGTAGCTAAAATATGTACGGGAACCATAAGAATGTGATTTTCCCACAACCGTTAGGAGAGGATTTTGTGGGGAAATGAGAGGAAACAACAATTTCCACGGAGTCTGTGTACATGCTTTCTTTGAGTTACCAGCATCTGCTAAAAATGGATACTTATCTAACATTTATTGTATGTTAGACACTCTTCTAGCATTTGTAAATGATTTGGCAAGAACCAAAAATAAAAGCCTTGTTCTTTTTTTTTTTTTTTGGTACCGGCGATTGAACTCGGGTCCTTGCGCTTGCAAGGCAGGCCACCGAACTGCTGAGCTAAATCCCCGGCCCAAAAGCCTTGTTCTTATGCAGCTTGTATTTCATGAAGGAAAATCATCAGTGAACCAAACCAAGAATGTTTAAAACATAAAGAACCCAACCAAAACTGTTACAAAATAAAGCATTGCCATGGCACGGAAAGAGTTACAGGGATATTCAGTTGACTGAACAGCGACTTTCAAATTCATTAGGCGGAAAGAAGCTTCACATGAAGGCATTTTGATTCAATGAAGCGAGCATGGATATGTATGGCTGTGTTCCTGGAAGTATTTTTGTATGAATTTTTTGAGCAAATATTGTGTAATGAGAACAAAAACCTTAAAGGAAGGAGGTGAAATAAAATAGGGTAGGAAAAAACTGGAGCAGGAGTTGCTGAGTAGTTTCACACGCTCATGAAGATAAGAGATCTCTCACAGATGCCCACCTTCATTCAGACAACAAGTCTGGAGCACTTCAGTCTCCTGCAAGGTGGTGCCTGTGAGCTGAGGGCATTTCTACAAAGATGGGTAAGTGTTATTCAGTGGGGGAAAATGCTCTCATTAATTTTCCGTTCACATATAAAACATAATATGAGAAATAATGAGTAGTTTTGCTATTCCGTGGGCAGCAGAATAACTATAGATAAAAGGAAAGTAGAGAGGCCAATCCAGAGTTGGGTTGAGTAATGAACCAAAGTCACTAAATAGCACCCAGAAGGTCTAGTGTGGAACAGGTGTCCTGTTTGCTATTTCTTTTCATTTCTTCAAGTGCCTTCAGTTATTATGTATCTTGCTGTAAGACATTTCTTCTAACTACATGTAAGTACTCTCACCAATAAACGAATGCACTACAAAGAAGTAGACATTTCACAATACCTTTATATCTTTGGTGATTAGGAGTAAATAATGAAACAGATGTTTTGCATTAAGGAGCATGATAAAAATGTGATGTAACATAACCTTAAGATTCTATTAGCAATTCATTTGTCAATAAAATAGTGGCAGTTGTCCAACACCTGGCAAGTATATTATAAGCAAGAAACAACAATTTTAGCCTTTAGCAATGCTAACCCCAATAATTCTGAATTTACTTACATAAACAGGTGGCTTTCGCTGTAAATCCTGGAGAGGATCGATGTTTGAAACTGTAAGGAAAAACAAAGGCTGTGCTATTGGGCCAAAGCAAGTTCAATTAGAATTCACGATTCACAGGTGGAGATTGGAGTGGTTGTGAAGTCCTTAGTGATCTATAAAACCAAAGGCAGAATAGATCAGGCGGAATCAAAGTTGCCTAAGAAATTGCAGCACGAGTAGCGAGTCATCACAAACCCTACTGAAGCTCCCCTTGGTGCAATGATAAGGCTTGAGCCCAGATTGAAAATGCAAAAATAATTGAGTCTGAGGGAGAAGGTGATCAGCTGTGCAACCACTTTTACATGAAGCTCTTGCTGAGATGAGTGCGTTTTTTATGGGAGCCCTGGAATGGAATTCTTTAAGAGGGGGAGGAGGGCCAGGGATTCAGCTCAGTGGTGCCACTGCCTGCTTCATAAGTACAAGGTCCTGAGTTCGATCCCTGCTACCAAAAATAAATAAATAAATAAATAAATAAATAGAATTAAAGATGGAGGGAAAGGTTCCCTGCTACAATAATACAGGAATTACATAATTGGTATTTCAAAGAAAAGCAGCAATGGCAAACTATCAAAGTATGCTTTGGGAATCCCATATTCCCTATGAAGTTTCTCCAAAATAAATTAAAACTAAATAGCCAGATCTGAACATCCCATATATATAATCACATACCATATTGTTTTGAAATACTTCATTTTAAATTATCTGCACTGCATAGAGCTTATTTTATATAAACATTTTCTTTCTCCAAAATTGTGTATTTCCTCTAAATGTCAATCCCTCCATCACATATTAAGCTATGTTTCTTTGTGGAAAAGCCTATTTCACTTTTCTTTTGATTTTATGGGAAAGCTTTCTGTTGTTTTATTTTTTGATAGCAATAAAAATGCTTACAATTTCAATAAAATAGGCACATTTATTTTAAAAGAGAGAAATCATCACTTTCATAGATGGGCCTATGGATTGAATGTGTGAGAAATCAGAGCAAAAACGTACTTCCTGAGAGATGATAGGGCAAGATGAATAAAAATTTATGTGGCTGAAGGAAAACATCAATGTGTCAGTCACAAGAATTTTAGGAAGATATAAAAGTGTGGCTGTTTGGGATGTCTACATTAGTTGTGTGCAGTAGAGAAGAAATCATGCTCCGTAGCTGAAGGGCTCAGGGTAGTTTAGAGACATTTGAATGATGATGTTCAGCATTAGAAATGGCCACATCCATCTCCATCTAGTACGTTTTGTTTCTGAAGCACGTAACTAGCACTTAGAACATTTTCTGGCATATAAACAAATAAAAGAATCATCTCTTCCGATTTTATGCTCTTTCAGCAGAAATTCCCTATGCATTGGCTTACCATAAGATCTGCTCAAATTAGAGACCCCAACGTGTATTTCCACATGAGTACTCTCATTTCTGTCTACATTTATGTCATTTAAAACTTGGCTTGCGCTGGGTTGTTGGTTTCATTCACAAGTCTCATGACCTTGGACAGCCTAATCTTAAAGAAAGGTCTATTATTGCTCCTTTGGAGCAGTCGTGGTTTACAGTTAACAATGCTAAACCATGGCTACTTCAAGGTGAGAAATAACACTCTTTGGGCCTCTTATCAGGTTGCTTCTCACAGTAATCCTTGCTTTCATAATAGGTTTTAGGATTCTTATTATAGTATTAGAAATGAAACCTTGAAAATCATAAAGTCAACAAGTTAAAAATAATTACTAGTTATTCTGTATCACATCCTACTGTTCTTTAAATACATCTTCATTTTAACTTCTAAGCTTTTCTATTGGAAGAGCTGTTCCCTATTCTCAAAATTTGCAGTATTTTTTCCTGATTAGCAGAGCTTCCCTTTCAGAGAGACACCACTATAATCTTTGCTCCTTTTCTTTTGTTTTTTGTTTTTTGTTTTTGGTACTGGGGATCGAACTTGGGTCCTTGCGCTTGCGAGGCAGGCCACCGAACTGCTGAGCTAAATCCCTGGCCCATTTTACTCCTTTTCTAATAAAAGTAATTTCCTTATAAAAAGTTTACAATTTTTCAATCATTTATACATATATTGTCTAATTTGGATTTCAAGTAATTATGAAAAGTACCAAAAAAGTTGTTGTTTAAGATATTCAGAAAATGAAAGATTTTCCCACATAATGTATTGCAGTGATGTTACATTAAAAAACAGTCATGAAAAATTTTAATGACTCATCAAAATATTTTAAAATTGGGATGATTATATTAATATAGTAACAAAATACAATTAGAAATTATACAGTTTGTTGTGTAGGAATAATACACAAACCCTAAAACAAGTACTGGATAAATAGAAATGGTGTTTTTATAATCTTGGAATGTTTTTTACAACAAGCATAGGATGTATGTTTTAGAAAATACAAGAAAGTATTGATGTTTTGATAAATAACTTAGAAAACATTTAAAAATTATGGGATGAATATGAATGATTCTAAATTTACTACACAGAACAATTCTGGTGAACTCCCAAGTGGTCCATATAGACCCACGACACACGCAGCATTTTAAAATTCATTTGACAGTTTCTGCTCCGGATCTTAGCAAGAATCAAGGCAAACATTTCACCAAAACCGACACACAATTGTACACGTGAGAGTATTCCACAACTGCAGTTCTGTAGTCAGCAAATGCACATTTCAGTGAGTTAGCAACAAGAAAGCCTTATTTAACTAAAAACATGGAAACCGTCATAGGGATAAAATTGGGGCTAGAACTTTGCAAAACAATGAGAAAGTCCTTGTTCTGCTGTTTCAAAACTTAATAAAATCTCACCCATTATTAAAACGGTGGGATAAGGGCCAGGGATTTAGTTCAGTGGTTCTGCCGTCTGCCTTGCAAGCACAAAGACCCAAGTTCAATCCCCAGTACCAAAAACAAAAACAAACAAACAAAAATGGTGGGATGATCTTCGCCACCATCACTGCTCACTTGTTGTTTCTAAACTGTGCCATCATTGCTGTTTATTGGCATAGCTACTCGTGATGTCATTACCAACCATCTGCCATAAAAATCCGCTGGGATTCTGTTTGAAGTTGGAGATTCACTTATAAATGAGAAAATATATATTGAAGACAAATCATAGCCATAGAGTTCCTTGCTTTATACACCTGAAGAGTTTATGAATGTCTTGGTAGGTCAGTAAATGGAAACCAACATATCTTATTGATATTGTTTGTTGTGTATATTTTAACCCATGACTTACTTAGTCAGCAACCCACTGGCTATTTCTCTTCCTTCTAAAGCAAGCAACATGTTGATAGACAATAAGCACAGAAACAAATCGCCCTCGGTAACACAAACTGTTTTCTCTGTCTGTAAAAATGAAGGGTACATGTTACCCTGGAGACAGCAGAAAACACCATGTAAGAGGTAGGAGGAAGGGAGCCAATTCACCACAATGTGGGCGCACGCTGCAGTCCAAGGCCCCCTGACATTCATCTGTCATGGAAAGCTCATCCCTAGAGCATCTCCCCAAGCACTGGCCCTCGAGCAGGACCACGAAGGGGGCTTCGTGACCCCTGCAGATCATGTGCCAAAATCCATGAGTCAGTTTACCCAGCCGATTAGGAGGGTCGTCGCTCGTGAGGTTCCTCAGCTCCCTCCCTGAAGATCCGCGTACAAAATGGGACAAGGTTCAATAGGAAGACTTTGCGACCTCTTCTTAATGGCCATGATTTAATTTCTACAATAAGTAGGAGGGAGAAAACTTTCTTTTGATATTGCCTATCAGCTTTACCCGTGAAGTGCTTACTGCTGTCACTCTGATGTGCTCTCCTCTCGTGCGTATTGGTTGGTCCGTGGCGGGTCCGGAGCGACGCGGTGAAGTACCCTTGGACACCATTGCATTTTAAGCATCTGGATGACATCCGAAATGACCTCTTCCAAACCATACGCATTGCTAGGGTAGAATTCTGCTAATCTGGTTTTCTGCCAAGTAATCTGTGCTGCTTTATCCCTTTCACATTTCAAACTCTGCCTTCATATCTGCTACCCTTGCTGGTACAACTTTCTTTTTAAAAAAACAAACAAACAAGAGCTAGAATTCCATTTGGCCCAGCCATCCCTCCGCTGCGTATCTTTCCAAAAGAATTAAGATAATCATATCACAGAGATATATGTGCACCTATGTTATAGCGGCACAGTTTGTAATAGCTAAAACTTGGAAACAGCCCATTTGCCCATCCGTTGGAGACTGGATAAAGAAGATGCAGTTTTTCTATAAAATTGGATACTACTCAGCCACAAAGAATGAAAAATTAGATCTATTCATAGGTAAATGGATACATATTGAGGATATACTCCTAAGTGAAATAAATAAGTCACACATGTGTAAATACAGGATAGTTTCCTGGTGTGAAAAACTCTAACAGTACATAAGATCCTAATGATATAATTGACAATGTGAAATAGGAAGAAAAGAGCTAAAGGTGTAGGGAAAGTGGAAAGGGTAGGGGAAAGGCAATAAGGGAAAAGAAAAAAAATATGACAAAATGAAAAAATGGAAATAAAGTGTTTGTAAATGGGTAGGGGAGGAGGGGGTGAAGGGAGGGCAGGGACAAGAGCGGAAAATGAGAATCAAGACCTATTATGTAAAGGTACAGAATCCCAATGATGAATGTAACTGTATTGTATACCTAGATTGTACCAATAAACTCAATAAAAAGAAAAAAAAGAAGAAAAAAAATAAAGTATTCAATGAACTCTGTAAATATACATATCTTTGTATATGTTGCAGAGAAATGTTAACATTCTCCAAATATTAAATTTTCTGCAGAATGATACACAGAATTATGTAACTGGTTTGTACAATACATGGCTAGTGCAAGGTAACAAAACAAAAACAAACACTGAAAGCTGTGAATCCCCAAGTCACATCGGTACAGAGTGACGCAGACTTCCACTCGCCCCGAGGAGGAGGGAGGGTTCAGAGCTGTACTAGGCAGGTGCGGTGCCAAGACGACGGTGAAGGAGACAGCTGGGTAAGGGCTGCAGTGGGGGAAAAGCTCTCAGCAGGGAGCCCGGGGCTCATGTGGTTACAACTCAGCACTGGCATCCACGGAAACAGTGCGGGGATCCTATCACCTCGTCACATGTGGGAAAGAGAAGAGGGGAGGCTCGATGCTGTCAGCACTCTGACATAAAAAACGCGGTTGGATTGTTCCTTGACATTTAAAAAATTAAGTGTCATACTAAATGTAATGGAATTTGACTTGTTCAAATGAGCCTTGAAACAGCAGTATGGGGCAGCTATCCTGAACCCTCCAAGGGAGGTAAACTTCTGCTGAGTTCCCTGCTTGAGTCCAGCCTGTATGTTTTGAGAAGGGAGATGAGTCCCTGAGTGCTGATTAAAAATGCTCGGAATCCCAAAGAGAGCAAGAAGTACCTTTGAGAGGCCTTGCATTATGGCTTTAGTGTGTCTGGAATCATTCAGGGTCTTGCTTGATATTTTCAGCATCTGTGAACCACAAAATTCCTACAGCTTGTTACCCCAAACTGGGCAATGTCTAATAAAAAAAACACTCCTGGCTATGTGTTCATGACTGCATGATTCATTTCTATGATCTTATTCTAAGAAAACAATTGACTAACAAAGCGAGGGTGCCTTTTTTAGATGGAAGATGAGCCTAACAATTGTGAATTTCTAAGAATAGAATTTCAAGAAGGCTCTCAGTGATGGGGAGGTAGATGTTAATGGGTATGAGGACCACTACTGTGCTCATTCCAAAAACAGACTAACAACACCGAGACAAAGCGCCTGTACAACTGAAAACAATGGATCCAGAAGAAATAAGGGTTGAATGACAGACTCAGGAAGAGATCCGGGAAGCAGGAGCCATTCCTAAGAAAGCGGGTTCTTGGTTTTGGAAGGACAACTGATACTAAAGTGAATCAGTGAAATAGTACGGTTTTACTGATTGGAAAGCCAAGCAGAGTATTAGGCAGGCTGAATTAAGGCAGAGGTTTGTGGCGAAGCCTGAAGGTGGGTGAATAGCAGGGATGTGTACTGATGTGCTGCTATTATCTCTCATGGAAAGCCCTGGTCCAGACACCATGTCATAACATCGGAATGGTGGGGAACATGTTCAGCCATCCCAGCCAGCATTCTCAGATGATCAGATCAAAATATCATGCTCTTAGTCTAATGTTCTTGTTTGTTATATTTCCTTCTCAGTGGGATTTCATTCAGGGATTGACGCCGACAGTTCTGCATTTGAGGGCCTCTGAAACCAATGTGAGAATATGAAGGAGTGTGAGAAATGAAAACTATTTAGTAGCTTAGCAGTTGGTTTTTGGAAACCAGTGAAAGAAAATTACAACCATCACTAATAAATTTAAACTTAATTGCTACTGCCTACTGCTTTTCACTGTTTTTCAATCCCAGCACAAAATATTGTCTTTATTCTTCATCCCCAAGCCACACCAAATATCTCGAGTAGTTTGCACAGTGTGCAGGAAATTTTAGTCCAGCTAAATATAAACAACAATTTTTAAGAAAACAAAATGCAAGTGCTTTCAAATAAGCAGGCTGAACAAGCATAATTATTTTACAAAACCAATTTTTCATAACCTGCTTGATATCCATCTGTGGGTAGGTAATTAGGAATTTGTATAAGATTTCTGTTCCACCTTTTGTTTTTTGAGTAGGCTCTTATTCTTCAGGAACTTACAAACACAGCTTAGGGATTTTGGAATTTTATGTACTATCCAAAGTGTTTAAGACAAAAACAAATCTAAACAACTAATGACCTGAGTGCAAAAAGACCAAAACTGTCATAAATAAGAAGAGAACATGTTGTAATTGCAATGCATTTTCTAAAATATGTTATGGGAAGTGTCACAATAAATTTTCGGTTTTCTTTGCTTTTGTAAATGTGGCTGCTAAATTTACAATTCAGTTGAAAATTGTACTTTTTACATTCACCTTGATGCAGTCATTACCTAATCTCTAACCTACTTTTCTCCTGCTACAATATTCTTTATTTATGTCAGTCTATCCTCAGTAGGTTTGTTTCATCGAATCATCTTACTTCCTGTGGAGAAGGTTTTTTTCTAGAAAAGACATTATTTACCCTCCTTAAGTTCATTTGAACTGGGGAAAAACATGGAATTTGGTCAGTAATCAGACCACTCTATTCAAATGAGATTCAGAAGAGACACAGACACTTATGGCTTATTTATCATAAGCAAGCTCTCTGTTACTTTTGAAATTTCAAAGAAGAAAGGACCCTTCATTCAATCTGTTTGCTCAGAGCTGACAATGGCAAAAACCATGAAAAAGAAACTGCGTCTTGAGGATGGTGTGATTAACACAGCTGACACGTTCAAGGAGAATATCACTAGGTTTCAACAGAGACTTAGATGGGTACGTTGGATCCTTTTTTGAAGGAAGATTAAGGATTTGCCAGTCTTCCAGGTAAGAAAATGTAATCCAAGCAAAAACACACTACACAAGTGGTGATCAACATATATGGTGAACATTTAACTTTAAAAGAGAAGGATCACTAGTAAAACACATTGCCACTAATGTCCCTCAAAATAGTCTCCACATCAGACACATTTACCCTACTGTGGTTGCCACTTCTGGGAGGAGTTCTGGACGTCCTTCCCCCCGAGTGTCTGCAGAAGGTGTGATTAAACAGAGTAAATTCTGCTACCAAGTGCCTTCCAAAGGGAAGGAAGAGTGGTGCATTCTCACCTACCTTATTGTCTGGATTTGGCAATGTGCAATTCTGGCTCTTGCTCAAAGTCTAAATGACCATGAACGGTAAGCATTTTGGCTCCATTCAGGACATCATGGCAGCCAGGACAGCTCAAATAAAACACTCATGAAAGAGGACTCCAGAGCTGCTTCAGAAGTGGTAAGAGTGAAGGGGTAGGTGTACTCAAAGAGAGAAGCGGGGCACAAGGACCCAAGTTCAATCACTGATACAACAAACAAACAAAACAAAACAAAAACGAGGGGGGTGGAGGAATATTGGGGGCATTAATGGCAATTTATATTTACTGTAACAAATGTCTATCATTTAAACATTCACTGCATTTTTCAAAGCATATCTCATATGTCTAATGCCACAGGGATGAAGTAGCTGTTCGTTCAGGAATTACAAATTATCCTGTATTGCTGTTACTATCAGACACCACTGGCTGCCTTCTCAGTACCCACCCTCCCTCTCTCCCATCTAGAAACATCTGTACCTGTGCTGTCTTCCGATGCTCTTTGTCCAGGCACTTTGTATTTCACAAAGGGGAATCATTTTCATATCTACTATAATGGACAAGACGTATAAGTTTGTTTTTCTTCTTGGTGACCTTGAACAACTACATCTCTCAGGGATCTTGCAGGTAGACTGTGCCACCTAGTATCTATTAAAGAATCTTTGTTAATACGAAAGCTTCTGGCAGGCAGTGCTGTGTTCTTTGTCAGTGGTTTGAGCACTGCAGTAGGCTCCCAGGAGGCCACAGCCTGCTGCCTTGTCTTGGGCAGGGCAATGGCCGCACGGTGACCGGCATTCCCAGAGGAGAACTTGCCCTCCCACAGTACGCTTCCTTTGCTCAGCTCTGTCCCATCAAGTGGAACAGTGTCACCCCACAGGGACAGCCCAGAACTGTGAGTCACATGCTTGGGAAAACTGCCTAACCAAAAATATCAACATTGGACTGTGTCAGAAAGAAGCGCATAGATTTTATTATTAAGATTTCATGAGTTGCATGCTTATACTTTAAATATCACTACTGTAACCCACCTGACTCACAGTGGTCTTCATTTTGCATCCTTCTAGGCACTCAGTGCAAGCGTATGGTGGAACAGCTACTTCCTGAAACCGTGTTCATGAGCAGGATGGCGGAAATCGCTGGAGCCCTGAGACGATCTTCGGGGCTCTCCTAACCCATTTGTTGTGGTTGTTGTTGTTCTGCACCATTTTGTCCTCCATATTTAATCGCCCGAAGAGTTCAGATTGTACCCAACTGTCCTTTTCCACATATTTCCACAACAGAATGTACTGTTGATATTTTGGCTTTAATGCAGTTCTGACTGCTCGCCACTTTCCATGGGTAGAGATTGCATGAAATGGGAGAAATTTCTCCTGCGCTTAGGTTCAGACAAAAACTCTGAGAAACCAGGAAAAAAAACAAAAAACAAAAAACTCAGCTCATTACCACTATGAAAATCACCAGCCCATCGCCAGTGCAAACACTAAAGAATGGAGGAGAAGGGTGCATATTGCTTCATTCTTGCTGTATAATAGGCACCTGCTTAGATTTTTTAATGTAATTATTAACATTTTACCATTATTGAGAGATGGAAAATATTGTAATTGAAATTTTTTTACAGAGGAAAGATATAGGGCTCAGGAATATTAAACTTTATAAGACACTAAGATTTATGTTTATGAAGAAATTTCTCATATGAATAAATAGAATTCTAACAAAAAAGACAAAATTGAAAGAAACCATCAAAGAAGGGACTGACTTGTTTAATATTATCTTGCTTCTGGAACCATAATAACCTTTCTAATTTTAGTTTTTTCTATCTAAAAACTGTAAATGCATTTGTATGTTCTTGCTACACTTTGTAAACATTTTGAGTTGATAATACCTTCATATTACAGATAAGAAAATCACATGATAGTGATTGTAAGTGAGCCCCTGGCAGGAGAAATCCAAGTGTTCTGATTGCAAATCCCATGCACATTTTCTCCCATCCTGCTTTGAGTTTAAATTGGTGAGATTTCTTTATTAGACATTTATACATTTTGGTTCTATGCTGTATGACTTAAAAAGAGACTGAACTTGTCTATACTGAAATTTTGTCTCACATTCCTTTCAAATCTGCATGTTTTTTTTTCCTAATTTAGACTTAGTTGGGAGAGAGTGGTGACGTCTAGAATAATTAGCTCTTTCCTGCATCATTTACACTTAAACTTCATTTTTCTAATCCAAACTGAATATTCAGGTGGCAGTTTCAGATGGGGTCAGTGGGGGAGCTATTCTAATTTAGATTTTGTTTTGGATTGTCTCTAGTCACATTTCCTTCTACAGTAAAAGCAGCTTGTGGGGGAAAAAAAAACCCATAAAAGAAAGAAAGACAGTGTGTACTGATTCATACTTCATAAAATTTGAAAACTGTGGGGTTCTATTTTTCAATATAGCCATGATGTAACAGCTTATGACATGCTGAGCAGTGGGCAGACGTAGCTGTCACGGCTGTTAGACTTTTTTAGCCTCCCTTTTTGGACTGGGTTGATGGGCTAACTGGGGAACAGGAGGAAATCTGCCCAGGCACTGCCCTGCACCTGGGGCTCAACCTGCCTGATTTCTGCGGGGAGCCTGGACGGTAATAAGTCTGCAGTGTTAATTACATGGTGCAGTCACCCATTGCTCTTCTTCTCTAAGAGGAAACAGAACTCCACACTGGAATTCCCTGTCCCTAAGCAAGTTGTTCCATGTTAATTCTTTGATTTCTCTTCTGATGCTCATTTCACAAACATTTGTTGGGTGTCTTTCCTGTGTTGGGCAAAATAGTAGCTTGTAAGAATTCAAATGTAAAACGTTCTCTGGCCTCTGAATGCTGTCTTTGTAGGTGAAGGAAAAATAAAGACTCCTAAAATTGTAGTACACTGAGGGAAATGGTGTGGAGCGGCGAAAAGACGGATATGACGCTCTCGTGATGGTGTAGAAGGAAAACTTGCTGCAGTGTCGCTTCAGTTAGGGATGCGAGGGACAGCGAGATAGCAAGGATTATATGTCGCTTGGATTGTCTGTCTGGGTCAGAGTTTAGTGAGGCAGCTTCTGCTGGGGGAGAACTGTTTTCTATGTGTGCCACAGGGAAAGAAGCTAGTAGGGTCTTTGGGGGTCTGCGCACCTCGAGCGTTTGGATCAACTGCTGCAGTGTAGGGCGGGTAAACCCCAACACCAAGCCCTCCGGAAGATTTCCTCTCATGCACTCGCTCGCTCACTCATTCATGTATGTATGCGTTCATTTATAAACGTTTAGAATACATTAAGCATTACCACATGAGTTAAAAATCAAAACCATGATAAACACCACTTTAATTATTTTTGCTACTTTTCGCTTATTCCCAGTGCGAATCAGGATTGAGGGAGAGACAATGGACAGTCACAGTACAAGAACACAGCGGGCTGGCGTTCTGTCCACGCCGTTCCGCTCGGAAATGATGTTTCTTCCAACTCTGTGGCTCCGTGGAGGAATAAGCAGGCACGGCGTTCTCGTCTCTGATCCGCGCCCCCTCCGTCTTTGCACCTTCGGCTCCCCCTTCGCCAGGACAGCGCATTTCTTCTGCTCAAAACGAACCCAGCTGTACTACAGCCTTTCAGGGCGTCTGAGCTAATGGGGTCCCCACACTCTGCTTGGATGGGGCTTTAACTCAACGCCTTTCATTGGACAACCTTGTAGATGACAGAAACATTTGTATGTAGTATGCTTTCATGGTGACCGGGGTCCTGCCCTTCTAGGATCTCCGTTCTGGGACACAGTCAGGGGAATGTTTCTTGTCACTGTGAGAACCAGCAGGAGAACTGTGCTAAAATACCGGGTAAACTGAAGTAAGATAGGCTATTACTATTCCTCCAAACAAACGCTAGAGTTCTTCCTCTACACAGTGTATACCCTAAGGCCGAGGAGTGGGAAGGCCTCTCCTGGACACTTTGGGAGGGCCGGTCAGGCAGGCTCATGGCTGATGTGCCCGGAGGGGTTAAGTGTGAACTGCGTCTCCTTCTGAATGAAATGAGTGCCTGTGAAATGCTCACCTAAGGACTGATTCCTCTGGGCTTCAGCTAACAGGTCATTTGCTAAGAAAGTCGTAATGGAAGACGAAATGGAGAAAAGTCTGAATTCCACTAAAAGGCCTTGAAACAACCACCGAAATCCTTTACAAATGCAGCAGAGCTGAAATACACTGGGCTTCAAGAAGGAACAGGATTGTGCAGCCCAACTGCCTCACACTCTTGTGCAAGTCCTGTAAGGCCCAGCACCTCCTGACATTGCTCATTCCAGATGTGATAGAGACAAGTGTGTGACGGTGGGCAGCTCTGCATTCCAAATGCAGGCAGATTTTTATTATTGCTGTTACTGTTTGTTCGTTTTAGAAGATGGTATTTTTAAAGGTTGTAGTTTCTAACTTGCAAATACATTTGTATATGTTTTCTTTTATCCAGCAAGGAGTTCCAGGCTTCTCCTTAATATCCAGAAGAGTTAACTATAAGATCTTGTTTTCCCACTGGGCTCTCTCATGGAACCAGGGATATATATGCACCTAGCCCAAAGAAATGGCATCTTTCTTAAAAAAAGGAGTTACAACCACGTCTCTCCTCTGGACTTTCACAACTTTGCAGGAGGCCGACAAGCTAGCATATATCACAGAGGAGTTGAAGTTTAAAATAAACTACTTTATCTTTTAAAAAAATTTTATTCTTGTTTTTGGAATATGACTTACTCTAAACCTGTACTGTGAAATCATATCTCTTCTCCAGGGATTTCTATAGATGCTGAGTTATTAGGAATTTTAAAAACTTTATTATTGCTCATTTTAAACACAACCTTATACTATATTTGCTCTTTATGGAATTCAGACTTTTATTAGATTTGAGTTGCTGTATCTTTTGCTATAGTCATAGTTTACTCACCTCTAGATTTGATCTTTTTCATGCTTCAGAAACTGTACAGTTCGAAGAGATGATTGTGAAGTCAATTATGGTTTGTACTTACCAGCTATTTTTCAGGCAATTCACAATATAATTAGAAGTATAGCTCATGTGAATAAATTAAGATGTAGTCCAAATAAACATGGTCTTAATTGACATGAGTGAAAAGGCCCTCAGATATGGAGAACAAGAAAAAGAATGTTCTTGACAAATGAACAATAATATCATTCATAATAAATCATATTTAGGGTGATTTCTCAGGAACCACTTCAACTTCATTTTCTTAACTCCCACAACGTAAATAAACCTTTTAAAACTTATCATAGAACCACTAAAGGAGTTGTGGGTTAGGAAAATTCACTACACCAGAAGTTTTTTCATGCTGCAAACGATTAAATATACAGATATATTCAGAAATCTTCAGGAGTGGACATCAGAAGCTTTGAAGTAAAGGGTTACATTTCTGAAATAACAAATATATCAATAAAGGTAGGCATTAGGGGAATGTGTTTCTGAGTAGTGCAACGGTCCTAACCCAAGGGCTTGATCCCTCTGCCTTAGAGGGCTTGGAGCTATCAGTTACCATGGCCTGCGACAAGAATGAGGGAATATTGAGCCAGACTGATGACCTCAGATGCTCCAGAAGAATCCATGAGTGGGCTCGCTTGTGAGCGACGCTTATATTCAGTAACATAATTGCATCCATCTGGATGATTGCATGTTTTTCTTTTCTATTATTTTCATTTTTGCTTCTTTTAAGAAGTTATCTCTTTTGACTTCTTCAAGGACCTATTTTCAGTGGCAGGTTTATGAATCTCCATATATAACTGAATCTCCACGTATAATTTCTGAAGTCGTTTTGTGGTTATTTCTAGTGTTGTTTGGTTCTGGTCTAGTTCATTCGGTTCATGCACAGACTTTCTGTGTACTCAGACTTCCTGTGGTCCTGTAGATAGCCTATTCTAGACTCCACTCCAGGTACTCATCAGAAGAACATGTACCGCAATCAGGAGATGTTGGATTCAAAGGTCTTCAAATGCCTGTTGAGTTCATCAGTAAAACACCAGTAAATGGCTGCACTTTCTGTCTGGATATATGTTCACCGATGACCATGAGGGACAGCTTCTCACCTTGTGACTACTTCAGACTTTTAAAAGTAGCATTTGGATTATAAAAATGAGTGCTCTGGTGCGAGGTAAATATACATTTGCAATTATCATATCTTCTTGTTAAGTTAATATTTTTTCATCATGTATTGATCTCTTTTTTACCTCTTTTTACAGCTTTGCCTTTAAATATATTTTATCTAGTAGAATAGCTACTTTTGCCTGCATTGGTTTATTTTTGTGTGGAATGTGTTTTTTATAGTATTTCTGTGGAAATATTTACAGTTTATCTGGTTCTGAAATTTATATTAAAATCATTGATAGTTATAATTATTGAATTATGCAAGAAATGTTAAGAAATTTAATCAAAGGGGTTACTGATATAGATAGATAGATGTTATATAGATGTTAGATTTCATTTCAAAAGTACATCAGTTGAAATAGTCATTTTTAACTTGTTTTCTTATCATTGATTCATGAATACCATAATGCTTTCATTCATATGAAAGTAGGGTTGTTGCTTCTCATCATGCAAGACTGTCTGTGTTCAATTCATAGCATCATATATGTGTGTGTGTGTGTGTGTGTGTGTGTGTGTAAGAATGATAAACTTCAAACTGCACAGCAAATGATTGAGCATAATTTTTTCTTATTTTAAGCTTTATTTACTCATTAAATTAAATTAAATTCTGAAAAAAAGTAAAATTTTGATATTTAACTCACACTTATTAGGTTTGAGAATATAATTTTCACATATAATCTGCAGAGTCAAATATTAAAAAGAAAGCTAAAACTTGGCTTTTACAAATGGAAGATTTACTGAGTAAACAGATCCTCTTTTTGCCATATCAGAGCATATGAAATATTCCAGAAGAGGACACACCAGGCTCCTTAATTTGAAGTGATAAAAATGCCAAATATTGTCATTTTTTCAAGTAATTTATATTAAAGTTAATGGGAACCAAACATCTGAAAACCAACATTTGTTATTTTATACAGTGTCTGACAGGTTTTCATTACACTTAGTCTTCATGCTGTTAGCTTATAGGATTTTTTTCCCCTCTCTTCCCAGTTTACTAGTCAGATAAATGAGGGGATTTCCTTTACTGAAAATTTAACTGAGAAGGAATTAGGTCTCTAATGTTACTGAGAAACAGTCTATAAGAGTTAATGCTCTTCTGAAACCAAGACTAGTGGAAATTATACCCACAAATTTAGTCGAAAAAAGTAAAAGGAATCAAGTTGTCATTATGAGACTGTAGCTAAATGCAAAGTATTGTAAACAGAGGGGGAAAAAGGAGCTTACCCATATAAAAGAATTTCCTGCTCTAGCTTTAGATGACTCAGTATTCTTATTTGTGTTCTTTTGAGCCTCGATTTTGAAGTTAAATAGAAGCAAGAAATTCACATTTTTAATATTAATGTCTCAGCATGATTATCATAAGGGGACATGAAAATATATTAGATTTTCTCAGAAACAGCGCTATCAAAATTAACTTGAATTTTAACTAAAAAATTCTGTCAGAAGATCATAATAATCAAATCTATCATAACTTCAAAGGGGATTAAAAAATAGATCAGTCATGTCTTAATTTTTTCAAATATGGGTTAAATGCCATACGATTGTACTTCACTCAGGGTCAGCACTCTTTTGTAAAGCACAGGTAATAGTAACCCTTTTCTGAGTAACAGCTGCAAAGTTGAATCTCAACACTTCATTTCAGATACTGTATTAATGGACCAGAAGGTAGGTCCCATGGGTTATATATTTTAAATATTCTTGAAAGAGATTCAGTTGACTTCCCTAAGTTTATATTCTATTTTCTAGAGTCACGGCTGAGCCTGTCGTATGAGGATTCCTTATAACTTCTCAGCTCTTGTGACCCTCATTTCTTGTACAGTTGTAAGCCAAATGCCAGTCGAGTGACCTGCTGCCTGGCGTCTATGTGGGATGGCATCACACCCACACCGAAGGCCTGCACCGGAGGTTTGCAAATTCTCAGTGGTTTTATAATTTCCAGTCCTTTCTTCAGTCTAGTGTGTGTACTGGTTGTCCTTGGCCTCAGATGATCAACTCTTCTTCACCCTCCTGCGGCTCCATCAGCTCCCCCTCCAGTCCTCCCAGCACCAGGGGAGTCAGTGGACAGAACCTGTGTGAACAACTGCAGGTTCTGAGCAGGTCAGAGCTGTTCTCATCACCTGCACTTCAGCTTCGACTCTTCCTTTGTTTCCTTTCTCTTCTCCCAAACATCAGTGCTGCTCAAATGTTTTCAATCATTTTCTGGAGTTTTGATATCTTATATACCACATTTTGGAAAAAAAATCTTAAAATTTACTTTCTAAGGAAATTATTTTCCAAAACGTTGCTCCACAAAATATAATCCTGCCCTGTTAGCCTTTTGCTGGATGGTGGCGAGTCCTCTGTGGCTGTGTTCAGGTTCAGTCATCACAGGGCTTTGTCTTCTCAAAGTACGTCCAGCGAATTCAGTGATATCAAGGTTTTCTTGAAAACGAAAACAAAATTTGGAATGAAATCTTATTGCCTACAATCTTTTAGTCTATATTGACATTGTCATGAACGAAAAATGATAGTTTTTATAGATAGAAACCTGTGGTGTTTGAAAGTGACTCCTGCTTTCATTAATAGACTTAAGGAGAGTTTAGAGAAGTTTCCCTATGCTCAATACTATTTTAAAACATGGAAATTTGGAAAAAACTATTTTGAAAATGTGCAGTGAAAAGACAAAAGTAAAGCAATAAATATTGCATATTTAATGATAATAAGTACAAAAGCCAGAAAACACTTAGGGAATCATGAGAAACCCTGAAATCATAGAAAATGGTGAATTTTAATTATGAACAACCTGGAAAACTTTTAGCACATGGTGGATGACAGGAGAAAAATGTCCTACTCCTACCATATACATGTCTCTGGGTAAGGAAAAACCAAAGTCCACTTCTGGAGAACGAAAAGGTGATGGAAAGAAATCTCCACCAGGGAAGTGGTAAGTAGGAGGGACTGAAGGTTGAGAATAAAGTACAAAAACTAAGGAAAAATCCTTCAGCATCTCAAATAATCGTCTTAACACAAGCAAGAGTATCTAGCTGCTGGGGGAGATGGGAAACTCGGCTGTACCAAAGGGACACTATCTGTGGGAAAATCCAGTTCAAATGCATCCTAGATTCACCCTAGATTGGTATGGAATTCTTGACTTATTTTACATATACATGTGCATGTATGTATATATCTATATATGCATATATATATAGCATAAATATATACATACAACATATATTGCATCTATATATATATACATATATATATATATATAGTATCAGGGATTGAACTAGGGCCCTTGTGCTTGTGAGGCAGGCAGAGAAACCACTGAGTCAAATCCCTGGCCCTGCAGTTGTATTTTTTAAGTGTCAGGAAAACCTTTTTCAGACACATGGTAAGACATTATCTTCTATGCTGTGACCCGATTTTGGAAAATTTTCAAGTTAAACTTTAAAAAAAATGTAATGATGTTAAATATTTACAGGGCATTTACTGATGGGCCCCCTGATTTCACAAAAGGCGTCATTGCCTTTATTCCCTGTAGCCACTGCTGAATTCATGGGTTAAAAGGTATCACATGGTTAAGATTGCTTCCAGTAATAATATGAGATGTGTAGCAGGGAATTATATCTGAGATTGTGAGAATTAAGTAATAAATGAAATGAACAGAAAATATAGCAACTTGTATGTTCTTAGTAGTGAAACAAAATAACACCTTAAAATATCCCTTTAATTTACTTCTTTTGATTTCTGAGCCAAAAGAGCTATGTCATGACTTCATTTTTCCAGGGAGAGAGAAGCTAGCATGCTCTCAAGGCACATGATTAGTCAATTACAAAGTATGAGATGAATCAAGATATCCTTCTTCACATTTAGAGTCAGGAGACTTTATCTTTCGATGGTCTCCCCAAGTTTATATTGGATTTAGTGTTACATTCATCAGATAAAATATAAGACACTCACTTCAATGTGGATTTCCAATTTATAGGTACTTTAAAAATATGTGCATGTCTGAATATTGCATGTAACACAGTAAAACAAATCTTTATTTGAAATGAGATTTTAACTGAACATTCTGTTTTTGCTTAGGTTAGTTTTGGTTAAAGCTGGCAACACTAACTGGCTGAGGAGACCTAAAGGATTTGATATTAAGAAGTTGAATAGGGCCAGGGATTTAGCTCAGTTGTTCTGCTGCCTGCCTTGCAAGCTCAAGGTCCTGAGTTCGATCCCTGTACCAAAAAAAAAAAAAAAAAAAAAAAAAAAAAAAGTTGAATACATGCAAAACAATTCAAAATAAACTAAGAATCAATTTTTTAAAAGCAAATGAGGACATCTCCAGCAGCCCATAATCTACAAAGTCAATGCCTTATATTTATCTTTTTCAAATATCAATGGTTCGTTTGTGTGTTTTGGTCTTTTGCTCTGTAATAACTGCGTGCTCCATGTGAGATGATCTAGGCTACCCACTCCGCACTGCCTCCCTACCATAGGAGTTCATCCTCTATCTTTTATTTCTCAGTCATCTATAGTACTCTACAACCACCCACACCATTTCTTTAACTTCATGCAGCACCAAATTGTCATTTTGGTAACATTTAGAAATCAGTCAACATAAAATAGCTTCTAACTGCCTGCCTGGCACCCTAAGCAGATTTTAAAAGTAGGCATCTATTATCCTTTGTCTCCTTACTAAGTCCAATTCCATTTTTGCTTCTCTGAGTGTATCAATCAGATGTCATTAGCATAAAACATCAACAGATGCACTGTCCACGAGGGCATTCTGCCTCTCTGCTTTTTGTCAGCCTCACTTTCTTTCATGCCACTAGATTTTTTTGGAAAATGAATGTAATCCTTGAATTCATACCATTGTATGATATGAAGTATTAAGATACCTTCTTTCTAGGGACCAAATAAAAATACAGATAAGTATGACTAATATAAACATAGAACTAATCATAATATTTATTTCTAAAAATATTTGTGGTTTTAGTTAATATAAGAAGTAAAATGACATTATATGCATTTGACTTGGGCCATTTAACAATTTTCGCGATTTGTTAAGAATTATTTTAAATTAACATTATCAATGAAAAGAAAGAACGATATAAGTAGTATGTGAATTGAGTCAGTTGACTTCAAACTCTAATGTTATTTGGTGCTAATTTTGGATTCTTAACATTTCACACAATGATTTCTACATGAGAGCACTAACTTGTCTTCTCCGATCCATTTCTCCTCTAATTCAACCTAATCCTTCTTAACACAATGTTTTCATCAGGCAAAAATAAATAAATTCAGGTGATACAAGTAGTCCTGTGGTGCTAGAATATGAAACATTCTTGCTTTACATGGTTTTTATATTCATGGATTTCAATTTATATAACACTAGACCTCCAACAACTTGTTTTAACTTGAGGAAAATACAGTATACTAAGTGTGAGCAACTGTGTAAGATTCAGCATGGGATGCTAACTCCAGTCCTCTAATTGCTAGGCCAATAATAGATGTTCTATATCACCTGTGACTAACGGTGTCCTATCTTACCAAGAACATTAATGTCTGCCTGGTGCTTGTGTTCACACATTCCCAGCAGGGCTTGCAGTCATGTGGCCTGCTTGTCTCCTACTGACACTCATGGCATTTGCAAAAATAGATACTCAGAGGATGAATTGCTCAAGAGAGATGAAAATGAAGCCAAGAAACACAAAGTTAAAAATCTAGAACTGAAGTTTTTGTTCAATGTAAATAAAAGTACAGGCTAAATAGCTAACATGGAAATGTTAATGTTTGTCTCCATTTGGAGAGGCAAAATTTGCAGCAAGGACTCCTGAAGGTGGACTTGTTAGCAAAATAAAGGCAGAGGCTATGTGAAAATGAAGAGATCTGTGAGGAAGCAGTGCTACAAAAGAAAAAAGAAAACCTCTAAAGAAACAGTCAGGGACTTTCCAAATAATACAAATGTAGAAAATGAGTCCAAATATTAAAGGAAGAATGACAATTTGCCAAGTCATAGAAGTGATAGTGACTCCATCTCAGTTATACGAGAACAAGAAGGAAGTGCTCTGCAAACCACTTTTAACCTTTTTTTTTTTTTTTAAGAAATAAAGTGTATCCTCAGTGAAACAGAAGACATTGGCATTTATTTCACTTTCATTGAATAGCAATATTCTAAATAAGCATCGGTTTTCCTGACAACAGTAAGAAGTCTAAACATTTGGTAAAATTGTTAAGGGTCAGAGCTTTCCTCACTGAATGTTAAGATTTTGGTGCCATGTAGCATACATGGCCCATGCTACCTCATGAGAGGGTGTCCAGCATAGGGTTACATAAGCTTTCTGACCTGCCCACTTTCATTGAATAGCAATATTCTAAATAAGCATCGGTTTTCCTGACAACAGTAAGAAGTCTAAACATTTGGTAAAATTGTTAAGGGTCAGAGCTTTCCTCACTGAATGTTAAGATTTTGGTGCCATGTAGCATACATGGCCCATGCTACCTCATGAGAGGGTGTCCAGCATAGGGTTACATAAGCTTTCTGACCTGCCCAGCGATAAGGAAAGAGTGTCACTGGAGGACCATGAGCATCCATCAGACTTTTTAACTAGAGACCAAACAAAAAAAGCATAAATCTTCAAAAAATATACTTGACATTGTATACAAAATCTTATAATAAACAAGGCAAACCTGAAGAGTCAACAAGGCCAAAGTTGAGCTGTAACGGTAAAGAGTACAGGGCACAGGTCACTATTCTCTAGTTAGCTGCTCCAGTTTTCTTTACTTTCATCTCTTGTTTCAACTGTTGGTCCCAACTACTGCCTGGCAAGTATGGTTTAATACCCAAAGATATCACCACTAAAATACTCACTTTTGCCAGCTGTGTATGAAGTGATTCATATCAGAGAGCTGCCTGGGGATTTTTACAACAAAATGTGTGTGTGTGTGTGTGTGTGTGTGTGTGTGTGTACGTGCTATGGTGCATTCAAGAGTATTCATATTATTGGTTATAATATATATCCTAGTTTCATACATTCAAAAAATTATGATGAAACGTTATGGTCTTAAAATGGAGTTTTACGCCGAATTCACTAGTAGATGTTTAGATCTAATATGTCAAAAAGTTTTTCTCATATCTGCTACATATAGAAGACATTAAATAAGGATTATAAAAATTTAAATGTGCATATAAATAAAATGTAAAATGAATAGTTTGATTAGAATAATCATCAAATTTCCTCACTTCTAGAGTTTAATTCCTGATTATCTTTGTGACATAAAGTATAATTAATATGGAAATAAATTTACATGTATGAACTTATGCATGTAATTTATATAGTAATTTACGTGCATAATTATGTATAGTTATAATACATGTATACTTATACAATTGTTATATAATAATTATAGATTATTAAGCATATGAAATCATGTTATATTAATATCAATATATAAATATTATATGCATTGTTGCACGTTAAATATTATATATATTATTATGTCACTTTTCTATTTTATCATGTTCATTATATAATATGATTATATGCAAAATTTATATAATACTTTTTATTCATTTATAAATAGTACTCATGTACATTAATGCAGAAAAGCTTTTGTTTTGTTAAGAGCAACATTTGTTGAAAGAATCTCCAAAGGAACTAAAAACCAGCTCTGAAATTGCACGGTGAACCTATCTTTGAAGTCTGATTGAAAAATGTTGCCAAAAAATAATACGTTTGCTTTTCCTCACCTCCCGTGCTGTGTTGGCTCTTGGAAGTAAAAGATTGCTCCACTTATTTTTCTTGAGATTTTTCTTTCAAGCCATTATGCTTTTTGTTTTCACTTTTCAGAGGACAATTATGTTACTATTATTAATTTCTAACTCACAATCTAAACACATTTGTACTTTAGACAGCTTGAATAATATGGTCAAAAAAAGTATACTGTGAATTCAGGATCTGGGCATTTAGCGCGCTGAACTTCAGTGAGGGCTCTGTCAAGGTTTTATAATCTCAATTTGGAAAGAAAATTAATGTCTTCTCTTACTGTGAAAATTTTGCTAATATTTCTTTGGTTTTATTATTGTTTGAGATGAATATACCTTGTAAATTTTTCTTTTAAAGCCTTCTCCATAAAATAAAGTGCTACATTTGTATTAAAAGCATGTCTTTGGAAATTATGGAGTATGGTTTTTTGAAAGATAGCTTCAAAACAAATTTATAATTTAATGCAAAATCTAGGCAATTGGTGAGAATGCATTCAGGTTGAGAACTCTAATCAGAGAATTGTGTTGCAAGCTGCTGTACATCACATAATTCTTGCATCCAGCAGCAGCTTCACAGTGCCCCTTAGTTAAGTTAGCTGGAGACCATCATTAGTCCTTCTGAAGGTCCAGCCAACAAAGCCAAGGGAACTGGCCCAGGCGCCTCTGTATCGAGCGTGCGAGCTCTGCTATTGCACATGCTTGCGTAAGGACCTTGCTGAGGATGGTAAAGCAGAGCCATTAATGTACAAGAGTTAGTATCAATGAAAGCAGGCATTTACAGCCAGTGTATTTGTTCTGGAGTAAAGAAAAATGACTACTCTGATAAGATCCAACTACTAAATTCAAGGAAATTCTCTACTGCTTTAAAATGTTATCTAATTTGCTAAAGTTATGACTTAGTTATACTAGCATAGTGACAAAAATAAACCAAGAAATGTGTCTATTGAAGAAAAAAATGAAATCTGGGAGAACGTATAGGGGAAAGCTAAAAGAAAAAGTGAAATAAATTTTACTACCTTACTTTCCCTAATATGTACAAAGTATATCATTTCTACGCCTCAGCAATTAATTATATTATGAATAAAGCAGTCAAGAATGTTTTACTAAGTCTGTAACGTGGTGAGCAGGATGCATTTCAGCACAGATGAGCTCAATTTCAGGTGATACAGGATGATGCGTGCTTAGTGGTTCCTGCAGTGGCTGGATTTGGCCACGCGATATTTTCTCAATGTTAATAAGCACATAGAGAGATAATCTCTTCTTTTGCTGTCATTCTAAAAGAGCAAAATTGTTTGTTCACTTTCCCGTTCCTATCCATGGGTCTCTACTCAAAATGATGTATATTGATTTTGCTTTGTTTTTCTTTCTTTTGTTTAGGAGTATTGCAAGAACTTTTATCAAATAGAAAATAAAATTTGGTCAAGGTCAGATTTCAAGTTTGATTCTATTCCTGTCGATTACTTTTTAATCTTTGTTTCTTTATTGATTTATACTTTATTTATCTGTGCAACACAGAAGTACTTATTTCCTCCTGTGCCATAGCCCTGTAAAGCAATTCTGTGTATAAAGTGGTTTTGCCTGGCCATAATGCCCTCAAAATGTATTCTAAGTGTGGTGAAACATACAAATAATTCATTTTGAAAATATATCAATGGCTTAATAATGTAAAGAATGAATGATCACTTAAATTCCACCTCACATCTGTCAGCAGACTATGGTAGGTTAGAAATCCACAGTGCTAGGCACAACTATTTAGACAAGTGGGCATATGTTTGCATCTCACTATGACGATAAGGTGATGCATATTTACATTAGATAATTTTCCTGAATTCACTTATTGGTTTTAGTTGATTAAACTAACCCTTGAACAATAAAGAGAAGACCGGCACATATGACTATTCAAAATGAATTAATCAGTTGAATAAGAAGATATTTCAACAGATACAATGTGGCAGGACTTAGTTTAGAAGCAAATGGTCAAAACAGTGCTACAGTTTTCTGGAAAAGGATAAAGACAGCAGAACCAGAACCACTCAGAAAGGCATCCCTGAGAAAGGTCATATCTGTGTTTTGAAGAAAACAGTGAAAATAGTGCAGACAATATGCTATCAAGGTTACAAAATAATATGAAAAAATCTTCTTGTCAGGAAATCACATGATGTGTTTAGAAAGAAAACTAGAGCCTACCTTACTAAATTGTTGGGACACAGGATTAGGACTTCCTAAAAGAGGCAATAAAGTTATAGTGTGGGCACAGATAAAAGATTGGCTATTTTAGACTCTTGACCAGAAATTAATAATGAGACATGTTCAGGACAGAGACTCTAGAAGTGATGTCTAGATTAATTCTAATATAGCTGCTCTTTGTTTGCATTAATTCTCTATTTTTAAAAGTGGCTTTTAATTAGAGCACTCATAAAATTTGAGAGCATTTTTTATTTGTGCTTAAATCAGTCTAGAAATGAGCCTGGATTTACAAAATCAAATGTTTCACAGGCAGTTATCTCAAAATTCTAAGAATAAGACAGTGATACAGACATTATCATCCCCTATGATAGAGAAGAGAACAAGACAGAGAAAGAGATGTGAAGTGACTCTGACTAGTTCCCCTGAATCATGCAGGAGTCCAATCCCCAAAATCATAAATAATAGTACTCAGAAGACTGAAGCACAGTCTGACTAAGGTGTTCACATGTGGCTGTGGCAGAGTGATTCCTTTACATTAGGTCCCTAGAGCTGAGCCACAGCCATTGAGTCCTGGTGCCTTTATGAGGAGAGGACTGAATGATACATTTCAGGGAAAGCACAAAGACTGTGCCTGCTCTTTGGACCACCTTTCAGAATCATGAGCCAAATAAACCTTTATCTTTACAAGTTAACTTGCCTCTTTTATTTCATTACAGTGACAAAATGCCGACCAACACAGAAAGGTTTGCAAAATTTCTCAAATTCACTCAGTCCATATATGAGGAATGTAGAGGTCGAATTTAAATCAATTTTATGGCAGAGCTATGTTTTTTTTGACATTATATGCTATGTTTGACCACATTCAAGAATTTACCATTTTTATGAAAGTCACATATGAAACTCTTTCACTACTCTTAGTTTATCAATAAAAAAGCAAATAGTAAGATTTAAGGAACAACCACATTTGACTCACTATTTAGTTAAAAAGTAAAGAAAAGCAATTGTGTAGCATAACCCTCAATAGATATTTCTCAAAGGCAGATGAGTAAGTGAGAAAGGGTATATGAAAACAATACTCAACATCAATTATTTGCAAGGAAATGAAAATTAAAACTACAATGAAACATCATCTCCCAACCACCAGACTGGTTGACAAAACGATGAGCAGCATATGAATAAAATGTGAAAAAGTTAATATTTGCAATATTAGCTTTGTATTCGGACTCTAAAAAGAAAGGGGAAAGAAAGTTCAGGGTGTGCAGTTTGGAAAATTATTAAGTTCACTTCCTGCTTCATAACAGCAAGAGTGGCTATAATCAGACAATTCAAGATGGCAAGTGTCAATGAGTGCTTGGGGCAAAGAGAGCTTTATTGGAGGAAAATATACGTTGGTGCCGACAACATGAAAAACGGTATGAAATCTCCTCAAAAAAATCAAAATCAGAACGACAATATAACCCCGCAATCTCACTACCATGTATATATCTGAAGGAATTGCAATCAGCACGTAGAAATAACATTTGCACTAATCATGCGTCGTTCAGCTCTATTCACCAAAGTTAAGGAATGGAAGCAATGTACGTACGCATCCACAAGCTGGTGAGTTCATAAAGAGACTGCAGCCCTGAACACCATCAATTATCACTGAGTCACATAAGCAAATGAAATCCCGTCAATTGTGTCAATGTCTGTAGAACTGGTGATCATTACATTATGTGAAAGAAGCCAGGCACAGAAAAACAAATACTGCATTTTCTCACTCACACGTGTAATCTAAAAAACTTGTTCTCATAGAAGTAGAAAGTAGGATGGTCGTTTCCAGAAGTCAAAGAGATTAGCGGAAGGGCGATCTGGAGAGAGGCTGAATGGGAGCTAAGTTGCAATCAGAGAGGAGGAAAAAATGCGGAGACACTATTGTACAACAGAATTACTGTGCTAATAACTTTTCACAGTGTGTTCCAAAAAACTGTAAGGAAAGAATTTGAATTTATCTGGGATAAAGAAATACATGTTCAAGGAAATAGATATGCTTAACAATTGTTAAACATTATACAATGTATACTGATTTAAACATATCACACGACATTCCATTAATATATACAGTTATATTTTATGTGACTTCATTGAATTTGATTTAAATGAGCAAATGGGGAATAACACTTTTGTCTCAAAACTGTAGAAAAATTATTCTTCAAAAAAAGTATTTCACACATATTGTGGCGATTAGTTTCATCTTGACTGGCTGTGGGATTTGCACTGGGGAATAGCAGAGGACACTTGTCGGAGATGTGGCCTTGATCTCCATGTCTGGTCTCTCCCAGGTTGCACTCTGGCACTTTTCTCCTGGTTTGGGTCCTGGTCAACATGCATTAAGCATCTTCGCTCTGCCACACTCTTATGACATGATATTTCTACCTTGGAGTCATCCGACCATGGACTAATACCTCTGAAACCATAAGCCAATGCACACCTAAATTACAAAATTGGGTTCTCTCACCTTTTCTTGTGTTTGTTGGATACTGAATCCAGCAATGAGAAAATTATCATGTGTATAAATCTAACATAAATCCATCCCCAGGCCTCACCCATGGTAGATAAATATTCTGCCAATAGGCTACATCTACAGTTCTTCTTCCTTTTTTAAAAAGGACAATATTATTTATTAAGGAGAGGCTATTATTTACACAATTTTAATTTACTTTTTACACTTGTAATATTTTGTGGATAAATTTTTAACAAGATAAATAATATTACTGCATGTATACAATTTCTGATAACATGATAGGAATAAAACAAAATTTCACATCTTTTGTAATTCTTTCTCTGGCACATTCTGCTTTTGCAGACTGGTTAACAAAAGATGAGAAAGATATAAGTAAAAAGTGAAAAAGTTAGGATTCTCGATAAAATATTATAATTTTCTATTCAAACTCCAGAAGAAAAGAGAAAAGGAAAGTTTAAGGTGTTTATTTTGGCTAAATTGTTAACTGCAGTTGCTGTTTTATCAGATGAAAGAAAATGGTTCTCATCATAAATGCACATTTTCGATGGAGTCCCGGAGTCATGTATATGCGCATAAATTGGCTGAGGAGGAAAGAAAATACAACCATTATGTTATTCAGAATCATATAAAAGATGAGTCATTCTTCTCCTTCCAGAGCTTGTTCTCTTTCTTTGTTCTGCATTTTAGTTAATTGCAACATCCTCTTCCTATCTCTTCAGCTTACAAAATACGGAGTAATCATACAGTTATATTCTTATGTCCCTCGATCTGTACCTGAGATTCCTGAAGCATCCCTGAACTTCTGTGTCCCTGCTGCCTTCCTGGTGCTGTGTGCTCAGCCCGGAATCCCACCTTCCTTCTTCAGCATACGTGTGTCTTCAGAAACAGATGACATGAGACTCCTCTCCATGACGTCCACGCGCCGTTCTCCGTGGGAACAATCTCTTCCTGTTTTGCATCCCGCTGGATAGGCATCAGTTTATTTCAACATCTTTAACATTTTCTAGCTTGTTTTATCTAAGAGTCCATTATGTTTATTTCTTATGCCTTCTTCTAGAGTTCCAGATGCCTGAGAGTATTCAGTGTCTAGCATAAAAACTGAATTATCAACCTTTGAAAAGTCTAATGCATTCTTCCAAAGTAGAAACTAAAATGGAGTAAATTAGATTGTGGGGGTGGCCTTGTCATTTCATTTTTTAAACTAAAGCTGTGACAATACCTCCAGATAGTTTCATTACTGTAAGCAATAATAAAGGTCAGAAGAAGTGGCATGTGGGTCAAAATTAAGGAATATTTATTAGTATGTTTCTGGGATATTGTATATGCATCTAGCCAGTTACAGATTAATAAGATAATATTTGAAAAAGTTCTTCTGCATTGTCTCAGAATAATAGATTTTACCACTTTTTAATATTAAATTTTTTAAAATCCCAATTTATCCATCACCTCATTATTTTTAGGCTCAAAAGGTTTCAATGATAACAAATCAATGGGAGGGAAATGAAAAATAATTGACAACTTTCATAAACAGCAACTTATAAAGTGAAATGTATGCATAAAAGTAAAACATTCAATAAGGGCTGTTAAAATATATTAGCTTTTAAATTTAACCATAATTACCAGATGAAGAAACTCTCCTCTTCCCACAATTAAATGTATTTTAGATATCTCACATAAATGCAAGACTTCCCACTGCTAAATAAAAAAAAAAAAATGTAAGAATGGGACAGCTCGACCGAACATTTTGTCCTTTATTTTGTGAGACAGCACAGAAAGCTGTGCTTGGCGACAGAATAGGTGAGGGATCGCCAGCTTCCAGGGAGAAGGGTCACAGAATGCACTTCTCCCCCTCCCCGGAAGGCTGTGGTCCCTTCAGGTGCGAAGTGCAGCTGAAGGCTGAGATCTGAGGGCAGGGACAGCATCCGCTGATCCTCTCCTTCAGTGCTTTGGGGATCAATGAAACACAGGGAAGTGGCTTTTAAAAATGTCACAAATACAAATCTAACTGAAAATATTATGAATGTGGCAGAAACGTGAAAGTGAAATAATATTGCGCAAGAGTACTCAAGAAAATAGCTTATTTCATTCATGTAATTTTTAGCATTTAAAAAATTCATCATTTAGTATAAACATGATACGTTCAGGCATCCAAGTGTTTTCATATGAAATATTTCAAAATAGATAAGTTGTCATTGGGATAGAAAGAGACTTACCAAGTTCTTGTTCATTTTTTAGAAAGTGAAAAGTATGGAAACAAAGTAAAATTTCATAAAGCAGAATATTTGTTTCCTCCGAGAGGGAAACATAGTATTGTTGCAGAAAATGGTGTCTACAAGAAAGGGTCTGTGGAAAGGGACAAGCGATATCATCACACAGCCCAGGAAAATCAGAATCTCAGGACCCTACTTCAGATACAGGGAAGTAGGACCTTTTTACAAAAATTCCAGTGGATCACATGCTCCTTAAATTCTAAGATACTTTTTTAAGCCAAGGTGAGTAAAAACAGCCAAACAAGGTTATCCTGCGGACCGAGCCTTCCTAAGTCACACAGCAACTGTTGAGAAAAGCTGGAGTAAGGCTTCGGAATTCTTCTGAACACACAAGAATAACGACGCCAAAGAGATGGTCACTTGTTTTACATGGCAGGAGATGATTGGTTACTGGTAGATAAAATGCAAAACTTCTAGTTATTATCGTCAATGCATTTGCCATCAGCATAAAGATGTTACATATATTTTACAAATACACGTGGTATATCCCAGCCAGCTTGCATGAGTGTAATATTTCCAGTTACCTCTGTAGGACTGCCAGTCAAGTTCCATCATCCTAAATGTTCTGGTATATGGTGGAATACACAAAGCGAAAAAAACATCTGGATAACAAAACCAATCAGAGCCCCTGAAAAGAATACAGGTGGTCCATCTCCCACTCTGCGAGCCCTGAAAATCTTGTAAAGCAAGTTACCTACATTGCTAGTTTACTGCAGGGTGGAAGTTAAAATTCAATTAGAAGCAGCAGAAGAGGCAGGGGAGGAGGTGGGGGGTGATTCAGGGCACCCTTACAGCACTGTGAGAGCTGACATCCCGGTTCCCAGAATCTCCCAAGCATATGCAGTAGTGCGCCGTGTTCCAGCGCAGAACGAGAATCGAGAAAGCAGAATGATGCTCGTGAGTCATCCAGAAAACCGCAACGTTCTGTGCCACGCCCCCTGCTCAGGAAGGAAGTGAAACGTACTCTGAGATCTTTGGAAGAATTTTTTATCAAAACAAAAATGGTGAAATGAGTCACTGGCACCATGATAGAACGGGTTTCCCTAATCTCAAATATGCACTTATGTAAAATGTTGCCGCATAGTAAAACTTCTCCAACTCTCTTAAGATCTTACACTAAAACAAATTGAGATTGTGAAGATATAAAAGTCTAGTCTATTAAAACTCGGGCTTGGAATTCAAGTATCAATCCTTAGTTAAGGGTAGGACCATGGGCAGTGGAATATCTCTGAGTTGAAAAATTCACATCTGTCAACAGCGGTTTTCTTTACACTGTCAGGTTTCCTTGCAGATCGAACTCATGTGTACAACTGAAAATGTAGTCCCAGGGAATGCGGAATATACTGATATTCTCTGCCAGACTCCTCTTTTGGTGATTGAGAATATTTGAGATTTTGCACTCACTTTCCTTTTGTAAGATCAAGATTTTAAAAGCTTGCTGACTTTAAATACCTTCTTACGTATCTGGTGACTTGGAGCATCGACTGGACTCCAGGTCACGCGAAATACCGAAAGATTACGGAGCACACGGAAGCTTACTCTGTGTTGGGAGAACTTGAAGAGAACCCTATTATCTCTGAAATCAAGACACCTTAGTTCTCACCCTGCACTCTCGTTGGAGTGTACACCTCCATTAGATGGCTTAGCTATTTTCCATTCTACTGTAACTTCGAGAAAACAAGAACGCTGTGGGAGGGTGGAGGAGTTGTGACCGCACCGCGACAGCGCTGAGGGGCTACAGGAAGTAGCCTGATGTTGGCCGATATGGAAGCAGCCTCAGCCTCACTCCTTAGCACTGAAAGAGATGGAAAAGGTTGAACCACAAGTAATTTCTAAAGACGCCCCAAATTCACCTTGTTCTTTCACCGCTTCTCAAGTTACCATTTCCTGTCCTGGAGGGATGTTGAGGTGGACAGAAGAGTGGGTAAGGTTTACCTCCTCCCTCTCCCTCTTTCATGCAGAAGCAGTTTGAAAGGCACTTGGCATGGGGGTACACTTCTGGAGGCCCGGCACTCTGGTAGGCTGAGGCAGGAGTACCCCAAGTTCAAGCTCACCACTGACAGTTTAGTGACTTAGTAAGACCCTGCCTCAAAAGAAGGTGAAACTTAGACAGAGCTGAGGACATTGCTCCGTGTGAAAGCCCTGGGCTCAATATCCAGCACTGGAGGAAAAGCTTGGACAAGAGGACTCCATGACACTGTGTAAAAGCCAATTGAAGAGCTCTGGCTGAGGAAGTTGGGAGACTGCAGACGATTCTGGGATCTGTAGAGAAAGACTACCATTTACCTACAGACTCTCTAAGCAGTGAGACAAACAGTACTTGGGTCATTATCCTTGCTTGTGCAACACTGGTGTTGCTACCATCAGTTTTGTTGTTCGCTTTTGAGGAGAAGGGTATTTTTCTTTGTAGAACTTTTCCTGAAAAGAGCGTTGTTATTGAAAAGTAAGGCAGAGCGGTAAAGGCCTGTTAGGATGCTATAGGGATGGGTGAGTCTCCCTTCCCAGGTGGTTAGCATCAACTCGGCCCAACAGAACAGTCTGTGACACCAGCAGTTCTGCAGAATGGGCTTGTCATTACCCACAAGGACAGCAGAGCGTTTTGAAAGTGACTAGAGTGATTGACAAAAGTTTTTATATTTTGTTTAATTCTAGTTGATTTAAATTTAAGGCAAGTGGCCAGATGTGGCTTGAGCCTGAGATATTAGCCAAACGAGTTCACCATATGATCTTTAAATGTCAAAATAAAATGAATGGAAAAGTTTTAGAACCTTAAAACATGTTAGGAAGTCTTTTGCATGTAGATGACACATAAAGAAGTCGGGAAAATTCGAGAGGCTCCTTCTCACAGCCACATAGAAGGGCAACAGCTTTGAAGGTGCAAAGCAACTCTGTCCTCATTTCTGCCTGCCGTGGACTGGGGCACCCAGAGTGGATGTCTGTACCAGCACAACCTCATTGGAGCACTTACAGTGAGAACTTCCCCTTTTCCTCAAGAAGGAGGAGATGCAGAAAATTTTGCAGAGAATATGTGATCTCAGGAAAACGTGTTATTTATTCTTATAACAATTGCAACTTTCTCAGGCAGGTAGAGCTGATAACTGCTACACGATGGAACAGAATCCCATTCAGACACAAAAATAGGGACCTGTTTTCCTTTTATCCTCCTAGAATAAAATAGCACATAAAAATACACAATTATTTTTCAAGAATGACTTTTTAATGAGAAAATATAAGAAAATAATAGACCTAATACATTATTTATAAATTTTATTTGAGGCTATAGCAAATATATACATTTATATATTTATGAAATGTATTAAATGCATATACATAATATTTGTAATTTTTATGATTATTTGTGTTGTTCGCTGAAATGTTTAGACTATAATAATAATTTGAAGATAGTCTTAAAGTGAATGCTTTTCAGACGAAATACATTAGAGATGAGAGAAAACGTTTAACACAATGTAAAATTCACTGATAATAACCCAGAAGAGAATGTGATAATCTTATCATTCCATGGCTTCTAGGTTGATAGAAAAACGTTTTTGTAAAATTCAGTGCATCTTCTCTCTGCCGCCTGTCTCCTCATTTTGAAAACTGGTCCGGGATGCTTTGTCTTTTGTTGTTGCGGGTGAAAGGGATTATAATCTGTCTGTATGGTGCCAAAATGTCTTCTCTTTCCCCTAATGACAGACCTGAGACTTGCTCTTGAAAGTGAGGTTTTGCTAACGTATCTTTCAGGTTTGAAATATTTGTGATCATTATGCCTTCAGAAATTTCTTTGCTATATTTCCTCTCCTCCTTCATGTGGAACTTAAACTACACTTTTTTTCCTGTTTTTATTTTTGGGAGTAATGTATACCTTGCATGGTGTGCAGTCCTTTTAGAGAATTGGTATATGTACATAACATTTCTCAATTAATTTTCTCCTTTCTCCCTTCATCTCTTGATTCCCTCTCTATTGGGACAAAACCCAGCTCCCTGCTTCCTATTATTGACCTTTGATTTTGCTCTTTATTTATATTTTGAGTTTCTCACAGACGAGGTAGCTTGCATTATTTACACTCATGTGTCTGATTTATTTCACTTAACATTATGGTCTCAAGGTGCATCCATTTTCCTGCATATAATTCAAGGTTATCTTTTTTATGGCAGAGCAGTACCTCATTGTGTATAAGTAACACATTTTATTTATGCCTTTTTTGTTGTTGTTGTTCACGGACATATAGACCACTTCTGAGATTCCATTCTTGAGAGCTTGTTTGGAGGCTGTAGCAGGGGAGTGCTGCTCCTCGTCCAGGCCTGACCAAGGAAAGGGTTCTCCTGTGTCAGGGCGGTTGTCCTCTTCAATGAGTGTCCAGCTTCGGGAGGGACACGCATGGAGCGTGGGGGGGGACCCGCCGAGGTGCCCAGGTCAGCTGAATCGACCCTGGAGATCAATGGGTGACATGTGACAGCCAGCTTGGTACGTGTGCATATATGTGAAATCCCGAGATTTCATTCTTATTTATTGTGCTGATATAAACATGGGCATCCATAAATGTTTTTATTTGTACTTTTTCTCATATCTTATAAATATTATTTCAGGTATCGTTGGGACTTTTCATATATTATTTTTATTTGCATCAGTCCTCTATATCTCAAATATTTTTTATGTGTAGTATGCATTTTCTATTTCTTCTATATGTGCTTTGATGCACATATTTCATATTACTTACTTTCCAGCCCACTAATTGTCTCTTTAACTACATCCAAACTGCTTTCATGCCCGTCATATTCTTTAATGTAATTATGATAATTTAATTCCTGTATGAAATTTTAATAAAGTCTAGTTGTACTGAAATCATCCATATTATCTGTTTTCTTGAACATCTTACAGTCATGTTAAAATTTCAGTAGGATAATCCCAATTAGCTCTAAATATCGAAATCATATATGAAATTTTGAAGCAAATCTGAATATTTCTTTAAATTAGGGAATATAAAAACTTATTGTTAAATACTTAAGACACATGGATTGAGGTGCTTTTCAACCTTATCAGTGGCTGAGTTTACTAGGGGATGCTTTCAGAATCCGTGACGTGTTGCAAAGTTCTGTTTGAGCATCACACTCAAGATCCGCTTCCCTCTGACAATGAAGTGAATTTGCGGAAGTCTTTCTCCTCAGAAGGGTCTGAGCTCTGACTTCCCTTCACTCATGATGAACCCACTGCTGAGCTGGAAGCCACCTTCCTGGCTTCCTCACTTCCTTTACACTAAAGAAACCTGGAAGCGGGAAATGATGTGGAAAAGATGATCTAAGTTGTCATTCGTCCCTCAGTATTCTTATTTTCCCTACAAATTTTAATCCTACACTTTTGGTGGCCTTGTATACATGAATTCCAAATTTTGCTTTCTCACTCTTCGGATACAAGAAAATATACTGGCTACACAGGCTCCTACTGTACAAGCTATTCCCGGCTTCTGGGCCATCCCTCGGAGATGGGATTTGGAAGATGGGGTTTGGAAAGCATCTTACAGCACCTGGATCAGACCTTAGTGACTTTTTCTTTCTGCCTTAGAATAATGACGCACAAACTCCTACTGTCTCTGTTATCCATAAAATACAGCAGACACAATTCCTTTCTGTTCTGGTTCTGGGCAAAGGTAAAAGCTAGGATCCATGACCTCTTATGTTTACTAACTGATTAGTTAATATTGTTTTTATTTTTATTTTTATATTTTTACTAAAATATGACGTTGCAATGTAAAGTTAGAAATAATTCTATATTGGCAGTATAAGGTTTGAAATGTCTTTGGTGTATTCAAGTGGGTACTATCACCTAACAAGTGTAACAGTTGTAATTGTATAGGTCTGGTATTTTGTGAATTCTACAGTGTGTGCCCGCTTAATGCTAGCTGCTATTTTTATGGCACAAAGATAAAGATATCATTGATATAAAAACATTAAAATACAAAAAGACATTTAGAAGCCATCTAAAACAACTGTAGGCCAGGGATTTAGCTCAGTGGTTCCATTGCCTGCCTTGCAATCAGAAGGACCCGAGTTTGATCCCCAGTACAAAAAATAAATAAATATAGGATAAGTGAAGAGGATTTGATAAAGCATAAGAAGCACCCACAATGCATTGTGGCCTTCTATAAAAACTCCATAAAACTAATCCCATTTTAAGATTACTCTATATCTTACAAATTATGCTTTACATTTTTTGACAAACTATAATAACTATCATGATTATATACTGATTTATAATTCTTACTAAATCTTGCTGCTATGGTTGCTTGTGATTATTTCTTATTAAATATTGGTTTATGGCTTCTTTGTATAAATAAAACCCCTTTTGCTACTCTTTTGACACACTCTTATGAAGGACATTTTCTCTGAAAATTTGTCTTATGATTTCATTTCTTAATCAGGGTGATCCCAAAGGCTGTTGAGAAAAAGAAAAAACTGTAATTATACCTCTGCTAGCAGATTTTAACACTTGATTAGGTATTCTATTTTCTTTAATCTGTGATCATCACTCCAGATACACTCATAGCTCCGTAGCTTTTTCTCACAAGTCATGATCTTTTGAAGAACTTTACTAGTTTGTCATAAAATATTAAATCAAAATATTTGTATAGCTCTCAGCATCTCTTACTCCTTTGATTATAGCCTTTCCTATGTGTTACAGGACATAATTTTATAGTATTGTCATCTCAGCTCTGATTAAGAGTCTCTTTATAGTTTCTCAATATAAAATGATTTTTATAGGCAAGAGGGTCTAGGTTTATCCATTTGTGGTTGATGTTTTGTGCAAGGGGACTTGGACGTTAAACATAACCACAGTAAGCTGTCAAGGAATGAAATTCAACTTGATAGCTTTCAAAATCAAACCAAAACAAACACCCATTCATGCACAGAAATGAAAAGTGAAACAGTGCAACTCTACTTACCACTAAATATATAATATTTTACAGTTCCTACAGAAATGTTTTTCTTTTAACAACTCAGGAAGTTCCAAAGTTCTCACCTATCACCCATCAAGCCAGGCCCACCATTGCTCACTAAAGACAGGCAAATGCAGAGAAAATAAAAACAAACACCAACCAAGCAAAGAAATCCCTATGGCTATTTAAGTAAATCAGAATATGTTTTATTTGTAAACAGGAAAGGACAAGCAATTGTTTGTGAATTACACCATGCTATAGAGGTCTGTCTTGTGTAAATATAATTAATTTGACTGTTTCAGCATGTTCTGAGATGTATTTACCCAAAGAGCATTTATCCAAGGGCACTTCATTTCAGCGGCAAGGTTAGGAATCATATTTTTCACACCATTTTCATAGTGTTTACTATACTTAGTAAATCCTTAAGGAACGATTTGACATTTATTGGTTTTTAGTTGCTGGTGCACAATTATAAACACTGGTTCCCCTGCTGAAAGGCATTCCTACTCCTGCCTTGAGCTCAAGAATCACTCAGCATTTCAGTTTCACTGGAGAAGCGAAAGACTCAAGAGAACATGCAGGTAGAAAGACAGAGAGTCTTGCAGAAAAGCCACAAAGACAATGAAGTTATTGGTAGTTTTAAAGGTGCTAAGGAGCAGCAGGAGGTTAACACGGGAAATGTGAGGGAATTGGTAAAATAAATAAATGTTTGATTTCAAAAATGAAGGAAAACACCCCTATCAAACAAAATACAATGCAAACAGGGAAAAAGCACTACATGTACACAAGAGCTTCAGTGACTCAATGCTCCACTGTTGCAATTTGATTTATCATGTCCTTATGTGTCAGTGAGAGACAACTGATTTTTCCAGGTCTTCCAGTTTGAAATACGTGCCACTTTAAATGGTTTCTTTAAGATACAATACAAATAAAGGGAAATTTTCTGTAAGAGTAGTTAACTGGTCTTCAGTTTGTGCTGGAGTACTGGATGATTCATTTCCACCAGATACTTGTATTTCTTAATCTTTACCAATTATTTTCCCCAATCTGATTCAAAAATAAAACTGCTCCAGGTGTCAGTCCTCTAATCTCCATTTGTGTTCCTTGTGTGGGGCAATCCCGGATGTCAGAGAGATGTGGTTGTCATCCACAGGAGGACTCAGGCCCGTGCATGTCCAGGGAGAGGATGTTTTTCCCTTGCGATAAAACTTCAGTGGCACATTCGGTTGTGCCCAGAAAGGTTTAATCATTCCATAATGTACCCGAGCTATCCTCCAAGGTGGTTTTTTTAAAAAAAACTTTTCTAGAAACTGATGGCTGCAGGTAAAAAGCCTTAGCGTGGCATGAAAGTGACGGTGAAGTCCTTTCGAAAGCTTCCCCGATCAGCAGGGCCTCGCTCTTTGCTATACAGTGACATCAGCATTGCATATTTCAATATTTCTTCTAAGGAAAAGATAATTTTCAGAACTAAATAAACAGTGACATCATTAAATTGGCAACATTGAGGGAATACCAAAAATATCTATATGCTTCATGTTCTTTCAAAATTGTGGGATGGAGAAACGGAAAATACAGCTTTCTTAATCAAAACCAGTTTATAAAACTTTGTAACACATTAAAACGGTTTTATGCTCGTGCTAGGAAGCGTGCGTAATTTTACTTCTTATCTTTCAAGTCTGACATTTCATTTCACAAATTGAAGTCTATTTCTTATTTAAAAACACATTTTACATTTAGAATTTGAGGCAGTATTACACTGAGAGCTAACACAAAAAATGCTGCTGCTGAGACACAAACTGCGACTGTTTGGGTCCCGCTTATTCCTGGGAGAGTGCTGGGTTTATTTGTTGTGGGGTGTTAGACTCCTCCTAAGAGATGGGACAGTCTGAAAATGTAAAGATAGGAAAACAATTATAAACGTCTTATGTTTTAAGCATTTTTTTGATCCATAGTAAATTAAGGAAATGAAAAAAATGCACATTTGCTGTACGCAAAATGGAGGGTCATGGTCCTGTGCTGGTTGCCTGGAGCCTAACAAGGAGCGGAGGGGAGATGCCTTAGCAGGAAGTAAATGAAGCTGACAGAAGGGCGAAAATATGTACAAAAGTAAAATAGACTTTGCAACTCACATCTACTCAGATTGGTCATTTGCGACGTTCAAATGGAAGTTTTCAGAGAGCAGGTGCTCTATGGAGCACTCCCGAGCAGTTCAGCAGCTTCCAATTGATGATACTTAAGCACGAGTCTTAGTCCCTCAAACACGTCCAGAGTGAACTCTTCTTCACGCTGAACCCCTAAAAACCTCAGCCCTCAAGTCAGATGCATGTTGTTTGTTTATCACATGGATGTTGCGCCCTCCTCTTCCTACATTGTGTGTAGGAAGCGATCGTTTGCTGACTACCATATCATCCTGGAATTGTGATACATGCAGTTTGCGGCGTGTCTTCCACCCAAAGGACCTGAAAGAGGAAGAGCAGAACCTTGCAATTCTCTCTTCAGAGACTCACACTGAAGCCAGGAAACCAATGGTAGTCAAAGAACCACGGCACACAGTGGCAAAAGCCCACCAGATTCTATCTTTTGACAGTTTAACCTGAGCCACACCAGCAGCAAGGAGGAGAAGCCAGAGTCAGGTGGGTCCTGGGCAAGGATGGGGTTGGCGGCTCCTGCAGCTGAAAGTACGTAGAGGGGGTTGGTGGACACCAGGTAGAGGCGCAAGAGCGAAAGGACCGGAGAATTGCGCTGTCTCAGGTCCTGGAGGTCTTCGCAGCAGGCTTCAGTTTACACAGATTTACATGTGTTTCATTATCTACCCCAGGGAAGGGAGGAAACATCAAATATTCTTTTTATAATTCAAAGAAACAGAATCCTTAAGTAAGCCTTATGACATTATCCTGAACAACCCCTCCCAGAATGTAGAAATCATTGCTGAACTTGGTAAGAGCTAATGTGATTTCTTAGTCTTTATTCTTAATTTACCAGAGCAGATAAATGAGGTAGTCAGTTTCCTTCCTTAGCAAACATATATTACAGAAATTCAAATTGACCTATTTTAGTAATTCATTTGTTTATCTATTTCAAGTGACTAATGTGTTTTTAATTCTAATTTACATATACTAAGTCAAATTTGAAAAATAAAGAGAAAAAGTAGGTGTAAATGCTCTGGTCTTACCTCTTGATCTTACTGCTACAGGCACCATATTTGGGATGGCCAAGCTGTCCACCCTTTGAATAGTGTTTGAAATTCAGTGTAAACTCAGAATGCTCCAAATAAAAACATGTTCCTCTCACAGTCTAAAGTTTAAAATTATTTTTTGTTTATGTAATTATTCTATTTGGCTTGACAGCATTACAACAATTACCCGCTTGATAGTTCTGTGAAACAGTTTGATGCCATACCAGGATTTCTCAGATTCAACAGAGAAGCATTTTTTTAATAAAACTCATATGATGAATTAGTCATAAAAGGAATAATGTTGTTAACATAACTTTAGAAAGAATATCTGAGTATTTCCTTTAAGGTTAGAGTACTCTGGCCTACTTTTGTACCCGAGGTGCTGTCCACTTTATAAAACTCACCCATGGTCAGCATGTGCAAAAAAAAAAAAAAAAAAAAATCTAAACTAACAAAAGTTTCATTTGAATTCTGTAAACACATCCCAGACCTTTGACGTCTGAAGTCTGTGACCTGTGTTGGAGACTCCATTAAGAAGACAAGAGGAAGGCCAGATTTTTGCTTACCCTCCACAAGGATGCGTGAGGGGCACCCTCCACTTATTGGCATCTTCAGAAAGAGCCTCTGTGGAATTTTCTCCAAACTGTTATTACACATTTCAAAGCATAAGCCATATTTTCCATATCATGCTTATCTTTTGTCTCCCCAAGAGAGTAAGTCATAGGAACAGGTTCAGTTAGCTATTTTGGTGATTTTTTTAAAGAAACCATCTGAGAGAGTTGCCATTTAAAAAAAAGGCCAACTCTAGAAACTATGAATTCCCACTTGTGTTTTCACAGTTTCAGTTCTTTGTGAGATGGTCATTTCTTTCAAAATTTTTTATTGTACTATAATACAAGTAAATATTAATAAAATATAAATCCATTCTATGAAAAAATAATTTTTTACAACAAAGATGATTAGAGAATAACAATGGTAAATACACTGTGTATCATGATCTAAAAATAATATATTTCTACTGGCTCATTTCCTAATAATAATATATATTTTTGCTTAAAACATTTTAAGTATTTGCAAAGTTTCTCACATTCTGTATAATTTTGAGCAAATTTTTCCTATTTCACAATTATTTTTATCTTTGGCCTTTATCTTCACTTTCAGTTCCTCACACCAGAGAGACAATGTGGTGTTTGCACATATGTGTTCAATTTATTTCACTTAATAATATGTTCTCAATGTGTATCTATTTACCTAGAAATGTCCCAAGTTTATCCTTCTTTATGGCTGAATAGTATTTCATTATATTGAAAAAAACATCTTTTTAAAATCCATTCATTAGTTAATGAGCAATTGGGCTGTTTCCAAGATTTATATATTAGAAACTGTACTGTTATAAACACAGATGTGTGTATATTGCTCTGGTATGATGTTTTTCATTCTTTTGGGAAGATACTCAGAAGGGGAGTAGCTGGGTCAAATGGGACCTCTATTCCTAGATTTTTGAGGAACCTTCACAGATATTTCCGCAGTGGTTTCACCAGTCTGCACTAACACCAACAATTAAGAAGGTTTCCTTTCTCTCAACGGCCCTAACATGAGATAAACAGAACGAGGTCAAATAAACAACCTAGTGTTGAACTTCAAACATCTAGAAAAAGATCAAGTCAAGCTAAAAACTCATATAAGGGAGAAAATTATAAAGATCAGAGCAGAAATTAACACAATTTAGACTAAGAAAACAAAATAATCTATGAATTGAAGAGTTGGTTCTTTGAAAGTTTAAATGAAATTGATCAACCCATAGCCAACCCTATAAAAAAAAAGGAAAGAAAAGACTCACATTCAAGCAATTAGGAATGAAAAGGGTAAAATCACATGGATCCTGTAGACATCCAGAAAATCATGAATATCTACTTTGAGAACCTGTACTCTAATAAGATGGAAAACATAAATGAACAGATTCCTAGGTACATGTGAATTACCAAAGCTGAATCATGAATATATAAAAATGTTAAATAACCCAATAGCACTCAGTGAAATTGAAAATGTAATAAAAAGGAAACCTACCAACAAAGTCCAGATGCTGATGGTTTCACTGCTGAATTCTCCAAGAAATTTAGAGGAGATCCAATGCTACTACACTTCAAATTCTTCAATGAAATTGAAAGAGAAGCAATACTTCAAAATCCTTTTTATAAGCAAGTATTACCCTGATACCCAAATCAGAGAAAGACCAAAAAAGAGAACCAAAAAAGAGAACTAAAGGCCAATCTCCCAAATGAACATAGATTCAAAAATCTTCAATAAGATAGTGGCAAACCGAATGCAACAAATTATCAAGAAGATTATATACCATGATCAAGTAGGATTCATCGAAGGTATGGTACAACATACGCAAGTCAATAAATGTAATACACTGTATTAACAGAGCCAAAGACAAAAAACACATGATCACCTCAATTGACACAGAAAAAGCATTTGACAAAGTCCAACACCTACTCATGATAAAAACTGCACAGAAAAAAATGTAATAGATGGTCTTTATCTCAATCGGATAAAAACCATCTACGAGAAGCCCATAGCCAACATCATACTAAATGGTCAAAAACTGGGTGCTCCGCCTAAAATTAGGAACCACACAAGGATGTCTGTCATCTATCACCACTCCTATTCAATAGAGTTCTGGAAACATTAGCCAGAGCAATCAGACAAGAGAAAGAAATAAAAGGAATAAAGATCAGAAGGGAAGAAATTAAATTATCATTATTTGCAATGACATACTTTTCTTCTTTTTGAAAGCAACATAAAATATCATTTCTTTTAAACTAATGTAAAAATTAATTGAGATTTTCATAATTCTGAAGTAATTTTTAAATTGGTAAAAAGTATTCATAAGTTCAAAAAGAGCATACATTTCTGAAAATTTCAATTAAAGTTTGAAAATAAACTAAAGCTAGTGCACTGAAATAAATTGTTACTATAATATGTAAATAGATCATAAAATACTCATGGATAATTAGTGGGAAATAATTTTACTTGGCTTAGGTATAATTGATGAAATTGTGAAAAAAATCAAAGATGTGCTCTCAAATACACTATATACATATATATATATATACATATGTACTATATAATTTCTGTTCAATTTTAGATATGTTTATTAAAAAATAAGAAAAATATATTATAATAAATAAGAAGAATTTATGTAACTGATTCCAGGGAAGGCTTGAGACAAAAAGGAAATGTAAAACCATAGAGTTCTTACTTTTTTTTATTGAATATAAAACCCAAGAAAAATTAGAAGATAAAGTATACTCCAAAGTCTTTGTTTATAATATATCACATAAATGCAATTTTAACATTATAGTATAAAAACATTACACAAAAGTTAGAAATGAAAATGTAAGCAGAATGTTGAATAGGAAATACTTATTAAAGACCAATGAGACATTTCACTCATAAAATATTATTGTAAAATGTTATTATTTTATTTTGTGTTTTAAATTATTTTACTTCAATCACAGTTTAGTTGTCTTGAATAATTCATTGTAATGAAAAGTCTGAAAATAATTTTTTATTCTAAAAACATTTATGTAATTGTGTACTAGTTGTATAAATTATAAAATGATCTGTGAAGTCATTATTAATGGTTTTAATATAACAAAGAGGATAGATAATTCAGTATTCTCTAAAATAAATCAACAAATACTTATAATTTTACACCACAGGCATGTAAACACCTAGTGTAGTAATTAATCTCAACAGTAAAGTTACCTTGTTTATAGATTACAATTAACCCTTTGCAGGTAGCACTGCAACTCCAATTCTCAATGCAATATGAAATATGTCTAGATAAAATTAGAACATTTACCACATTGGCAAGTCCTTTTCTATGCTAGTACAGTAAATTTGTATTAAGCCATTTAACCAAGCACTTTTTGTCAAAAATCTTTTCAATACAAATATCTTAGTAAAGACACTGGCAACTTATAGATATTTAAATTTATTTTCAGTTATATTTCTCAGCCAATGATGAATCAAAGTATTTGGCTCATATTTTTTACAATAAATTTAATAATGTTTAAAGTATGTGTTTGCCTTTTTTCCTAAAAATCTGGAAACAATTGCATCAATTATGGATCACCTGGACTATAGAATATTACTACATTTTAAACTGAGAATTTTTACATTTTTGTTTTTATTAGTCCGTATTTCCCATGCATAATAATTACATTCTTTTTGGATGGGCGGCACATGTTTGTAACAAATCTGAATTTTTTCTTCAACTCCTTTCCTGCTTCCTTTCTCTCTCCAGCTCTTGGTCCCTTTCTGTTTTATAAAAGCTCTAACTCCCTGTTTCTTATTATCTTTTATTTTAGACTTTATTTGTATTTTTAATTTCTCCTACAGCAGGAATCATGGCAGTTCAGCTTGTTTACCTGATTTGTTTTACTTAACACCGTCTCAAGTGGTGTCCATTTTCCTACCAATGACTCAAGCTTTTCCTTCTGTATGGCACAGCCAACAGTGTAATGGGGCTTTGCTTGATTAACGATCCACTGTAGAGACACAATGGTGGGAGCACATCTATAATGTGACTTTATTTTTGTGAAAAACACCCAGAAACCATAAAATATGTTCACCATAAATTGCATGATGTAGGTTCGTAAATAATGCTCATAATAAGAATAAGCAGTAGTTCCATCCTTGTACTTTCCTATTATTAGATTTTGGTTAAAAACAGTTATTATATGAAAATAAAATCAAATATGTTAGCAAAAATGACAATGTTAAAACCAGAGGCTTAAATTCCATTGAGTGATACATATATCAAAACATTTTCACAGTCTAAATATGTGTTCAGTTTTCAGTCAACTGTTTTACTTTCCATTAAAATTTTGTGTTTCAGTGTCACCTGCTGTAAGCAAATTTCAAGAGTTGGAATGGAGAACAAGGACTCATGCTAACATGACATTTCCCTCTCAGTGTCCTCCTTGTTTTCCTTTTTTCATATAATTTTCTACAGCACACGCCTTATTAAAATATTGACATTACATTTTTACCTTCACTTATAATTGTTAAAACTATGAGCATTTGTTTGTTTTGATAAGTAGTCAAAACCTCAATGATTACTGCATAAATACAGCTTCAATTTGATGTGCATTTGTTAAAGCTAATCACTCCTTTAATATATAAGTTTATTTTAACCTGGAGAGCTCTCCCTGAAACACAAATTTGTCTGCAGGCCTGTTGTCAGTCACTACTGCTACTCCCTTAGCAGTTTATAAAACTTTCTTCTGACCAAGTACACAGTGTTCATTAATGTTTGCTTATTTTTATAAAGTTGCTGGCAATATAAACCATGTTATAAATAAAAATGGATATAATAAAATATAAAAAAGAATCCTTGAGGAGACAGTCTGAAAAATATGCATATATTGCTATAAACTGGAATTCATCTCGGGGTTCAAACCTTGGTCCCTTCCTTTGCCGATAGGAAAAACTCATCAATTCTACAACCATAATTGCCATCTTGTGCTGACTGTCCCCTTCTTCCTAATGTTTACATTGTGAATATCAGTCATGGAAGTGTGACCACATTAGGGTCTCTACTTTGGATTGTGTAACAATACATAAACATATCTAACTCCTGGGGATCCCCAAAACATTGCCAGAAACCTCTGCAGTAGGCTCCAGTCTCCTGCTCAGTGTATGACATGGGCCTGACGGGGAAAAAAAGGTAAATGACAGAACTAAAAGAGACAGAAAGAGGGGTCCAGGAAATCCAACGCTGGTGCAGCACACAAGGGCACTGGCCAGTCCAAGCCACTGATATTTATCAGTAAACAGTTGGGGTGAAGTTGAGCTGCATGCAAGGGCAGAAGTACATGCAAGGATGTGCAATCCTGAGTTTTCTATGGAAATCGATGTAACCAAAGCTCATAAAAGACAAGACAAAGCATTCTTGAATTAGGAACAGAACAGACAAAATATAGGGTTGCAATTAGAAAATAGTCCTTCAAGTAAAAAGGTTTTACTTGTGGAATGGAATTTGGGTGGAGTTAATCTGATCTCCCCACATCGGCTCCATCCCAGACTCACTTCCATAAACAAGCCAATTGTGGAGCTAACTCTTCACAGCCTGCGCTGAACACAGCCTGCTTTGGGCATAATTAATATTGCCATCTCCCACATCTAACATCAAAGCCAAATCCTTCTCCAGTGATCCCGGGTTCAAGGACTTACAAAGCCGGCTCTACAGATTAGCTCTCTGGGAAGCTGGACTCATTATATCCTCCTCACTGCCTACACATGATCAGTAAAATGTATGCCATATTAACTGCCGCATTCTTTGCCCATCAAAGGTTTATAGTGCCTTGTTATAAGTGCAACTAGTTATTAAGGCATTGTTTCATTTGGAGGCTTCTTCTCTTGTTAGATTCATTTCTTACAACTTCTCAATCTCACACACTCTCCAGATATATAAATAGCAATTGATCAATTCTTTCCTTCTCTTTAAATAAGGCAATCTACTGTATTTACTAATAAATTGTTCACCTCCCTGGTGGTAGTACATGATCATCTATTACTTTGCAAATATACAATATTTTTTAATGGTCATTCCCAGATTATTTGAATAAATAAGGAAATAAGATACAGATATGATAAAGAAGAGTAACTAGCATTTTGTCTAGCCCGACTTTTAAAAAACATAATGGAGTTAGGCAATGATATAATTGGCATTTTTACAAGGAAGAAGCACATGTGATTCCCATGACCTTTTAGGCCCTCTAATTACATTAAGCAACTTAGTAAATTGTTCTTTAAGTTGTTTGTTAGCACAAAATTGTGTGAAAGACAACGCTGTCAACCTCATGTATTCCATAGATAAAAATCCTTGTTTAACACTTATTTACAGTGATCCCCTGAAATAAAGCAGAAATCATTTGGGGGAAAGAAGATGAGAGAAAACCAATACAAGATTCCTGTACCACTGCAGCAACTTTTGTCAGTATAATCTTATTTTATAATAGTTCAGATGACCCGTGCCCTATTTTTAGGACACAGTTACAAACCACTTTTAGTTGTTGACTTTATATAAGATGATGAACCTGATTCCAATTAAAGTTGCATTTAATTCCATACTGAAATAGTGTCATGACCTGGTTACTGTTATTTCATATTTCAGTTTCATGTTTGCCTATTTAACAATCTGCAGACACAGCAGCAAAGTTAAGGATCACATCTGTACAAGACCAATGGCTGGTAGAAATGCAGCCAGTAGCTTGCTTTATCTCACCTAAAAACCAAGAAGGGTTTTTGTATATTGAAGCACTTGAAAAAACAAAACCCAACTGAAGAATAACGTACAACCAAAATCTATATTCTTAACATCTAGAATATTTACTGCCTGACGTTTGAAAGAAAAAAGCACCAGCCTACTTCTCCAATAAGTGATCACCAGTCTACCATTTTGATGGGCAGTCACTACCCAAAAGTTATACAGATTGACCTTCATTTTCATTTTGACATCACTATCATTTCTCACACAATTAATAGATGTTAAGATCTTTATGTTCTTCTGTGTGTTTAAACATTCAAATAGTGAGTGTTTGTCACCTGCCAGAGAGGTGCAAGTTTGTCCCTGGGAGCTAATGGCTCATCCAGTCTGAGTCACTTTCCCTCAACTGCAGACTGCAGCTGAGAGCAAGAAATTAGTCTGTATTTCAGTTTCTTGAAACAATACAAGCTAATGACTTCATTACAGTGACTGGCACATAATAAGCATCCCATTAATGCCAATGCTTTTTGGACACTCATTTAAATTACAAAGGTAAAATACAACTATAAAAATTAAAGTCCTGCCTGGGCACGGTGGCTCATGACTCTACTCCTAAGTATTTGGGAAGCTGAGGCAGGAGGATCACTTCAGTCAAGGAGGTCAGGAATAGCCTGGGCAACATAGTAAGACCTCATCTTAATGAATGAATGAATGAATTAGGAAGAAAATTCAGCTCTACTAATAGGAGTGAGCAAAAGCAAAATCTTTTATTTATCTTTTTTTTCATAATAAATAAACACTTTTAATACAGTGCTCATGACATAATGGGATTGCATTTGTTTTGCTAATCCTGAAGAGCTGATTATATGACTGAAGATCACTGTTTTAACCACTCCACATGAAAGTGGAGCATTTGGAAATTATTTTGGTGGATAAGTCAATATAATTGAGGAGCACAAAGATGGTCATTGACTTAGACACTACTAAGAAAGAAAAATGTGCTGTTGTTTTAGTCACTGCTGACTGGTAGTAAATAATAGTTAATGATAAGATAGTTAAGCACTTACAAATTACTCATGCTGCACATAATAATTTCCATGCATCATTGAACTTAATCTTCAAAAATCTTTCAAATTAATATTATCACCCTCATTTCAAACATGAGACAACTGCATCATAAGATGTGTAAGTGACTTGGCCTGGATTTCACGGCTAACAAAGCAATCTGACCCAGAACCTAGCTTTTCATAACTGTGCTGACCTATTTCTCAACTGACAGCAATATAATAACAGTAAACTTGAAATTGCCTATTAAACCTTATTAACAATTTTAGCTGTTCCATTAATTTTAATTGTTTGGATATAAGCTATGCAGAAATGCATTAGTCAACTTTCCGTTAATGTAACAGAGGACTTTACCAGGGATAATCCACTGATAAAAAAATTTTGCCATGGCTCACAGTCCTTGAATTTTCAGTCTGTGATATGTTGGTCTTCACATTGGCTTCTTTCCTCCAGCTGAGATGAAAATACCTAATGCCCACAACTTCCAGGAGAACTGCTTGGATTTGGGTTCCAAGGGCTCAGCCTATGGCCATCTGGCTGCAAGGCAGAAACAAAATGATGGAAGGGCTTGGTGGAAAAAACTTGCTCTAACATAACGAGAGCCAAGAAGCAGAGAGAAAAAGAAGGAGCCAGGTATAAATTACAGCTTTCCAGGTTAGACCCCGAGTGAGCCACCTTCTCCAAATGGGCTCCACACCCTTGCGGCACATTGAGCTTTTGAACTCACCCATAAATTAATCCGCTGATGAGTCCAGCACCTCCATGATCCAGCAATCACTAAAAGGCCACCTTTGAATATATAAAACTTTCTGGTGACATTTAAGATCAGAGCCGTAATAGCTGTGTTGTTTGGGGCTTATGGCAAGGTTGCACACCCTGTCAGACATGCATGGCTGCAAACTCGCTTCTCTTACAGCCAAGAGTCAAGTGAGAAAGAGCAAGAGCCTGCGGTCACACAAGGACTGCAGGAGTAGGGTCCCTAGGGCCCTGGACATCCTGCCACCTGTCACCTCCCACAGCTTCCAGCACGATGACCAAGTGTGTAACACAGAGGCCTCTGGTGACAGTGAAGAGCTGAGCTGTAGCAGGAAACTTAAGGAAGAAAGTACAGCGCTTGAACTAATTGTAAGCACATTGAAAAGACTATGAAGTTCAAATAATACAACCTAAAAAGATGGATTTTTAGTAGAGATTTTTATAAAATGGTATTTGCTTGTTTTTAAAAATTGGATGGTAGGGTATGGTTTGAGCAATAAACAAATACGACTTTCAGGGGATTCAGCATCTCTCACTCCTAGCACTAAGAAATGGTCTCCAAGACCACAGAGCATTCCAGACCTGAAGTGTTCCCAGTGGATTTTCTGGGATTTTTTGTTTTGTTTTGTTTTTGTGGTATCAGGGATCAAACTCTTGTGATTGTGAGTCAGGTGTGGTGCCACTGAGCTAAATCCCTGGCTCTGTTCCTACTGGATTTTGAACTGTACATAATATTAAAAAATAATTTATTTGTGTTTGCTTTATGAGCTATTTAACCATAAAAGTGATTTGAATCCTTCTATTATATTGAAAAGTTAATTTCATTAGGAACAAGATAAATGGCTTTGCCTGACTCCCATTTTATTTAAAATTATAGCAAAAACAATCACAAAAAAGATCAATAATCTTTTGCCAATTTCCTTAGTATAAATTTTTCCATCCTTTACACCAAAGGACCAATAAGTCTTTATTTCTTATTTAAACAAAATTATATTTTATGAAATACTTAACATAATGTTGACATTCAAGAATATCATTAATATACTAACAAAAGTGTTCCTCCTCAGAAGCAATGTCCAAGTTCAACAGAAACAAGGAAAGTGATGTAGATGCATGAGTGTGGGGAGTTAGGGATTTAGAATTATGCAGATGGGAATACAGCGCTCGGCAAGTACTGTTTAAATCAAATGGATTTTACAAATGTAAAGTCTTCTCATCAGAGAAGAGCAATAATAAAGTTATATATTAGTCTGTAAAGTTGTGACTATAGACCTATATTAATTTTTTATCACTATCTTGGTTGATCAATTGGGCTTGGTGTAAATTTTCTAGTGAGGAGATAAAAAGCTATTATTCTTTAACCTATTAATGCTTAAAAGAGAAGGGCTTACCATAATATTTTGTATAATATCAAATGTGAAGATATAGAAAAAAGTTTATTTTATATTGGATAAAAGTTTATTTAAAATAATTAGATTAATTTCAAAAGATTATCTCAATAAGAAACAAGCTCTCAAATGTTTTTATAATTTTTGTGGTTTTTCTACATTTGTAATTATCACTGGTATTCAAGAAAAGGAGATTAAAATTTATCATAAAACTTTCCTCTTATTTCTCTTCTGAGTGAAGATGCTAAAATATATCTTAATAGGAGTATGTTGAGATTTCATTTCTCATTCTTTATCTATTTTACGTACTTGAGAATGTAAGCTATAACTGGAGGTGAGGACATACGTGTTTCAGTCATATTTTATCAAATCCCGTAATAGTAACTGAAGCAATATATATGTGATACATAAAAATGAATGAACAAAAGTAAGAGTAATGTTATCAAGTAGAAATAGTTAAAGATTGTTTTTAAGAAAATTACCAAGGATGAGTTTACCAGGGGAAGGGATACCCGCATGAAAGTTCTCTGGCAGAAATCCATGTAATATGATTATACAGTTACTGTTTTGTTCTGAACAAGAGGTTCTATCAAGCATAAAATAGAGCTAATTAACTTTAAGAAGGAACAGTACTGGAATCAAAATTCATCAGTATGGAAGGTATCAATAAGTTGTATGCCTCAGAAGTTGTTAAAGAGCTATTCTAGTTGATCCTGTGGAGACATATTTTGGATTTAATTAACAGTATCCTTTAAATAAACCAAATCATCTCTGTAATGCCAGTTGGTCTTGTTCAATCGATTGAAAACCCTGACAGAAAAAGTGCACAATCTCCCAGGAAAGAAAGAAGTCTGCTTCTGTGCTATCTGGAGGGTTGTAACAGCCTTCCTTGAGTTGCCAGCTTGTCCTGCAAGAAAATGAACAGAATCCAAATAAGATAAGCCCAGAAAATCCACACAGACAAGATCATATAGTAAAAATACATGATGTCAAAGCATTGGAAACCTCATGAAAGCATGTGATTGTGTACAAAGGACTCTCAGTAAGGTCAGCAGCTAAGATCCTGTCATAGACAATGGGCTACAGAAGGCGGTAGAAGGGCATGTTCAGTGTGCTGCAGGAGGGAAATATTTTTGTTTAAAAAAAATCATTTCTAACCAAAAGTCATAATCTGGCCAAACTATCTTTAAAAATGAAGACAAACAAAATATTTTCACATGAACAGAAATTGAGGGGATTCATTATTAGCACATAGTTTAGAAAAACTCTTACCAGAAGTTGGTAATCCACATCCATGTCGTTTTACAAATGAGGATTCTGGCTTTTAGTCGAATACATAAAGATCTTTGACGTCATCATTCCCATTATTCACACTGAGGAAAATCTGGACAAACTGAAAGCAATCAGAAAATCAAGGACATTTTGCAAATCGCCACTCCACACTGAATAAGAGAACGCACAGCTTACTCGGCACGGACTCAGGAGGAGGAGCTCATTGCCGGCAAGAGCAGGGACACACACCGCCCTTAACACATTTCAGGAGGTTGCTGGACAGTTAAACACACTAGCACAAACATTCATTTTAAAGGTTTATTCAAGCCTGGGATAGTGGCTCACGTATGTAATATCAGTACTTGGTGAGGCTCAGGCAAGAAGATCTCAATTACATGCCCAGCCTGAGCAATTAAACAGCTTAACGATATCTGTCACAGATAAAATGAATAAATAAAAAGGGGAACTAGGGGAATAACAAGGCAAAGGCCATGAATTCCATCTCCATGACCTCAATTAAATTAAAAAAAAATTTTACTCCATCTCAGATGCTTGTATGCAATATGTCATTTTGGAATATCAAAGGCTGATCGATCCTCCAACTGCTTAGAAAGGAGGTCAGTGAGGGCTAAGGGAAAAAGACAGCAGAGACTTGCATGATTTCAAAGTGTGCGGAGAGCAGGGAGGTCAGTGCCTCAGAGTGGGCAAAGCCAAGGGCTCTCCAAACTAGGCATCGTGTGTTGGGTTCACACAATAACTGGAGGGAGCACAGGGTGACTTGGGGAGCAGCAGTAATCCCACGTGAATTCAGACCTCATGCCGATGAGGGCGGAAAGGAGAGCATTCCCACAACAGCAGATGGGCTGAGCTCAGCTGAGAAGGAACCTAGGTGAAACCTTTCTCGTTTTGTATTACTAGAGGTTCTCAGAGAACCAGGGTGTCTTCAGCTAATGTCATGTTGCCGTTGAGCACCACAGCATCAAGGCACGATTGAGGTCTCATCTGTGATGGGGTGGGGAGGAGCAAAATGGCACTATATTTCTGCAGGCCACAGCCAGCTGGTGGGCAAGGCAACACCGGGCCTCAGACAGCTACAGCTATACTTAATTATGAAATTATTTTCCCTCAAAATTTAGGTAGAATGGCTCTCAACATTGGAAGAGCAACAATGTTAGAAGACATGACAAAGTACAAAATTAAGTTTGACCTAACAAAGAAAATATCAGTATGAGACACAAATAGGACAGGGATTTTCAGAGTCATCAGGAAATAAATTAAAATAGCTACTATGATTAATATGCAAAGAAGTCCAACATAAAAATTGAGTAGATGCAGGGACTGATGAAAAATGTAATTAAAGACAGGGAAAGTCTAGGAAAAAATAGAGGGGAAATACCAGAAATTCAAAGAACATTCTTACCTAAATGAAGAACTTATTGAACAGATTCATCAGTATCTGGGCATGGTGGAGGAAAGAAATCATGGGTTTGAAGGCAAGTCCGTTGGCTTATAAGACACAAAAATAATAGATAAAATGTTGAAAAAAGTGCAATGGAATGTCAAAAAACTTGGAAGTTGTAGAAGGTCTAACATATTGACAGGGGTAAGGACACTAGAAGGCAGTTGAGACTGTAACCCTATAACCAGAAGAGGTCATTCCAGGCTATAGTTCCAGGAAATCCTGAGAACCAGACTCTTGAGCACTGCGTTGGAACCTCCGAGACTTAACTGGTCAGTTGAACCCTGTAGGGCACTTGTGATAGGTATCTGCAGCACGCTGAGCCACATCCCAGACTCTGCTTAGTAATAAGAACCCAGAGAAGAAGCTTCGCAGGAGACCACTCCTATCTGCAGTTTCATTCCTCAACTTTCTAAGACACCAACCTGGAGTTTCAGTAACAATATACTGTGGAATTATCACAATAAAAGCAAACAATAAACATTTGAAGTGCTAGCAGCAGAGAACTAAAACATCAGTGATAGACACAAAAGCACAGTTACCAAAATCTCAGAGAACACCAAAACACCAGGCAAGTCAAATAAAAGTGCACATAGACATACTAAATCCAAATTGTATAATTTTTTTTAAAAAAAGAAAATTTGAAAGAACTCAGAGGAGAAAAAAAATATTTTATCTGTAGAAGAATGAGCACAGGATTTATATCAGAGTTCCCTTAGAGGTTGTGTAAGCTATGAGAAAGAGAACATTGAATATTAAAAGATAAACAAGACATTACACAGCAAAACATCAAAGCACATTTGTGTATCCAGAATAATTCTTCTTGAAGATTGGGGAAGGAAAAATGACTTTTTCAAGCAAAAACTGAATGATAGAAAACTTTTTGATTAAAAATCCTGAATTCCTTGTTTTGGTTTACATCTCAAATGTCCCTCAAAGTTTCATGTATTTGGAAGTCAATAAAGGAAGGAACATTAGGAAATTCAAATCCCTTGGAGATTAAACAATTAATTTCTAAATGGCTTGCAGGCCAGAGGTTAAATCCACAACAGAGATCTAAAATATTTTGAAGTAATTTATTTATTTATTTATTGTCTTTCTCTGCTGGTTTATTTAACTTAGCACATTGCCTTCCAGATTCATTCATGTTATTGAAAGACATATTACTCTTCCTTTAAAAGACCAAGTAGTCTTCCAATTGGATACTTATAACACTTTTTTTAATCCTTCATCTATTGATAAGTTTAGAAGCACCTCCATTTTTCACCCACTGTAAATTGTGTGGCTATAACTATGGTTATATATGTGTCACTATAAGTTGATAACTTCAATACTTTTCTGAATATACTGAGAAAAGAAATAGTGGGAAGCAATGAAATTTGAGCTTTTTAAATTTTTCATACTGCTTTCCATATGATTGTACTAGATTACACTCCTACCAAAAATGTAGAAGAGTTCTCTCTCCCAACCAAATTGCCAGCATTTGTTTTTTGAGTTCTTCCTTATAGGCAGTGCACTGTAGTTGTGTAGAAGTGAGGGGGGCATTAATTTATATTTACTAGACTCCCTCTGCAGTGGGAAGGGAGGGGAGATGGGCAGGCACTGGGCAGTGCCCTTTGCAGCAGCCAGGAAACCACTCCATTGTGCGTCTGCCCTAGGTGGTCACACACTTGCCCAGGATGTCCTGTTCACCAGATAGAGCCAGTCCTGCATTGTGTGGCGGCCTTGCTGCTTTCTCTAGACAGTCCTCATCCTGGAAGCCATCTCAGGGGCTTCTGCCCTGAGTGACCATCCCTCCTGTGTTTGAGTTTTCTTTTCCTCCCAGTCCCCCACTTCTGACCACCTCCACATCCTGAGGAGCATATTGTGAGAATCACAGAGGCATGGCTGCATCTCGCCTACCATGATATTTTCTCAGTTAAGAGTATTTAAATCTGTGCAATGTGAATAGTGTGACCAGAAGGATGTTTCTTGGAGATAGATATCAGAATAACAACTAAAATAAATATCCAAGCACGACCCTTAGGAAACGACAAAGAAAGAACACAAAAAATCTAAAACAAGCAGAAGAAAATAAGCTATAGAGAATTGAAGTGAAAATAAAAAAAACTGTAAATAGGAAATCAATAGAAATAGAAATCAATTGAAAAACTGTTCACTTGGAAAGAATAAACTGTTGAGTCAGTAGCCAGGCAAACCCCCAAAGGAGGAAAAATTGCACAAATTGTCAATATTAGAAGCCAAAGATGTTTAGCAGAAAACAAAAATTTAACTCCCCTTCATAGGTAATATTATTGTTTATGTAAAAAATATCAGTGTTTTGACAAATAAAAAAACTTCTGGAAATGGAAGGAATTATTATAATATCATGGGATAGAAGTTGAATATGCAAATCTAATTTTTCTATGTGTTAGTATATATAATGAATAAATAGTATAATAAACTGTTAAACATAATATAAATGGCACCACAAGAAAATAAATGCTTTTGTAGGAATTTAATAAAATACACAGTATAAAATGAGGAAAACTATGAACACTGATAAAAAATTTAAAAATATAAGTAAGTGGAGACTTACTCTGTGTGTATAGCTATGAAGACTTAATAGTTTTAAGCTATCTATTGTTCTCCACTTGCTCTATGAATTCAATGAAACCCCAATCAAAACACCAATAGCTTTTTCTGTTTTTTTGAGAAAGGGTCTCACTTTGTAGTCCAGGCTGTCCCTGAACTCATTATGTAGCTCAGGCTGGACTCAAACTCCTGGGGGGATATTGACTAACTAAAAATAAGTTCATACAGAAGAACAACATCAAGAATAGCCAGAAGTGTACTAAAGAAAATATAGAAAGACAGGAGACCCATACATTTCTACTTCAAAACTACTGCACAACTATGATAATCAAGATTGTATTTTTGGTGAAAAAAAATGGTCACATTGATTACCAGAAGACAACACAGACTTCAAGAACAAAACTGTATCGATATTTCAGAAGGAAGAAAAAATAGTTAAAAGGAACAAAGACAGCTTTCTTAACAAGTTAAGTGTTGAACATCTGACTAGTAGTGAGCCGAGCAATGAGACTAGACTGTATGCAAGCTTGGCATCTTTCACAAGTATCAGCTTAGAAAGAACATAGACCAAAATGCAAAATATAAAATGTTAACATTTCTAGAAGAGATTATAGGAAAAAAATCAAAGTGATTTTCTCTTTGTCAATGAGTTCTTTAAAAACACCAGAAGTACAATTTATGAAATAAAAGTAATTTAAACATTATTAAAATGTAAAAGAACTAATTTCTGGGCAAATATAATATAACTCTGAGCCATGAACTTGTGGAAATTATTTGCAAAACAATGATCAGGTCCAGAACTTTGTAGAAAATTCACAAAGAATTATTAAAAGGCAGTCATGTAAATAAAAATAAAATGAGCAAAATTTAATCTCACCAAAGAATACTTATGGATAAAAAGCACACAGAAAGCTGTTCAGCATCACTTTATATTATGGAATCATAAGTTAAAAACAAAGTGAAATACCATTGTGCACCTATCAGAATGACTAAAATCCACAAGCTGATAAATCCAAACACTGATGAGTTAGAAATGGAGAAACTACCACTCATTTCTGATGGGCATTCAAAAGGGTTGAGCTAGTTTGGAAGAAGATGTGGCAAATTGTTACAAAGGTACAAAAAGGCCCAGCAACCTTACTCATAGGAGTTCCTCTGGTGATGTGAAAAACTTACATTCACATAAATTTTTTTCATCAATTTTATAACAGTTTTATTCAGAATCACAAATAAATGGATGCAATAAAAAAGTCTTTCAATAAGTGTTTGACAGATCAATTGGGTGAATGCTGTTAAGGAACATTATTTATCTACTGTTATTGCTTTTATATAGATGTCCCTCCAGGGCTCCGGCAGTCAGAGGTGGGGCTTTTGGAGATAGATCTAGGGTGTGTGATTACTAAATTAGTTCATTCATTGGTTTGGCATGGTTCTGGGTAGGATTAAGGGTTTTCCACCATGAGTATGAGTGCTAACCATCCTAAAGGCAGGTACTCTGGATAGAATATAAGGGACAGAAAGAGGGCTTGTGTCCTTGCTGTTGCTTCTAGCTTGCTGCCTTCTGCCTGCAACGAACCGTTTCTCCTCTGTTATGCCCCTCTTCCATGCCATCCTGCCTTGGAGCAGCCAGTTATGGACTGAAACCTCTACAAACCGTGAGCAAATAAACGCTTCCTCCTTTAACTTTGGGTATTGGGTATTTTGTCTCAGCAATGACAAAAGTAACTAATGCATTTATTAAAAGTGAGGAATCAAACATATAAGAATATTAATGAACCTTAAATGCTTATATCTCAGTGAAAGAATCCAGGCTGAAAAGGGTGCAAGCTATGTTATTCAAATTATATGATACTCTAGGAAAGTAAAACTATAGAGACAATAGAAATATCAACTCTGTCTGGGGAATCAGAAAATTAGGAGACAGACTGACAATGTCAAACAAGGTATCTTTTATTTTTTTTTCCCCTTACCTCTGCCCTCCCTTCACCCCCTCCTCCCCTCCCCATCTACAAACACTTTATTTTCATCTTTTCATTCTCTCACATTTCTTTCTTTTCCCTTTTTGTTCTTCCCCTACGCATCACACCTTCCCTACACCTTTAGCTCCTTTCTTCAAATTTCTAAATGTCAGTAATCTTATTAGAATCTTATGCATTGTTGCAGAATATTCACACCAGGGAAACTATTTGGTATTTACACATGTGTGACATTTATTTCACTTAGGAGTATATCTTCAATATGTATCCATTTTCCTATGAATGAATCTATTCTCTCGCTCTTTATGGCTGAGTAATATTCCATTTTATAGAAAAACCACAACTTCTTTATCCAGTTTCCAACGGATGGGCAAATAGGTTGTTTCCAAGATTTAGCTATTACAAACTGTGCCGCTATAAACATGGGTGCACATACTTCTCTGTGATATGATTCTTTTAGTTCTCTTGGAAAGATACCCAACAGAGGGATGGCTGGGTCAAATGGAACCTCCAGTCCAAGCTCTTTGAGGTATCTCCATATTGATTTCCATAGTGGTTGCACTAGTCTGCACTCCCACCAACAATGGAGGAGGGTTCCTTTCTCCCCACAACCCCGCCAACATTTGTTATTGTGTGATTTCTTGATAGCAGCCATTCTTTGTGGGGTGAGGTGGAATCTCAGTGTTGTTTTCATCTGCATCTCTCGAATGACCAGTGATGTGGAACATTTTTTCATATATTTTCTTGCTGCTTTCACTTCTTTGTATGAGAAATGTCTGTTCATTTCGGATGCCCATTTTTGGATAGGGTCTTTATATTTGGGTGAACTGATTGTTTTGAGTTCTTTATATATCCTTGATAATAGTCCTTTGTCTGAGGTACAGCTGGTAAAAATTTTTTCCCACATTGTAGATTGTCTCTTAGTTCTGCTAATGGTTTCTTTTGAAGTACAGAAGCTTTTTAGTAAGATGAGATCCCAGTTGTTGATTCTATCTGCTAGTTCCCGTGCTACTGAGGATTTGTTCATAAAGTCTTTTCCTATACCAATGTCTTCCAGAGTTCTGCCTAACTTACCTTCCAGCAAGTTTAATGTTTCTGTTTTAATATTTAGATCTTTAATCCATTTGGATTTTAATTTAGTGCATGGCAAAATCAGAAAATTAGGAGACAGACTGACAATGTCAAACAAGGTATCTTTTAAAGGCTCTGAAATAACTTCACATGCGACTATAAGGCTAGCTATACAACATTCTGCATTTGTTCCAAATCTGTAAAACTAGATAGCACAGTGAATTTTGATACATTTACACAAAAATAAAATAACTTAGGAGGTATCAGCATGCCAAGATGAACTGAGACAATGACAAAATAATCTAAATGTATTACAAACTTATGAAAGAAACTCATTTTAGGGGAATGGTGAGAAAAACTGCTGATCTAAGCAGTGTGGAAGATGGAGAATGTTTCAGACCAAAGGCGAAAGAACTACACATAAGTAATGCATTCCAGTTGTGCAAGTTGCTTTCACCAGCTGTGGCTAGCAGTTCCGGTATTGTTTTTGAATATGAGGCAGAAGAGACAAACAGGAACTTGCAGGTAGTTTAGTAGTTACTCTGCCTTCAGAGGAAGGAGGAAGCTCCTCCCACTCTCAAAGATGTGTCACGTGTATTTCAGGTCAGAGTTTAACACGGGCAGGTAGAAGAGGAGAGCTGGGAACCCAATCCCCGTCACGCTGTGCTGCTCACCAGGAGGAGAGGAGGAAGCCATGAGACTCCTGCAGTGCCCTCCCAAGTCCACAGACCTAATGGAAGCATGAGGCAAAGCCCCATGAACCCTAACCCAGGGATGCCAGGCAGATTGCCGACAGACATTACAATCAATAATTCTCAAAATTTAAGGTTATTAAAAGAAGAGAGAAAGAAAATCTTGAGAAGTTGTCATAGACAAGACAAGACAAACGTACAGACACAACAACCAAATTTAATGTGACACCCTGGCCGGATTTCAAATCACAGAAGGAGCTTAGGTAAATATTTTAAAAATCTGAATAAAACACGGACTTTACTTATCAATAATATATTAGTATTGGTTTATTCCTTTTGCCAAATATGAGATACAAATTTAAAGTATGTATAGTAGGATAAACTGAGTGTACAGGACAAGAGAACTCTACTCTGTGTCTTGTAAATATAAACTAAAACTAATCAAGAAAGTGTCATGGGGAGGGATTCCTTCTGTCACCTTGCAGAATTATCTGTTCTCTTACCAGCTTACTACTTATAATGGCTGTGTTCTGATCCTCTAAAATTATTGTAATGATTCTTCACTTGGATTTTTTATACATAAAATTAAGTTAAGAAGGCTTAGTTTTGTTGTAAGACAAGGAAATATGAAGTGTTATGTCTCATTTGGAAAGACAAGTTAGCAATGACTATCATGATTTAACATTTATGTGTATGTACATATTTATTCCACAAAATTATATGCATGTGTGTCACTGTAAACAACCAGAAAGTTTTAGGTGAATTTATCTTTGGAAGAGGAATTAATTTAGAATGATGAATTTCATTGACTGTTAGGTTTTCTTTATAAAACACATTTTGTTCTATAATTAATAAAAATTAAATGTGTATTCTATTGGCCTTTATTGCACATATTCCCTTACAACCATTATGACCGTTACTTTACATATTGAAAATAATGTTTGATTATAATGTAATTAAGCATATAGCTAAAACTAAAAACAAATTATTATACCCAAGTGTAAAATTTACCTTACCACTTATTAATTTTGCTTAAGTTTCTTGACGTTGCAATATTCTTCAAATACATTTCATTCATTTCTTTTTAAATTAATTTTTATATCAAACTGCTCCAATAAGGAAAGCATAAATTTCTCTAAATTTATTTTAAATCAGTCTCCTTACTGAAAAGCATTTCATATTCTGTTAGCTGTAATTTGTCAGAGGTTGCTCTTAGATATTTGAAATTGTGCATTTATTATTTTTGCAAATATTAATTTCAACTCCATCTGAAATCTTTAATTATAATACATATAAAAATGACACTCATATTACATTTATTACATGAGAATGAACCCAGAGTTCATTGAACGATCGCTCTTTGTTCCCCCTGAGACTGGAGAAGTTAATTGTACTCACAGAGCATCTACTGAACCACAGTTTCTAGTTGCCAGAGTTATATTAACAGCAGGGTCTCTCTCACACACATTCAAACACACCCAGAAACAGATCATGTGAACATCTCCCACATATGTGTGAGGGAAAAGAATAAAACCATCACGGATGCTATCGGCTGTGCACATAGTAAAGCAACACCTTTGCTATAAAACACTACACACAACACAGAGGCTTTCCCCAGGGGAATATTATAACAATATGGAAACGTAGAAATTGCTTGCTGGAAAAATTTTAGTGTTATTTTGTGACTTGTATTTTATAATTTGATCTTCTTTACAGAGAGAAAGCTAACCATTAGAGATGGACTATAAATGATGAAAAAATTGTAACCCAATGTCTACTTACTCTGTTTTATTAACTAAGGTATAAATCAGACTTAAATTTGAATTCCTGCTTCAATATTTGGCAGTTGCATGACTGTAAAATGTCTTTGCTTCCTCTATTTTTATTTTCTAATATGCATGTAAGATGAAAATAATATTTATTTTACATAACTTTACAGATTTTAAGAAGGAAACTGTAAAAAGAGATGTATACATTTATTTTTTTATTAGGAAAAAGATGGTTACATATGGAGGCAAAAAGTTTTGTGATTTTTAAACAATATAGTATAAAGTCATAAATTATCTTGAATCCAAATGAAATGAATTATGAGAGGGAAAAACAAATTATAAACTTCAACATTAAATTTCTAGCACAAATAGCTGAAAACTTACTTCTTTCTATTGAGTAAATACTGACAGAATTAATATTTTTAAAGGGCTAGCTTAAATTATTTGCATATAAATACACTGCAAAACAAAATTTATTAGCCCAAAATGTAATAAGTTTCTAGTAATTACAGTTGAGCTAGGAATAGCCGTTGATTTCATTGAGTAATGAAATTAATATTTACCTATTGCATTTACAATATATTTTAAGAACAGATGCTAGAAACTTATAATTCTCAAGAGCAAAAGAAAATAAAAAGATTAAGAAAAGACATGTGTCCACACAATTTAAATATCTGAACTCAAAACTCTAGGAGTCAGTAAAACCTTTGTGGAAATTAAAAAACAAAACTACATTACTTTCAATAAAGTAGTATTTGCTTTAATATTGAGAAATATTTATAAAAAATATATATATGGACAATAGTTTTATTAAAATTTTTAGAAAAATAAAACAGATGAAAAAGATGCTCATTATATGAAGCTTAAATACTATATTTATGAGACAACATATATTAGTCAATAATAATGTATGACAATGAATTTAAAAGTAATATTCTCTCTATTATCACTGTTCACCTTAACAGGCAAGGCTTCAAAATGTTAGAATATTTAGGGCTCTTTGAACTCCATCCACGGGCTGAAAAATCCACACATTAAAGTAACTAAACCAAATTTATTGTATAGTGCTTGTGCTACCTTAGTTTAACTGACAGAATAAATCAGGGTTCACATGACAAAAATGAACTTGGAACAAAAAACTACAAGGGTGCAGCATGGATTCATAGATACAAAGAGAAGAATACATTTATAACTTAGAAAAAGCTTTAGGGGAATATTACATGTGATGCATTCTGGGCCCAGAGAAGCAAACAAAATTGGCATCTATTTTGTTCTAACACGTGTGATGAGAGAATGGAAACAAAAGGTATTATTTCTAATATAGAAAACAGCCTATGTTTCATTTGTCTGAATTAAATATATAGAAATAAAGGTAAATATAAATTTAAATAAGTAAATATAAACTATTATTAAAAATAAACAATAGATTTATTTAATGTTACTAAGTTTAGTAGTTACTCTGCCTTCAGATGGCTATAAATATTTCCCCGAGATTCTTTTATGTTATCAAATTTATATAATACAGAAGCTTCACAGTTTACAATGAGATCACATACTGATAAAACCATCTGCAATTGAAAATACTTTAAAAATGCATTTAACGTAAGCAATCACCAGTATTATGGCTCAGTCTGGCCTGCTTAACATGAGTCGTGCTCAGAGCACTAAAATTAGCCGACAGTAGGGCAAAATCATGTAACACAAAGCTTATTATCTAATAAAGGTGATTCTGGTAAAATGTGCTGAACGCTGTATCCAAAAGATGCTGGCAACATGGGGCACGCATCTGTGCTCTGCGCGTGCCCAGGTCTTGCGGCTGACTGCGGGCCGAGGCTCACCCTTCCGCTCAGCCTCACCAGAGTGGAAGATTGCGCTGCAGACGCGAGCCTGTGAAAGGATGGAGCGCGGCTTCCACCTTACACACATCACGCTCACACCATTGTAAAGTTGGACACTGGTGAGACAGGTCGCTGCAAGTAGTGTTCTGTACATGTTCCTGGATTGCCCTTACGCAGTCACGTAATATCCGCAGGTGCTATTGTGCACATTCCTTTTCTCCTTATTAGAGGTGTAACCTCAACCTCTAGTTTTCCTTTTGCCCTTCCCTTGCTCTCTTGTCCAAACCGCCCAGAGGAAGTCCTCCCATGAATCTCTGAAGAACTGCACAAGAATAGTGAGCTTTGATTCTCCCAGAGAAGATTGCTACTGTTTGCTTTCTTAACTACCTATGTTTCTACTGTGCTAGAGACAGAATTCTGTGGTCTCAAACCGGGACTCCTTATCCCCTTTAATATAGTTGAGTATATCTGATAGAGGGAATTAAGGTAACATGAGATCACAAACAGGCCCCTATTTAAGGACTCGGTGTCCTTCCTGGTGAGAGATAGCAGAAAATTCACTCTCCCTTCTCTTCTTTATGCCAAAAAAAAAAAAAAAAAAAAAAAAAAATAGACCAAGTGCAAGTCAAGCAGGAAGAGCCATCAGAAGCCACACTGTGTCAAGAATCTCCACAGATGTGAGAAAATAAATTTCTATTATTTGAGCCCAAACTCATAGCTGTGCTTTGGAGAAATATTATAGTTTAGAAATGTATAATTCTGAACATCAACATGTTATCGAGAACATACTGTGACCACAATTATTTTGGACCATGTATTAGTCACCGTCTGTCTGATAAATACGAAATTGAATTTGGGAACAGGCTAAAACGGTAATCCTGCAGTAATAAAAAAAAGTCTAAACATTTAATGTTCAAAGTCTTTGGCCTTTAGAATTTTTACAGTAAAAGAAATTTTAAAGTATGCAAAAATCTTACAGAGTCAAAACACATAATAGCACAGGGAGATGTCACAATAGAAAAGGGTGTAGATACGCTAGATGCTTATAATAGCACGCTTTGTTCAGCTTTCTGGCTTTTTAATTTCTTTTCTCGTTTTGATTTGTTTTTCAGGAGTTTGTATAACAAGTTTTAAAAGATTTCCCCCAATTTCTGTCCTTAACAGCAAGCATTTGATAGTCTGAGAGCTAGAGAGCTCAGACTAATGCTTCCAGTACTGAGTCCCAGCAGGACAACATTTGCATAAAACAGAAAGCCAAGGGTAATTACATTCAGAGTCCTGGACTAATGGCTTTCTAAGAGAAAGCTTAGAACCGAATGAGCGCAGGGACTGGATCAATAACAAAATCGAGATCCAAATGGAATCAGAAGCGGCAAACCAGCACGGTATTCTACTAACTTGCAAAGGTGGGCACTGGGAAGCACCTCAGGAGGGTAAAGAAGAACATTTCATGCAGTACAAAGTTCCGAATTTTCTGCGACCTTTTCTATGGAAATTAGCCTCGCTCAGTAAGAGTATATTAACAAGTAATTAATGAACATCACTTCTTTATTGTGTACTCGGCCTTACGGGAGATTCCGTCTACAGGAAATTAGAAGTGATCTCTGCTCTCCTAAATCAGGTGTCGAATGACTGCAGGATTATTAGCGTTCCACAGACCAGCAAGGGAAAGTACACGGTGCCACGAATACATCGCTGAACATTTGGCCTCCTATCAAACAGGAGGCCATCTCCTGCCAAAGAGAATAAAAGAGTGGTTACCTGGGCAAAGAGGAGGTGCTAAAAGGAAAAGAGCACGAGGAAATGTGGGTTTCTGCAGAATGGCTGCAGATTAACGTGCAGCCAGGTAGAATGGGACACCGGACAGGTTTTTGTTGTTGTTGTTTTTTAAAGTCTAGGTCTACAAGCGTCATAAGATTTTTGCACTGGTTGTAGTTTGAACTTGAACAAAGGTTACTGGGCGTTTCTGCATTAGCAGTTCAGAAAGTGCAGGGTGCTATCTATCAGCCTTGCGCGTGCTGTAGCGAAGGTCAGGCTGTTTAGTAAGCTGAGGAGAGATGAGGGTGATCTGAACTAAGGAGATGCCATAAGACAGAGAAAGTAATCGATTTAAAATATTTTGGGAAATAGAGAAATGGTGATACTGACTTACAAGTGGAAGCGGAAAAGACAATGACGATGATACTGAAACAGTCTATTTAATAGTTATTAGGAAAAAACAATTTTCCAGAAACTGCTAAACTCTAAAACATCTGTCTAGAGCCCTGCAAGTCTGTTTAAATAGCCGATTTACAAATGTTAAAACGAGTTTAAGAGGTTAAATATTTTGCAGATTGCCTCACCACCAATACTCGCTGAAAGAAGAATCAAAATAGCAGTTTATCTGACTCAGAAATATAATCTTACTCACAATAAAATTTCAAATAAGCAGACCTTCTAATTTATGCTAAATCATATATGTGTATATATAAAATATAAAATGCCATAAATTGAATTAAAGTCATTTAAAATGTTTAAGAAGATTTTGTGAATAACTGCGAACCAGAGTTGAGTAATCTGATTTTTTTTAAATTATTTTTAGTACTGGGGATTGAACTCAGAACCTTGTGCTTTCCAGGCAGGTGGCGACACCATTGAGCTAAATCCTCAGCCCAAGCAGTTTTTCTTTTCTTTTCTTTCTTTTTTCTTTTTTTGGCATAATCTGAGCATAAAAGTAGGTCATACTAGTCTGGATCATTGCCAAGAGGCTAAGGTACTGACTGAAATGGCAGATGTGAGATAAAGACAAACAGTGAAGAAAAACACAACCTTCTCTAAAATATCAAAGTGTTGGCTAACTGATATTATCTAAAGAGAAACTGAAGCAACACACAGAGATAAATGGGATATACACTTTAATAGGAAAAGGATGAAATATTTTGTTTTCTGCGCAGCAAGAATATCATGCAAAAGGTGATGAAGTGACTCAGATCTGAAAAAAAATGAAGATTGATCCATGTCTATGCATGTAATGGGATTTATTTTTATTTCTTGAGTAGTACATCACCAGAAGTATTACTTTTCTATTCAATTTTTAAGGAATATTTGGATTATTTCACCTTGAGTCTCATATGTTGAGTTTAAAAAAATTTCATAATTCTTTTCCAAAGTGTTGACAAATGTTTATGGTGCAACTAGCAGTATTTCTTTGCATTTCAGCCATGCACACATCTCTTTAATGAGCTTACAATGGTTTCTTATTGTGTTTTATATTTTGTATTTTCTGGATAACTATTACATTCTGCTTTTTTCATGCATGTATTGGTCACTTTCTGTGCTAAATGTTCTTAATGTACATCTATGTTTAACTGATTCTTGGAAATATAAAACCTGCACACGTTATCAGAGCAACACTCAGTGCAAAATGTTATTGAAGACCCTTCACATATTTGTGAATTACACTGCTTATGTGAGTTTAAAGAGTTTTTTTGTGCATGAAAACAAATTTCCAGTCTGTGGACTGCATTTTAATTTCACTAACAGAGTCTTTTATAAAAATCAATATTTTAAAAATTATTTTAAATTCTACTTATGATGGTTTTTTTCTTTTATGTCATACATTGTGTTACTAAGAAAGGAAAGTTTGACCACCCCTTTTGTAAAGATGTCCTTGAGCGGTATCTATCAGATGTATTTTGTAGACTTAGCTACTTAAAATATTATCATGTGATACATTTTCAGTTAATATTTTTGCTTACCAACATATAAGAATCAAGAATCTTTGTTTTCTATTATTTCTCTATAATCTTTTTGAAAATCCCAGAACTTTTTGATGAACTTAGATAGCTCCACTAATTTTTCACATCAGTTGACTTAATATCAGTCTACTTTCATAAATTCTATTCTATAACTACTGCATTCATCTATATTTACAATAAAATAATATCACTTCAATTACTGCAAATATTGTCTTAAATAGAATAAATCCTAAAACGTATTGTTCAGTACCATGATTATATTCAGCTGCACCTCGTATATTTAAGTATACATTTTAGAATTAGCTTGTGATTTTCTATAGTTAAAGCCTTCTCATTTTTTGCTTTGGATTACAGTAAATCCATCCAACAATTTGGGAAGCCTTCAATGGTGTGAGTCTTTCTATCCATGTACTTGGTGTATCTCTTTAATTATTTCTTCTTTCTTTTAGTGATAGTCTTAGCTTTACAAGAGCCTCTTGCATGCATTATGTTACATATATACATATTTACTTCACATTTTATGCTTTTATAAATGTGAGGTTATGCATCATTTTCTAATTGTTATTTCTAAATTAAAAATTGTTTCAGAACAGTTTGTAATAGCTAAAACTTGGAAATAGCCTATTTGCCCATCAGTTGGAAACTGGATAAAGAAGATGTGGGTTTTTTTATAAAATGGAATATTACTCAGCCATAAAGAATGAGAAAATAGATTCATTAGTAGGAAAATGGATACATATTGAAGATATACTCCTAAGTGAAATAAATAAGGCACACATGTGTAAATACCGAATAGTTTCTCTGGTGTGAATAATCTGCAATAATACGGAAGATCCTAGTAAGATTACTGACATTGAGAAATGGGAAGAAAGGAGCTAAAAGTGTAGGGAAGGTGGGATGGGTAGGGGAAGGGTAAAAAGGGAAAAGAAAAAAATGTGAGATAATGAAAATATGGAAATAAAGTGGTTGTAGATGGGGAGGGGAGGAGGGACTAAAGGGAGGGCAGGGACAAGGGGAAAAAATGAGAACCAAGACCTGTCATGTAGAGGTACAAGATCCCAACAATGAATGTAACTGTACTGTATCCCTAAAATGTACCAACAAATTCAATTAAAGCTGAAAAAAAATTGTTTCATTGCTATGTTAGCCAGTTTCCCTTCACTGAAACAACATACCCAACATTCACAGCTTAGCTAAGTTTCTTTTGGCACAGAGTTTTTGGAAGGTTCACGCCATGGTTAGTCGGCAGAGAATCTATAGTGGAGGGTATGGCGGAGCAAAGCTGCTCACCTCATGAAAGTCAGGAAGCAGAGGGAGAAGAGAGGATCTGGAAGGGAGGAATGCCTCCCGTGGCAATGCTCTTCCTACCAGGCCCCACTGCCAAACAGTGCAACTAGCTACTGTTCCATGGATGTGCGTAGTTCTGCAGCGATCTAAACACTTTTCAAAAGCCCCATCCTGAAATAGATGAGATATTGGAGAGCGTTCAGAACTAAGGCATCAAGACTCATTTTCATTTCATATGCCCTTAATGCGTCTCTTCCAAGTCACCAAAGTTTTAAGTTTCTGCATTTCTGAAACACCCAGTCCAAAGTCTTTGAGAGTCAGGGCAAACTCTTCATTGTCAGTTGCTATAAAAATAAAAGACAATGTTAAGTATTTCCAGCATATAATGGCATAAAGTAAATAATCTCTTTTCAAAAAGGATCCAGAGGAATCTAGAAAACGATCAAACCAAAGCAAGATGAAAAACCAGCAGGACATATTAAGTCCTTTATTTTCACGTATTACTCCTGGGTTATAAAGTGGTGAGAGGTGAACTTTGAAGGGCTTACATAGTCTCCGCCTGTGGCATTACTGTTTACAGCCCATGCTTCGTTACCTGAGGTGCCAATTACCTCAGTTGGTCTGGCTCCACTCACTGATCACAGCTTTTTCTGCCTATAACCTACATGTATGTTATCTTTGACTACTTGGTGTCCTTTTAGTATCACTCACACAGGTCTGTGCATAGCTATCTCAGATGTAAATTTCCTGTCTCCCCAGACCTTCATATAAAATCTAACTGGAAGAATCCATGACTGCCCAATTGCATACTGCATGCATGGGGACGATGCCAGCATTTACTACAACCTCAAAAAATAACTGGCACCCTTGGACCATTGCTGCAGAGGGCTCTGAGGGTCGGAAAACTGAACTCAAGGAAACACATCCCGAGGAACTGATTCCCTATGTGGACTTTTTCAAGCAGGAGCACCAATGACTCTCTTTCCAAATGAAAGCTTTACACTTTTGCACCCTTAAGCCTTTGATAGATGGTGTTGTTCCTGAGATGCCTTGAAAACGTCTATTTTCTCCATCCAAAGTAATTAGTTCTTTTTTAAAAGTGTTTTTATTTGTGAGCTACATTTCATTTGGTTCTAAATTTTTATGTAGTTCCTTTGTGACCAAATTTAAGTTTTTCAAATTTTCTCTGCTTTTCCTTTTTTCCTCAAATTTCACTATAAATTTGGCTGGAGGCAGCCAGCTATACCCATGTCACAACTCAAATGTTGGATTGTTATGGAACATATTCTTCCAAATTAATTTCAATCTCCTGCAAAGTGTTGGGCTATGGGTAAAATCTAGATACATATAGTGGTACAGTATATGAGGGCTTCTAGTCCAACTGCCAGTGAAGTCCTTTTTCCCAACAAAACCTTAAACTTCGCCTTTACTGTTAATATTTTCTTCAACATTGTGGTCTCTTACCCCAATAGAATTGGTTTCAGCATTTGAAGGTTCTTTATCCCACATCTCCAAATTTTTTTCAAACTTCCCATAGACCACTTCCATTGATTTCCAAAATATGTGGTCAGATATAGTCACAGCACAAATCCTGCTTCTCTGCTTTTGAAAATTTTGTCTTCAGAACATGCTAAATCTTTTTGTAGTGGATTAAGTTACCTAAGTATACTAACATTTCTTCTTTTAGCCATCAGTGTTTTACATCTTTCTTTACAGTTTACATGTAAATTGCCTGTTCTACATTCATTGCACTGGGGAAAAAGCTCAAATACAATGTTGAGTCAAAATAAGGAAAATATATTTGATCTTAGCAGCCCTTCTCTTCAACACTATTCTTTTCCTCATAAATTTGGATATAGTGTCTTTTAATTTTCATTAAATTTAAAATATATTCTAATGTATTTCATCTTTGGAGCAATATTTTATTTGGAGTATGTTGCTTATTTCCTAAACCACTAATTTTCATTCAAAAATCGTGTTCATCTTTAATATAAGACAAATATTATCAGATATGGTACTGTGCAAATATCTTTTACATTTTTGAAACTTCTTTTATATCATATGATCTATTTTGTTAAAATATTATGCTATTTGTAAAAAATATAGACTGTTGTCTGTTATGTTTATGAATGTCAGTGATGTCAATTTATTTATTGCATTCTAGTTATAATTTATATCAAGTAAGGAAATACAAATATTGGAATATCCGTTTATGTTTGTGCATTAGAGTATTAACTTTTATGTTCTATCCATTTTTACTTCAGATATTTTGAACACCTTCTGAGGTGCATACAGCTTCAGGCTTGTTTTGCTTCTCGCTGGCTTGATGATTCTGTCACTATGAAGCCACTGCTTTTGTTCACTCATAACTTGACACTGCTAATATGTTAAGACAACCAACACAGCCTTGTCATACTCTGTCTTTGCATGATACAGTATATCACTATATTCACTTCACCTGGTCCTATACGTGTACTTACATTTATATGCCTCATTATACTTAGCAAATAGTTGGCATATTTGTACTTAATTGGGCTGTCTCTATAATTATTATGATTTTACTCCATTTATGTTGATTTTATGTTCACATGCTATTGATTTTAAATCATCATTTTTCTATTTTTCTATTTACTTTTTATTTCTCCCTCATTTTCCTTTTTCTTATTTCTCCTGCATTAAATTAGAAACTGTAGTCTCTCCTCGGCTAAAGCTATGGTCTCTCAGTTTTATGGTATCCATAGCATCTAAAATTTTGTCATAATTTTCCCTTATAGCATTCATTCCATTTAATTGGTGCATGCCACACAAAATGGTAAATTTTCATGTATCTTCTCCTGAATTCTGTATAAGCATGGAAAGTTCTTTAGTATGTTTTAGTCAAGGGTGCCACCTTCCAACCCGTGCTCCCCCTGTAATGTGCACAGAGTTTCCCAGGTGATGAGCAAAGTCTTTCTATTTTGAGTAATTTGTGAGATTTTACCTCATACATGAGGCGCTTAGTGCTCAGCAAATGTCGTTTCTGTAGGTCCTTTTCTGTGTAAGTGTGTTCTTTCTGGACCTCCGGCTCAAACCTCAGAGTATCCTGAATGATTATGTCTTGTGTTTGAATTTAGGTGGCTCTGAGCTTCCCTTTCCTTTTCACTCTTTCCCTGTGCTGTCTGGAAAGTACCTCATTTTAGAAAAATGAGTGATTTATGAGGCTCTTCCTTTCTTCCCTTGTATTCATATTTGTAGGCCTATACTAATGTTGCCCAATATTTTAAATGAATTATTGCATAAATTTTTCAGTTTTATGGCTTGGTATTACAGGAGGTGAATCTGAACACTGATATTTCACAATGGCCCTGAGGAAGTCCAATGATATGCAGTATATTTATTATTCAATAGGATATTAAATTTGATCAAAGTGATGTCTCAGTTAACTTCTCATTAGTAAGTTCAATGAATGAGAAAAATTATATCAAATAAAGGATTTTCAATAAATATAGGTCTAATAAGTTTTTTCTTAAATTCATGCTCAAAGAAGTCACCTTGCTGAAGTCACTCAGCTGCTTCAGAATATTTAGTTTAAGTAGTAACATAGCTGCCAAGGACAATGGCTGTCATATTGTACAAAATAGATATGACTGGGCTATTTTCTCTGTAAAAGAAATAGTTGGGCAAAACCCAAATAAAATGATGGGGTGAACCTTCTTATATCATGAAAAGATCATTCTATTTTTGGAAGGAGGAAGGAAGGAACTGATCCAGGAGCATGCTCTGTTGCATAATGATTTGAGAAACTTTCTTGTACTAACATGTACTCACCTTAGATGAATGAAAGTAAAGTCTGCATTTCCTGATGGAAAAAGTGAAAATGTAATCCTGGAAATAAAATTCCATGCCTCTGGTCCATTATACAGTGTATACCACAAGTTATTTCAGTGTATAAATAACAAATAACTACACTCCATCATACCTGAGCTGATCAGGTTTTGGTGTTTTTTTGGCAAACTTCATGATGGGATAGAAAGCCTCATGCTGTGACCTGCCTTAGTGATGAGACCAGCTAAATCAGTAGATCAGCGAAGTGCTTAACATGACGCTTGAATAATTAATGAGACAAAGCAAGGTCTCTACTGACTTCTTTGAAACTGGGACATTGGAAGGACCATGCAGGCCTTTAGTTTGCAAAGGACAATCAGTTGTATTACTTTTTCCAATGTGGTTTTTGGTTGAAAATTGAAATAAGAAATGGTTTAGGTCAAATAGATTGTGTTTTATTCAATTTATCAAGTACAGCAAGATTTATGTGCCTGTCTGTACTTTATAGAATATCATCTTTAGATCATTTATCAATCAAAAACAATATAAATCATTATTTTTAAAAGGATTAAATCCCTCAGTTCATGAAAATAAATTATTAAGGTATTTTGTTTGCAAAGAAGTTTTCTTTTAGCATAAATTGTTTGTGAAGTGGAATGCTTCATGATAGGGACTTTATTGAATACAGCTATCATTGAATACTTCCAATATGCTTACACAATTTAAAGTTCATTTCATTTTTTAAGCTTAGGCAACACAAAACTACTGTCTGAAGTTAGAATTTCTTCAGTTTGAAATATAATAAAAATTAGACCAATAGTACTGTAATCCCACATGACGTTTCAGTCAACTAAATGTTAACGGACAGACAAAACACTATACTAGAAGAATGCAGTACATATGTGGATTATCTATATGCATATCTTCTTTTCCCAGATAATACTGACAGTATATAAAGTCGTAGTGTAATTAATATTTCACACTTTTCCTTTAATGAAATGAAAGAAGCAAAATGTGTTTGTAAAAAATGTTCTTTATATAATGCAAGATAATTGAATGGCATAATGATAGTGTTTTTACATCTCCAGGCTTTCAGCAAAAGATGCAACATAAACGTTTACTATGTACACATATTTTACTTAATGTTACTGTAAAAATACAAGTGTATTCTTTGATGAGTATTTTTAGTCCTTTAGATTGCCTTGTTTCTATTAAGAATTTTCAGGGAGAGCAAATACTTTCTTGTTTATATACCTTATTACTCTTTTTAAATGAAATCTCCCTAATTGGTATTTTTCAGCATTTCATTAAAAGACCTTTTAAAGTTTGGGATTGCCTACGAGACGAAATTCTATTCTTAAGATTTACCTTAAAGTGCACAGAGCTAGAGGTGATACTAACCAAATATATCTGCATATTTAAAAGAATAGTTTCAGCTTGAATTTAAGTCATGTAGTTTATTCATGTGCTACCATTTATGTGATTACAATGAAGTTCATGTAAGCATTGAATATCATTAAACAGGTAGATGAAGCAACTCCAAAGCAAAGACACACGAAAGCTGAATTTTATCATCATTAGGTGGAACAGTTAGTTTAGACTGCACAAATTCATTAGAGATGATATGTAAACACTTATGCTTATTACTTTTGTTGTTACTTTATTATGAAAGTTCTCAATTTCTAGTGTTTTAAGAGTCTACATTAGTATTATGTATAATATATAAATATAGATAGTAATAAAATTTAGACTTCTAAACATTTTTATAGTGTTTAATTCAGAAGGTTAATATTTTCAAATAATACAAAAAATATTTTCTGGCATAAGTTTTGTAATATGTTAAATTAGTATCAATGTTTATAGTTTCACATTATGATGGGACATATAACTAATGGGAAAAACAGTGAAATTTATCTCTTTGTTAGTTACAATATAAAACTCTGGACAACTATCTGAAGAGACTTAACAATGAAACAGGGAGTCAAGACTTGGAGAAGTGACCAGACTGTGTTGGACAGAAGTGTGAACTTTCTTTCACCTCTCCGTGGCAGTGGCCAAGGGCACTGGGTCAAGAGTATATGAGATATCTGGGTATTATTCTTTAAATCTATATGGCAATTTATAATCATCTTCAAGTAAAAAATAAATTAATATATAAATCTGCTTCTTCCAAAGTTTGAGACTATTTTTTTGATACTCGGGTCCTCATGCTTGAAAGGCAAGCGGCAGCACCACTGAGCTGTTTGAGCCTTTTTTATGTCAGGGAGACCTCTAATTCACAGCATTAACTGAAAAAGTCAAGTTACACCTACTGTGTATAAGTGCCAACAGTGTGTAAAGGGGGAAGGGAAAACTCATTTCATAGTATAAATATTAAGAATTCTGTTAAGCACAAAAGCAAACATTACAGTTACATTTACCATTAGGATCTTGTATCTTTATATGATATATATTAGTTCTTGTTTTTCAATATTTCCCATTCCTCCCTCCACATTTCCCTACTTACAAAGACTTTGTTTCCATTTTTCCCCTTTTATACTTTCCCCTCCCCTTCCAAGTTCTTCTTTAGCCATTTTTTCCCATTTCACACTCTCAATTATACCATTTGAACGTTATTTACACTTTTAGTTTTTCACACCAGAGAAATTCAGCATTTACTCATGTGTCCTATTTATTTAAGAGTATAGCCTCAATGTGCATCCATTTAGCTATAAATGCTTCTAGTTTCTCATTCTTTATGATTGAGTAGTATTCCATTTCATAGAAAAATCACATCTTCATCTAATTTCTAGTTGATTGGCGTTTGGGTTTTTCCAAGTTTTAGCTATTACAAACTATGCTGCTACAAACATGCGTGCACATATATCACTGTGGTATGATTCTTTTAATTCTTTTGCAAAGATACCCAGCAGAGGGATGGCTGGGTCAAATGGGACGTCATCCTAGTTTTCCGACGTATTTTCATACTGATTTCTGCATGGTTGCACCAGTCTGCCCTCCCACCAAAAATGAAGAAGGGTTCCTTTCTCCCCACAGCCCCATGAGCATTTGTTATTGGTTGATTTCTTGATAGCAGCGATTCTTACTGGGGTGAGATGGAATCTCAGTGTTGTTTTCATCTGCATCTCTCCAATGACCAGTGATGTTGAGTATTTGTTCATATATTTATTGGCTACTTTTACTTCTTGTCTGAGAACAATCTGTTCATTTCAGTTGCACATTTTTGAATCAGGTCTTTGTATTTGGGGGGGGTCTGATATTTTTGAGTTCTTTTTATAGTCTAGATAGTAGTCCTCTGTGAGTAGTAGCTGGTAAATTTTTTTTCCCACATTGTAATATGTTTCTTAGCTCTGTTGGTGATTTCTCTTGCTAGCAAAACTTTTTAATACAGTTAAATTCCAGTTGTTGATTCTTTGTGCAAGTTCTCATGCTGCCGAGGATTTGTTCATAAAGTCTTCTCCTATACTAATGTCTTTGAGAGCTCTACCTAATTTACTTTCTAGTAAGTTTAATGTTTCTGTTTTCATATTTAGATCTTTAGCCCACTTGGATTTTAGTTTAGTGCATGATGAAAAATAGGGATCTAGTTTTAATCTTTGACAAGTAGAAAGCCAATTTTTTCAACACCATTTATTAAAGAAGCTATCTTTTTTCCAGTGAGGATGGTTGGCAACTTTGTCAAAGATGAGGTAGCTGAGTATGTCTAGTGTTGTTTTTGCATCTTCTGATCTATTCCACCGATTCTCAGGTCTATTTATTTGCCAGTACCATGCTGTTTTTATCACAGTGGCTTTGTAGTATAGTTTCATGTTGGGAATTGTGATACCCCCTGCCATGTTCCTGTTGCCTGGAAAGGTTTTTGCTAATCTAGGTCTCTTCTGGTATCAAATGAATTTTTGTGAAATACACTGTTGAGTTTTCAATCAGGACTGCATTTCATCTGTACAGAAGTTTTGGTAGCATGGCCATTTTTACTATGTTGATTCTTCTTACCCAGGAGCAAGGGATGTCTTTCCATCTTCTTATATCCTCTTCTATTTCTTATTTTCAGAGCACTGTCATTTTCAGTGTAGAGGTCTTTTGTCTCCTTTGTTAGATTTATTCCTAGATAATTCATTTTTTGGATTTTATTATGAAAGGAATTGTTTCCCTAATTTCTCTATCAGTGAGTCTGTTATTTGTGTACAAGAAGGTTATTGATTTTTGAGTGTTGACATTGTATCCAGCTACTCAACTGAATCTGTCAATTAAGTCTACAAGTCTTCTGGTGGAGATTTTTGATCTATGTAGAGCATCATGTGATCAGAAAATAGTGATAGTTTAACCTCTTCCTTTCCTATCTTTATTCTTTTTATTTCTTTCTCTTCCCTAATTGCTGTGCTAATGTTTCTAGAACTCTATTGAACAGGAGTGGTGATAGTGGGCATCCTTGTCTTGTTCCTGATTTTCTCATGAAGGTTTTCAACTTTTGACCATTTAGAATTATATTGGCTGTTGGTTTTTCATAGATAGCCTTTATCAGGTTGATATAAAGACCATCTACTCCAATTTTCTGTAGGGTTTTTATCATGAATGGGTGTTGAATTTTGTGGAATGCTTTTTTTGCATCTTTTGAGATGATCATATGTTTTTTGTCCTCGACTCTGCTAATATAGTGTATTACATATATTGATTTACATATGTTGAACCATTCTTGCATCCTTGGGATAAATCCGACTTGGTCAGGGTGTATTATCTTCTTAATGATCTTCTGTGTTCTGTTTGCCAGTATTGTCTTGAGGATTTCTGCATCTGTGTTCACTAGGGAGACTGGCCTTTAGTTCTCTTTTTTGGTTGGTTATTTCCCTAGTTTTGGAATCAAAGTAATACTCGCTTCCAGGAATGAATTTGGATGTATCACTTCTCGTTTAATTTCACTGAAGAGTTTAAAGGGTAGTGGCAGTAGTTCATATCTAAATGTCTTCTAGAATCCAGCAGTGAAGCCATCAGGACCTGTGCTTTTCTTCATTGGTAATGCTTTAATTATATTTTCAATCTCACTGAATGTAATTGGGGTGTTTAGACTTTTCATATCTTCTTCATTCAACTTTGGAAGTTCAAATGTATCTAGAAAGCAGTCCTTTCCTTCTGTATTTTCAATTTTATTAGAGTAAAGTTTTTCAAAGTACGTAGGCATTGATGATCCTCTGAATTTCTCCTGGATCTGTTGATTTTATTTTTTTCATTCCTAATTGCATGAATTTGAGCCTTTTCTTTCCTTTTTTGTTAAGTTTGGCTAATGGTTTATTGATTTTATTATTTTTAACAAAAAAAAACTCTTTGCTTCGCTGATTTTTTGTATTGTTCACTTAGTCTCCATTGCATGAATTTCTGCTCTGATATTTGTAAATTCCTTCCTCCTATGAGCTTTCAGCTTATCTTTTTTTTTTCTAGAAGCTTAAGGTTAAGAATTAGGCTGTCTATTTGAGCTTGCTCTGTTTTCCTAGTATGGACATTCACTGCTATGAATTTCCCTCACAGAACTGCTTTCATTGTGGCCCACAGATTCCTGTACATTGTACTGGCATTATCATTTAATGGTAGAAACTGTCTAATTTCTTCTCTAATTTCAACTGTAACACAGTGGTTGTTCAGCAGGGTGTTATTTAATTTCCCATGTGTCTGTGAAGTTTTTGTGTTTTCTTAGGCTACTGTTATCCAGTTTAATTGCACTATGGTCTGATATTGTACAGAGGCTAACTTCAATTCCTTTGCATTTACTTACGCATGTTCTATGAGCTAGCATGTGGTCTATTTTGGAGAATGACCTGTGTGCAGCTGAAAAGAATGTATATTCTGATTTTGTTGGGTGAAACACTCTGTAGACATCTACTAAGTCTGTTTGTTCTAAGAAGTGGTTCAGTTCTGTTATTTTGTTGTTGATTTTTTGTCTAGAATATCTGTCTATTTGTGTCATTGGAGTACCAAGATCCTTCACTACAATTGTGTTATTGCTTACTTTGTTTTTCATATCCATTAATATTGTTTTGTATAGTTGGGGCATTAGTATTTGGCACATATATATTTACGACTGTCATTTCTTCCTCTTGAATTGTTCCCTTTACAAGGATGTAGTGGCCTTGGCTTTCTTAATTAGTTTTGGTTTGAAATCTATTCTATCCACAAATAACATAGCTACCCCTGCTTTTTTTTCCGGGCTTCTGTTGCCTCAAGAACTGTTTTCCACCCTTTTACTCTGTCTGTGAATTTCTTTGTGGATTAACTGGGTTTCTTTTATACAGCATATTGTTGGAATTTGCTTCTTAATCCATTCTACCAACCTATTTCTTTTGATTGCTGGATTGAGGCTATTAACATTGATGCTTATAACTGTTATGTATTGAATTTTCATTGTCACGTTATTTTCCTGTTTGTTCTTTTATTTTGCATTTTCCCACCCTCTCCCTTTAATTTCTTGCCTTGTCTGGTATATTTGCTCTGTTGGCCCTTATGGAGTTATGGCCTTCATTTTCTTTTTCCAGGATATTGTTTAGAAGTGTTTTGTGGACCAGTTTGGTATTTAAGATATCTCTCAGGTGTTCTCTGTCATGGTAGTATCTTATTCCCCCATCAATTTTGAAAGATAGTTTTGCAGGATACATAAATCTAGGTTGGAGGTTGTTTTCTTTTAGGGCTTGAAATACATCATTCCAGGCTCTCCTTGACTTAAGGGTTTGTGTTGAAACGTCTGCTGTGATTTTGATGGGCTTTTTGCATGTGATTTGTTTCTTTTCTTTAACTGCTTTTAGTATTTTGTTCTTCTGTTGGATTTCCGGAATCTTAATTATTATATGATTAAGTGTAAATTTTGTTTGATCATAGTTAGTTGGAGTCCTATATGCCTCACTTATTTGTATGTCGAATTCTTCCACTCTGTTTGGAAAGTTTTCTGTCATTAATTCCGTGAACAGTTTTTTCTTTTATGTCATTTGTATTTTCTCCTGCTACTTCAAGTATTCCTATCAGTCTTATATTATTCTTCTTTGAATCGTCTAAGAGTCGTTGGATTGATGTCTCATGATTCCTTACTGTTTTTAAGAGATTTCTGTTTTCATGGTCACTGACTGCATTCCTATCTTCTATATCTGAAATTCCGTCTTCACATTCATTTATTCTGCTGCGAATGTTTTCTACAGAGTTTTTAATCTCCTGGATATGTTTGTATCTGTTTCATGGATTCCATTTCTTTCCTATGTTGGGCATTCAAGGTTTCTATTTCTTGCCTGTACTGAGTTCATCTGTTTTTTTTTTTTTTTTTTTTTTTTTTTTTTTTTTCTGGAAATGATGTCTTTCATTCATCTGGCCATCTCTGTGGTTATCTGGGAAATTATTTATTTTGAAATTTTCTAGATCCTCATTTATCTGTTTTATTACTTCCTGTGCTATCAGTTCAGGGTGTCCATATGGTTGACTGTCAGAATTCTCCACCTCATTTCCCCCAGAGTTTGCCTTTGGTGAGGCGGAAGTCTGTGTTTGTGTCTTGTTTACATGTCTTCTCTTTTCTGTTTTTGTTCTTGGTACTGTCCTTGGTTTAATTCCTGGGATAATACTTCGATAGTCCAGATATAGCTAGTCTTTAGGTTTTGAGTGTCTAATGACTCTGTGGCAATCTCATTTTCTTTATACTGTGGAGGACCACTGATTAGATCAATCACAACACCTTAGCCCAAGTTATACAATCAGCAGCACGATAGCATCAAGCACATCTTAGAAAATGACAATTTGTGGTAGTTATTAATCTATCATCTTTAACTATGTGAGTTAATAAAATTTGAGGACCATCCCAAAATATGTTTATAGTGAATAAACTCATCAGTATGGGGATTTAGAAGGAGTTGGGGAGGGAGAAATAGGTAGATAGGATAGGAAAAGGTTAGAAGTGAGGTCAGAGGAACCAAGAAAATCACATAAACTCTAGGGAGCTGTTGAAAAGAAAAGGAGAAAACAACAAAATAAACATAGGGACAGAACAAATTAAAAGCTATAGGGAGGCTAGAAACAGTAATCACTTTCTTTTCAAACTAATGGCAATTGAGAGAAGGAAAAAGGAAAGAAAAGGAAAAGAGAGAAAATAAATTCAAATTAAGATAAGAAAATGAACAAAAAGGAGTAATGAAGCTCAAGAAGGGAGAGAGTGAGAAAGAAAAGAAGAAAAAGAAGATAAAAAAGGAAAAGTTGAGAAAAGGATAGATAATTTTTTAAATGATTAATGCTAAGATGTAAATATCACTTTGAAAATAAAATATACAAATAGAGGGCTTCCTTCAGGGTATGCCTCTGTTGACATAATAGACAGCGTGGGCAGGAGTGTGCAGGTCTAAGTTAATTAGTCTCAGCAAGCCAGCAGCTGTCCCCTGAGTTTCAGGCTGATTTTTGGCTGCAAGGCCCAAGTTGACCTCTCTAACCTCCTGCTGGGTTGAACTCTTCAAGATTCTATTGCAGATTCCAGCTGTTTTTCCCCTGAAATTAGACCAGGTTCCAATGTGAGGTACTGGTTCCTCTGACTTACCAACTATGGTGGTTTGGTGTGCCTTTATTGCAGATTTTCTTTGCTTTTCCAGTGGGCTTCAATTTTCATCTAGGAGCCTGAGGCCATCTTTCTCTTGTTCATGGGGTGGGAGGTGAACACAAACACCACTGTGTTGATGTCCACTGGCTGGGCTCCTCTGGCATGCTGGGCCAAAGGGGTGGGCCTACCAGAGTGTCGCAAGCTGCTGTGGGACTCCAGCATGACATCTAAATAGATCATTTTTTAATATTTTGCCCAGAAAATCAAGAAATACAAAATTTATTCTCTTATTGTACCTCCTTTGCACCTGAAAATATTGCAATACATTTGCCATTCCTCTATTGTCCCATTTCAAAGTATAAATGCAAATATATATGCATTGTGTCATCATATAAATAACAACCCCTTTTCTTTGTGTTGACTCATTCACTCTGTACCAAAATTCATCATAACTCTAATAATTCATTTACTCATAATTCCTAATTTTCACTGCTTTCTTCCTAAGCACTATTGTCTTATTGGGTCCAGTACTAGCTCCTCTCTCAGCCTCTTACATACCCAATCTTTGCACAAAATATCTGGTAGCACTGTGACTTGGTATTTCTTATGTTAAATGTGGATCTATGTTAAAAGCTTCTACCTTGTGAGCTATTCAACAAATCACTGTTCATTCTTAAAAATATAGGGAGCTTGAAGTCTTGCAGCAAGGTGTCTGCTTTTCTATTCACTCTTTTACAAACTTACATTTCCGTTGGCAGTCACATCCTATTTTGGAAGTCATATTATCTTCTTCTTCCTGTGTTTGAACCCTGAACCTGGGCCATGCAGAAGCCACATAAGGTTCTCTGTTCCTCTTTATTTCATATATTTTCATTCAGTCACAGAAATGTTTATATCTTTTTCACACCATTATCTGTAAAAGCAATGACCCTCTTAATTTTGAATGAAATTAAGTATCTCAATTTTTTATTAGTATATATTAACTTCTGAGAAGTTCTAGGTAAAATTGCATAATCCAAATAATTATGATGGTTGCATGCCATACCTTTATATTTTCATGGAAACTGACTTCTACACAGCTCATGCAGCTATTAAAAATTGACACTTTTACTCCAAGACTCCTCGGCTTCTCTCTGAGTCTCATCAACAAATAGCCATTGCACAAAATTTAAAGAGAAAATTAAACCTGACCAAGAGAAGAACATGTGCATTAAATATTTTTTTCTTGTAAGGTTTTCATGAAAAATCATGCTTATGTGTAAATGTCTTAGATCAGAGATTCTAAACGATGCAGAATGCTAAATAAGCATTGAAAATTTTCCCCCCTAAATAATCATATTTTGCCATAACAGGAAAGATGTTTTTAAATTGCCTTTTTTTTCCCATGGCGTTTTCCCACACAAATAACTTAAAATGTATTGAAGCATTTCAATTAACATTTTCCTTAAAATTTCTTCCTTTACATTGCATGTAAACTCGTCATTCCCATGGTTATATAATAAATCTTTCTAATTTTCAGTTTTTGATATGGTTTTATAAAGGGACTTATTTGTCAATATATATATTTTAACTTACATGAAAATAATTTTTGTACAGCTGGTATCCTAAATGGTTGATTGGCTCTGTTACTATCTTTTTTAGAATATTATACCACTTTCCTACTAACTCACAGTTCTACAAATCTCATAAAATAGCTACAGATACAATCATAGATACACACATATATACTTACTTGAGGCTGGTAGTAAAAAATATTTTCATTGTGTCATTTAGCCATTCCAACATTTATTTGGAATGACTTTAAGATCTATTTTATTTAATATTTGGTACTAGAGTTTAAATTGATTATATTTAAATGTTGATATGAATTATGTCTTTTACTGGTGGTGTTCTGTTTAGAAAATCCTTGCCTACAGTGATGTCTTCAAAAGTTTGATTTATTTTATCTTCCAGCCAATTGTTTGTTTTAACATTTAGATCTTTAATTCGTTTAGATCAGTACATGGAGATAAATGAGCCTGGCCTCCACCTTCTGCAAGCAAAGAGCCAAGGAACCCAGCACTATTTATTAATGACGCAATCTCACCTTTAGTGTATGTGTTAGGCCCCTTTGTCAGAGACTAAATAGCTGAATGCCTAGGGTGTTTCTGCATCCTCCATTGTGTTCTGATGATCTGCATGTCTGTTCTGTGTCAGTACCATTCTCTTTGTATCACTGTAGCTTGCGACATAAGTTCAAATACAGGATTGTGGAGCCTCCTTCTTTGTTCTCATTCCTCTAGACTGCTTTTTTTTTTTTTTTTTTTTTTTTTGATACCAGGGATCGAACTCTGGCCCTTGTGCTTATGAGGCGGGTGGTAAAACCACTGACATAAATCCCTGGCCCTCTAGATTGCTTTTTAAAAATTTGATTATCTTCTAGTTCTGTATGAATTTTATGACTGCTCTCTCCAGTTCTGTGAGGAGTGCTGTTGATATCTTAATTGGGATTGCATCAGATCTATACATCAATTTTGGAAATGGCCACTTTGACTGTATTGGTCCTGCCTATCCAGTATCTGTTTTCCTCTTTGATCTCCTTTCATAGAGTGCTGCAGACATTGTGGCAGTTTGTTCGCTTCCTTGGTAGGTCTATTCCTATGTATTCAATTTTTCTTGGTGCTTTTGGGAATGATGGAACCTCCTGGTGCCAAACAATTTTTCTTTTATTTTAAATAACCAAATTCATTGAACTACTAGCCATATATAGAGGGCATTGCTTTATTTCCCTCCTTTTATTTTTTCTTTGGAGCCTCTGTGTCCTATCCTGTTGATTCTTTATGATAGTAGTAGCTTACAGAGGCAAGACAATAAACTCATATGCATATTCCTACCCTTCGAATACCATAGTAATAGGTTCACTTCTATAAATCTTATCAGTGATGCTTGCATCAAATGTCAGCAGCGCTGAGGGAGTGTTTTCACTAGGTATGGAGGGACTTTTCCAGGACTCTTTTTCTTTGTAGACACCGGATGTAAAAGTCTGAAGCAAGCTGCAGTTTTATCCTTTATAGCAAGCCTCCTAGTGTGGCCTGACTCTCATTACCATGTCTATCTGCAGTGCAAACAGAGTCCTTCTGACAACTTGAAAAGACGATTTGAGAACTATTTCTGCAACTTTATTTTATCAAATTAGAAAGCCTCATCTGTATTCATCAACACGGTCTCTGTTGTGTACATGGCTTAGAGAACTCAGATGCAAGACAAAGAATAAACTGTAACATAGCTAGGGCTGTCGACATAACACAGAAAGGAAAGGTCCAGATTCCCTGAGAATACACCTTTTGTGTTTTTCTGCTGTAGGAATTAGGGTTCTCCAGGAGAGCACAACCAGAAAATATTCATATGTGGATTTTATATGTGGGGATTTACAAGTTAGGCCTATGGGCTGAGGAGCAGGAGCATCCACAGGGCCACCTGTTTCCCGGAGAGCTGGAGGGCCCCAAGCAGCTCAGTCCCTGAAGAGGGAAGCTGCAGAAAAAGAGGAATGGAGGATGCAGCCTCAGTCCAAACTCCAAGGCCTGGAAACTGGCTGTGAGCTGAGGCCAAGCATGGTGAAAACAAAGGACCCACCAGCTTAAGACTGAAGATTTCCAAAATGATACATCCCCTTCTTTCTTTTCTTTATTCCACTCAGGTTAAAAGCCTGATGTTTGGTGCTACTCACATCCAGAGTGAGTCGCCCCTCCACACTTTGCCTGCAGGTCAGTCATCCACAGACACAGCCAGGACTGTGCTTTACTGCTCTGCTTGATATTTCCCACAACTTGCTACAGTGACTGGCCATGATCCACCTCTCAGCAACTTGGCAACCAGAGCGTACACCATATTTAATCCCCAAGTCCAACAGCAAGTTCATAATTATGCCTAACAGGATATAACTGCCTTGCACACAAATGGAAATATATTCATTACCTTCCCAGTACAAAAAAACAGAGTTTTTCTTTGGGTAGTACTTATACTTCTGAAATTCTGTAACATAAACAGCATCATGCAAATTTTAAAATCCTTAAGTCCTAATATTAAGCCAATCAATATTATATTATGAAGAAAGAAAATGAAAATATCTGCTTAATATGTGTGTATGCAAACATATTAACAAAATAGGAAAGAAATATTCATGACAATTAGAATCCTCATTTCTCAATCTGGTTAAACAGTCACAGCTGGTATTCATTATTTATAACTACCTTCATCTACTATCTATTCTGTATTTCCTTGTACTTCAGCCAACATCTCAGCAGGTTTTGGTCTTTACCTGGTGGAGTGACCAATATTTTATTTCCTGAAAGTTCTGAGCCATTTCTCATCCTACCTAGATTGGGTTGCTATATTTTCTCATTGACCTTAATAACATGGCAGGCCAATCTTCTGCCCTCCAAGCATGTTATTCTTGTCTCCACTGTGGAATAGTAGTCCAGTCTCTCCTTAGTGGTCTATATCAATCATGCATACCAACATCATAATTCCCCCTTTAGCCTGTTGATGACATGAGGATCCAAAAATGGCCAGAGAGAAATCTTAACTTTCATTTTAATGGAATGATTGCTCTGTTTCCTGGCAGAAGATTCTCCTCCTCTGGAACTGAGGGTTACAGTTGCCTTCATGTACATAGGAAAGTATGCAGAAATGGTGAATAAGTCCTTGGGCCTCTCCTAGAGATCATAGCTGTGTCTTTTCCACTGAGGTCTTTGACAACCTTTAAAATTAAAAATTTTTTTAAGGCAGCATCTCTCTATGTAGTTGAGACTGACCTGGAACTCATCATGTAGCCCAGGCTGGTCTCAAACTCATAGCGATCCTCCTACCTCAGCCTCCAGAGTGCTGGGATTACAGGTATGTGCCACCACACCCGGCTTTTAAAATTAAAAATTAAAGAACGCCTCTGTTTATTCATGTAAGGGGAGAGCTTGTTTCTGTCATTATCTTTTAACCAGAACAACTGGAAAAATTAGTTACTGTGTGAAGGAAAAAAACTATATCACTCAAAGTTTTGTGCGCAATTATATGCTTTCACTACCAAATTTCAGAGGCCATTATATTTGAGTGGTAAGATTAGAGAAGAATGAGTTTATAACTCATAAACCTATAGCAGAAACTTAATATGTATTAGCATCATAATATCTGCTTTGGTAATGAATGTTGAGGGAATTGATTAAAGAAACAAAATGATGCTCAGTTAGACTGACCTTGACCCTGCAAGTGCATTTACTTGAAATTCATGACTGCTAGCTGACAGGTTTTCTTCTAAAGGCCTGTATGCAGATTCTGTGCCCAAATGACCCTGAGCAGAAAGAAACCACATGATTTTTAAGATATTGGGATTCAAAGAAAGTGAGTTCTAGATTCAGAAATGTTTATCATTTAAAAAATAGAATGCAAAAGTTTGCTTTCTTGTATTCTCTGAAAGATATTCCCTCTAGCAAGATTTTAAGGAAATTTGCAAGAAAAGCAGAGATAACCTGAAATGCAAGCATTAATAATGTAGTCAGCAACTCACACTAAAAAAGGCCTCTCATATTTTAATGTTTCTGGCTGCTTTCCAAATGTCAAAGTCCAAGCATAAGAAATATTGTAAAGCTTTAAAAAGAAACAAAGTCCGCGTGATTAACATGATGAGTATGAAGACAGGGGTGGTAATCCAATCTCAGGAATGCGTGGACCATAGAAATAGCTGTGAGGAGCTCATTGATCATAACTTCATAAGAAATAAATACTTAGGAAACCCAGGCAGTATTTGCTTTGTATAACAAGTCAAACATAGATTAACTTAATTTTCTTTTCTTTTTGGTACCGGGGATCAAACTCTGGTCCTTGCGCTTGTGAGGCAGTAGATTAACTTAATTTTTACTTTTACTATTATTATTTTGTTACTAAATACAGTCTCAATAAAGGCCTGACTTGATACATTGTGGAGTCACAATATTTTCCCTAGTTCATGTATATGAGAACTGGAATATTTCCAGGACCTGCAATGAAGAGCACTAACTGTTCTGTGAAAGGTTGTTATATTCACGATAGGATCTCTCTTTAAATTTCCCCAAAAGGACCAACCATGTTGTTTTTTATCTGCATAATTAAGCTTTAGGGAAAGGGAAAAATGCAGATTTCTTGAGAATTTGGTGGCCGTGTTATAATCAAGCCCTAATATCTATAGTTCTAAAATGTTCCCACAGTCTGCCTGTGTGCCTGGAGTCCATGCATGTCAAGAGACAAAGGGATTTTATAGGAGTGCTACATGGCAGGCACAGGTGAATATAAAGCCTTTTGTGGTCACTTCCTTAAATTTTCTTAAATTCAGTCTTAAATTTAATATAATTACAGCTGGCAATTTTTCCCCATGGTTTCTGCTCTGTGAATTAAATTTATGTGAAGGGTCAAATGACACCCATCGATGCCCTCTATCTTTTAAAAATAATTAATCAAAAATATACTATTCCTAAAGGACTCTCCCACATATTTAACCATCAGTGACTCATAAGAATTACTGCTATCATTTAACTCTCCAATCCTATTGTAAATTTGATGGAAAATTCCAATAGTTTTATAAACATATGTTTATCATATGTTTAATCAACTTTGAACCCTAATGAGCTCATGTACCAGAGAGAATAATATGTTTTCTCAAATTACTTTATATTGCTCCTGACCTTACAGGGACAATTTTGCCCTACTTTCTTTGCATCCAGTGAGCACCATGTAGTTGATTTCTGCCTAACTGTGGGAAGAACACAATGTATTTAGACCTAAATGAAAATGATCATTACAGTCTTCTATACTTTCCTCTGTTTGTATGGCTGGAAGTATTCCAAAAAGTTATAAAACATGCCTAGTTTACCAGAAACAATTGTATGCTGTATTATCATTTAAGTTGACATCTTGGCTTGTGGGAAGGGAGGATGAAATAGAGGGTGGTTATTGTTTGGAAGGAGAGTCCCCTTTCATAAAAACATCAGGAATCTGGCTCTGGCGCTGCTTCTCTCCTTGGAAGAGTCTGTAGCCCACTAAGACCTGCTGCTGGCTCACTAGGTCTCAACCTTTTCAGAAGTAAACACTGCTCTAAGGTTGTCTGTTTCTGTCTTTTCTTTAACACTGTTCTGTAGTATGACGTCACATTATCATTAAGTAAGTGAATGCATTGTTTAGCCTTTTCTCTCTCTCTCTACAAATGTTTGTAGCTCTGTCTATTTTTCAGGATTTCCTTTTTTATAAAAGAAGAACTTAGCTGCACTGATTTTTTTTGTACTCCCTCTCCTCTTCAGAAAGCTCCTCAGCTGCCATTCTCTGTTGCTCACCCAGAAGTTCCTCTATAGACAGCTCCTCTAAGTTTCTCCACATCACCACTGTCTATCTGCAAGCCTGTGGACTCTGCTATAGTGACAATATCATCACCACAGGGTCAATTGAAGGCTTAGGCTCCTCTACACACCATTCAAAGCCTCTCTCTTATATAATTTTAGGCCATACTTTCTTCCAGGAAGATCTCGGTATCCTTAGCAAGTCACTGTCCTGAGATTTCTCAGTTAACTTCACACAGGAGAGAATATAGTAATGTTCCTTCCATTTCATCTTTAAGGATGAAATCTGTACCTGCGACTACCTGGAAGAACTTCAGGGACAGTTTCTTGGTATATAGCTTCTTAAAATTAGATATAACCTGCTATAGACTGCAGTTGAGACGTTGTATTAGGTGGGAGAAACTCAACTGAGAGCCATGGGGATTCTTTAGCCAATTCTTGTTCCAAATCTCGTGAGTGAGCAGGAGCATTGTCCATGATGAGGAGAACCTTCAGTGGTAAACCTTTGTGCTCTAGATACTTCTTAACAATAGGACAGAGAGCCTCCCTGACCCACTCAAGAAAAATTACTCTTACTACCAAGCATTTTGCCTTAGATCTCCACATGACCTCTAACCCATTCATGACTTTGTTTTCTGAACACTCTTGGGGAAAAAAGAGGCTTTATCTTGAGGTCACCACTCACATTGGCACAGAACAATAAGGTTAACCTATCTATCCTTCATAGGCTTGTAGTCTGTCATTTTCTTATCGTCCTGGTAATGTATGTCTCCTGGGGCATTTTCTTCCAGAAGAGGCCAGTTTCATTACAGTTGAAAACTTGATGAGAGCAAAAGGTGTTTCTCTGTGTTATCATTTCCAAGTGGTGTGTGTAACTTTCAGCAGCCCTTTTATTAGCACTGGCTGCTTCAGCATGCCTAGTTATGCTGTGAATCCCACTTCTCACTTTAAAACTGTGAAAGCCCCCTTACTGGTGTGAAATATTTCACCATTATCACTTGTTGATGGATTATCCTTTATGAGATTTGCAAGTATAGCCCTAGTTTATTCACAATTTATAGCTTCAAGTGGTCGATAACCTGCCTTCTGCTTCTCATTTGTCCACACTAATAACCACCTTTCCTCCTCATCTAACACTGTTGATAGTGACTTAGTAATTTGACTAACAACTTCAGCAACAGTGATTTCCTTATACAAATCTTTTTTCTGTAAGATTGTCCAGATGTTGGCTTTCAACATACATATTAGGGAGACTGGCCACGTGAATGCCACTCCCATATTTCTTCAATTTCCTTATTTTTGACTGCTACTGTTTTTTTTTTAACCTTCCTGGTTTTCCTTCCTTAACTTCTTTTATGACTTTTGGGGGGTATTTTGACACCAGTAATCATAGCAATTATAAAAAGCACTCACTGAAATCATGTGCACAAACACACGCATCTGGGCTCAGGCTGACACATATGTTGACATATGCTTTTCTAGCATCACATATCTTTGTTTACAGCCATACCTGTGATCAGCATTCAGGTCATAACTCAAGACTTTGGTCATATAGTAAAACTAAAATTCTGGTTGTAACCAAAGTTGTTCATATGTGAGGCTTGTCTGAACTTGAGTATCCACTGTATTTCCTGACAGATGCATTCATCTTGTCTCAAGTGTATATCTCCTCTTCTGTTCTTTTCCTTCAGTGTAGACTACAAAGAACTTGCTGTTTTATGTTTCTAATAGGGCATCACATTATTCCCTTGCATTGATGAAAGCATACTGATAGTTCCTTGAGACTGGGGCATTTGTAGTACTTCTTATGTCTTGGTGAGACATCTTCTGGCAGGTGAAGAATTAATAAGCCACATAGGCAACACAGAGATACACATAGAGACACACATAAATACATACTCACAAATTTTGAGATTTGCCTTTTAATTGCAGTTTTTCATACTGCATTTATGTGAAGTTTCAGGAAAGTGCAGTGAAACTGAAGTAGAATTTTCTACAGTTTCAAACTGATTATACATAGTATACTTTATAGATCTCCCTAAATTCTATTTGCGATGACACATGTACATTTTACCTTTCAAAATTAAAAAATAATCTGACTTACCAATTAAATTCAAAATAAACTAATTTTTAATATGGTCTGACACAAAAGACGACTTATCATTTGTTTTGACAGCAAAGCCAGTGTGTCTGCTTCTCCATCTGTTCAACCAAAAAGCCACTGTAAAGAGACCTGGACTAAAGGACATTCCCATTACTCTCACACTGGATAGAAATCCTTCAGGTATTTTTTATGTGTCATCAATTCTGGTTTAGTTGGATTGTTATGGGGAAAATGTCTCAGACTAGTGTTTTTATTTTTGTCAGAGTGCTATCTTCAGCACTCGACATTGTATTTATTTCATTGTGAGTCTGCCTTACAACTATAGAGAAAATGTAAGAGAAAACAACACATGGAATGTTGCCTTCTAAGCTCATATTTTCCTTGTTGCCAGCCTCCAAATGCTGTTAGTGTTTTTCAGAGACTGGGAATCTATAAGAAATGTTGCATTTACATTGCACAGTTTATCATCAACACCATAAGATTACCTATTAGAGTTGAAAATTCCAATGATAATTTTTTTTAAGAACACATTGTTTTCTCCAAAACTACTAGGTTTTTGATGTTCTATCACTTATATAATACAGCTTGATCTGGGTTGTTATTTAGTGCTCATCTTTCTACTCATTGTGGAGAAGTATTTGACATAGGTAAGTATTTACATGGTATGTAAAATTTGATAGATCTTGTGTGTTAATGGCAGATAACTTTTAAATTTGTCAATGTGTGATAGGAAATACTCTATTTTAAATCTTAAACAATTTTCATTGGTCTTCTCTTTTCTTCTCTCCTTTTCCCTGACTCTTCTTTACCATTTTTTCTCTCCTTCCCTCCTCTTCATCTTTTTTAACTTTCATTCATTCATAAGTTTATTTGTATCCTTATTCCTTTTTTCTTCCTTCCTTGCCCTTTCTTTATACTATTTTTAAATTTTTAAAAAAAGTTTCAATGTGATTTTCTGGCATTTTTCCTGTGTATCTTATACTAATATGAAGCTGTTATTTACCTATAGAGTGCAATAATCAGCATCCATTCAAATTGATCAATTCCAGAAATAGAGTAGTTATTAAGTATTTTTTGTATCCCTTCTCTGTAAATTCAATAGCCTTATTATATACTCCCTACATGGGGTTTTTTTGTAGCAACTCAAAATTAACATGCCCCTACTGAGCAGAGCACAGTTCTCCAAATAATCTCACTTGGTTTGTATTCTCAAATTATAATACCACAGGAGTCCACTGTTTCCATCTCTTTCACACCTGAGCAGTACAATAAATTCTGTTTTCTTAAAACACTTCTCTTTGTGTCCTTCTTATCCCCCGCTGCTTCTTCATTAGTTTAGTCATTGATTCCCTGTTACCCGAAAAAAAGGTGATATTGTTCTGACTAGTTTTCTTGTTCACTCTCCTACAGACCTTTAAAAAAGCATCTCCCAATTGAATTTTCCAGAGCTACGTTCTTAGGAAAAAAACCTAAAAATGTGCTTTTGGAGATTATGAGTTTGCTACAAAGTTTCTGATGAACAAGAAAGTTGTACAGATTACCATTACAGAATATGCAGTTATTTTCAAATTTAGGCTTTCTCAGTGTATAAAGAATATTCACATACTTTGTGCTCCACATATATCTGTGGAGTTGAAACCAACCAACAGATACATTAGGACTGCTAACCTTCAGTCTCATTTTCTAATTTTAAAATAGTGGATGACCACAGTAGACATATTAGCTAGTTACATTTCGAGCTACATTTTCAGAAATTGAAGGCAAAAGGGACATATTTTTGACATGTAAAATATAGTGGAAGTATCTACTATGTGCTTGGATGTAGCTATTTCATGACAAAAACAAGCTTGTTCTTGTTTTCTGATCTTTTATCAAGTGACATCTCAGCTTTTGTGAGATATTGGTTTGTCTCCTAGCATTTCATCTATACTCCAAGTAGAAAAAAATCAGAGAACGGTCTTATTTCTCACTGGGCAGACCAGGCTCATAGCTATGCCCAACTACAAGGAACTGAGGGAAACAGCACTTTTTGTACCTGCATATATTTCATTAAAATAATCATTCTATGTCATCAGTGTAGGTGAGAATAGATTTGTGTATATATCTGCTTTCATTAGTAATTGAAACCAAAATACATAATTTAAAAATCTTGCTCATATTGCTCACAAGCCTGTAAATCAGCTGAGTGACTCCTTTCATTTGGATCAACTTCTACTTAAATAGAACTGTCTCACATCTTCTGGGGCCTAGATGGCCTGACACTTGGCATTTTTCAGTTCTTCTGGTAAAGCATGAGGTGGTGACTGGCCCACACATCACATTATCCCACAGGCAAGCCTGGGCTTGTTCACAAGCACCAGGGAGTATGATTCCATGAGCAGCAAGTAGTCAACATGCAATGTGCAAATAATTTTCACATCTTGTCCTCATAACTTTTCCACTGAACCTGTAGTCAAATTAAGTCTTACAGTCAATCCAAGTCAATATAGAGGGATGCTATTGAATAACATCATTCCTGGGAGGCAAAAATAAATAGAACTGGACTATTACTATAATCAGTCTAGCAAATGTCATGCTACATTTACCTCAAGACAAACATGAGCACACTGGGAGAAATAAGTAAAATTATTCAAAGTGTATAGGTGTATAAACCACTTTCCTGTCACTGGAACAGACTAGCTGACACATATAACTTAAAATTTTTAATTTAGCTCATAGCTTTGAGGTTTCAGTCCATTGTCAACTGACAGAAGGTATAAATGTCGTGGTGGAAGGGAACAGTAGAGAAAAACTGCTTACCTCCCAGTGGCCAGGAAGAAGAGGAGGAGAAAGGGAAAAATCTGGGAGAAAAATACACACGTCCAGGTGATGCCCCCCAGTAACCCACCTTTCTAACCAGGTCTCAGCTCTGAACACATAATATATGGAGAAAAGAATTCTGGATCTAAACTGTAACATTTCAGCCCTGGCATCTCAAAGGCTCATGAACATGTTATTAGGCAAAATGCTTATAGCCCATCCCTAGGACTCACCAAAGTCTTAACAGTCCCAGCATTGGTTTAAAAAAAAAAAATCTGAGTTCAAAGTCTCATCTGAGACTCAGGTCAAATGCTTAGCTGTGAGGCCCCATAAAAATCAGAAGAAAATTAAACACTGCTACATTAACATTACACAAAGTACACATTCCCATATAAAATGTGGGAATGAGGAAATAGAAAAAAAAATGAAAGCAAGACCAAAACACAGCAGGGCAAACATTAAAACTTAGAGTTCCATGTTCAGCACCCAAGTCAGTGGGTGCAGATAGGTATACTCTTAAGAGTTTGGGCAGCGACTCCTGACTCTGCTGATTGCACTACACATGACCTCTTTATTGGGCTGGCTCTGTTCACTTCCCACAGCTTTATCCAGCAGATGTTCTACATTCCTGGTGTTTCTAACTTGCTGAGGTCTTCACTGCTATTTTGGCTTCACTCTTGGTAGCAAACTGCCTGTTCTTCCAGAACTTCCTCTGAAATCTTGGCAGAAGCCTATGTTACCCAGGAAATCCTACAGTCTGTATGCCTGAGAAAACATTATAATATAGAAGATACTGAAGGCTGCTGGCATCTCTAGTAGTATCCTGTGCCCCTTGGACCATGGCTGCAGTGTCCTCCAAGTACCTAGATGACTGAATTTAGAAAAGTGCTTCTAGGTAAAGAGCAGGATGCCTGGGCTCTCTTCTTAAAGCAAATACTTTCAAAGAAGATTAATCTTTAATACCATAGATCATGAAAACAGTGGATTCTCACAGATTCCTGAGATGCCTTCAATCCATCTTTTCCACTGTTCTGATGGAAGGTACATGATTTTTTTTTTAAATTAATGATAATCTTTTCAGGAACCATGAAGTCTTTGGACCCATCTTTTCAGGTGTTTCTGTTCTGGTGATACTGCAAACTTTTGAAATCACTCATCTCTTTGTTTTTTCTTCCCTAATTTTCACAATACATTTAGCTAAAAGCATCTAGTAGTACCCATGGAAGAGCCTCAATATGGGCCTAGATTGGCACTGTCTTCACTGGATCAAACAGTCTATATCTTAGTTACTTTTCTCATCGCTGAGACAAAATACCTTACACCCAAAGTTAAAGGATTAAATGTTTATTTCACTTCAATTTGTAGAGGTTTCAGTCCATAGTTGTCTGGTTCCAAAGCAGGGTGGCAGTGCAAAGGTATCTCCGAGGAGAAACAGTTCGTGACATTGTGAGCAGGAAGGCAGCACACAGTCAAAGCAGTGAGTAGCACCAGCACCCTGCCTTCTATCTATCCCTTTGTATTCCATCCGGGTTACAAGCCTAGTGACTGGTGCCACCCCACCAGGAGTTGGACTTCCATTGTCCATGTCCTTAATCCCAGTATCAGACCCTTAGACCACATTTACACACTGTAATCCAGCTATCCTTCACAACTGCTCACCTATGACTGCATGTGGCTTGTGTGTGGGGGGTTAGATACAAGCCATAACAGTCCTCAGTGTCAGGACATGGACACATACAGATAAATTCTTACCAGAATGAAACATCACTGGCCTCTTATCCAGTTTCCAAAAGACTCTTCCGACTCACCTGAAGCATCCTGAATTGGAACTCTATTGTCCACCTTCCTATCAGCATTCTGGTCTGAGCTCTGAGGAGAAACACATGACAAGCTCAGCTGTCAGCATTCTGGGGCTTCTCCAGATTATCTTTAAAGCTGAGGTAATATATCTCAAATTTGCTAAGTTAAAATGCATGTGTGAAAAGTGACCAGTGTTCACTAACCCAGTACTTAGAGATGGGATAGAGAGATACATATTCTAATTTTAGCAGATATCATGCAACCATGGATACATCAATATCAGGGCTTCTGCTTCCTCTTGTGAAACATAAATGTTCAATTATCTACTCATAAATATGTCCCTGTCTGCTAAAAATAATGTTGCTTACTCGATATATTAATTGAACTATTCTGATTTTGATAAATTTCAATTTATAGTACCAATGATAAAATTCTTCCCTTCTCCCCAAAAAAGAAATTTAAAACCACTTGTTTCTCAGATCCAGGTTTATTTTCCCTCTTAGAAAGAGAGCCTATTCTAAATGGAAGTCTCTCTTCCATTTTTTAAATTACCAAACCAAAAGTCCTAATGAAAAATTGATAAACTAGCATAATAATAGAAATTAAATAAAAAGTTAGTACTATAATTTATCAAATGATACTTCTCTGTGAATTGATGGAAGGTAATTGTACAATTACTAAATGAGTTTTTTTCATGACAAACTTTAAATTTTTACCATAATAGAATATCATAAATTGTGACAAAAATATAAAAGTTATAGTAATTCCTGTAGCCTTTTATTCAAATTTCTCTTGTAGAATGTAACCAATACAAGACACATGATCTTTGCTTTGAAAACTTTCTCATCTCAAGATTTAATCATGGTACTTGGTACACAGTAGCCATTGAAAGTGCATGTTAGGTAAATGTAGAATGAAATTTCCCTTTATATCGCATAGAACTTTTTAAAAGATGATCTCTGGTATCCAAGTGCACTTCCCACTGAGGTATTCAGACTAATTTCACAGGAGATATAACTTTCTTTGTTACTATACACCACCCTTGAACTTCTTTTTATTATTAATTATATTTAGGTTATGAGTAAATGAAAGTGTGGTTTCCCATTAGGGTTAATCAAAATTCGGCTTCTTCTTGTTTTTGTTTCTCCAGTGTTAGAAACTTAATGATATTGTTTTATGATATGCTCCAGTCCACTGCCAAATATCACAATATTGGATTTAAATTGATTGCAACTTGGTTTTGCTATATCGATAGTGGTTAAAATAAAGGCTCTCGGGCTTTATTTTAAGGTATTTTTTCTTTATTGGTGCAATTTAAATATTTGACTCTTATATCAGAATTGAAGTTTCTCTTTAAAACACTTTGAATATCATAGTAAGAATTGAGGATGTTCTTTAGCACTTTTCTCCTAATAAACCCAATAAAGGTTTTATTTTTTATTAAAGTATAATGTATGAATCATGTCATCCTCCTCCTCCTCATCATCATCATCACCATAGTGATTTACTGCTGCAACAGTGAGGTTCTTAAATTTTGCTTTAATTCGAATTTGCCTTGATTACACTCAGTCCCATGGATATGCTAGAACTGAACCCTGGATTACTTACACACACCAAGATCTAACTGGATGTACTTAGATTTAGACTGGAACTTTAATGAGTCTGTAGAGTAATGGAATATTCAGATTTTATTGCATTTGTGTTTTCCAGTGCATGAATATAATGTCACCTTATATTCTTTACACTTTGTTAATTTCCTTGGTTACATTTTCTTGTGTGTAGTACTGTGGTTGTAATAGGTAACCACCCTGGTGTGTGTGGCACCATCCAGTAGACCTGTGGCCTGGATGAAAAAAAAGGTGGCGAAAGAAGGGATTCATTTTTTGCTTTCTTCAGAGGAGCTCCAGACCTCACCTCCATGCTGGCATGTCTGTCTCCAAGCAGCTGACACAAGTGACAGTGACAGAGCCTGAGGCTCCCACAGGACTTCACAGTGAGCTCCGGGTCTTCTACCTTGGATCAATTGTGTGGTTCTGCAGCATCCTTCTTCCACACCGACTCTGTTGTGGGCATAAAAATAAAAGTATTAAGAAATAAAATAAGAAAGTCACAATTTTTGATCACATAAAAAGCTGAATACCTAGGAGTATTACAAGAGATATAAGTTACCACTGTACAGTCAGATCTCACTAGAGTTACAGATTTAACATAAAAATAATTATATATACTTTTATTTCTTGGGTTTGAAAATTGTGTTAGTCAGGATTTGGCAACTCTTCCTCACATGATGTTTTCATAATACTCTATTATTCATTTAATGGTGGTAGAATTTTCCCCCTCTAATTTTTTGTTTATTACTGACAGTGCATTCAAACTTTTTTTTCTTCAGTAATCATTTTTGGCTTGTATTCACATTAAACAGCTACCTGTATTTCAATAATTCCACATTCTACTTTTGTTCTCTTAAATTTCTTAACTGTATATTTATTTTCTATGTTTATCATTTCCATCTTTTAGAAATTATTTCCCCTTTTATAATTATTGGATGTAAATGGATCATAATTCTCTAGCTTATTCAGGTGGTATCCAGACTAATTCAATTCACATTTTCCTTTTCCTAACATATGCATTTGACATTATATATTTCAAACTTGCAAATTTCACAATGTTCTACAAGTTTTGATGTTCTATATTTTTATTATGATCCCATTCAAAATGTATTCCATTTGTTTTAATTTTTTCTTTGATGTGTAAGTTCATTAGAAGTGTATAGGTTGTTATAATGAATATAGTTATTGTGATAATTTCCAATTGGATATTTTGTAATTCAATCTTAATTCATATATGCATAATTATGTAAAATACATAATTGCATAGACTCAAATGGCTTAAAATTCTTGAGACACAGTGTCAGTGCTTTATGTTAAATTTGACAAAAGCCATGTATTCTTAAAAGAAGTAAGTTTCTCACATTGTATCTTCTAATTTAAGGTTATTAGCTGGCTTTCTGGATATTTAATATTTCTGTAGAAATTTTTGTTTTTTAAATATAAATTTAAAATAACTTTTACAAATAGTTCTGTATACTTATGTGTCTAGAACAATTTTCAGTGCCTACCATACATATTTTGAGGCTGAAGTGTTAGAAATAAAAATTCATTTCATTATTTAGAATGAGAGCCTTTTTCATTATTAGTCTTACTTTTGTTACTTTCATGGCCATTTTGTTAAAGTCTACTTGGCCCAATGACTTTTTTTGTGTGTGTTGACATTTGTTTGATATGTATTTTTCTATGTTTGTTTCTTTAACCTTTCCACATGCTAATATTCAAGGACTTTCTTTTATAAAAAGTGTACTAATTTTCTATTGATGCTCAACAAATTATAAAACTTTAGTAATTTAAAACACTTACTATCTCACACTTCCTGTGGGTCAGCGATCTAGACATAGCTTCGCTGACTGTTCTGCTTGGGTCTCAAGAAGCTGCTGTGAACATTTTGGCTGTGATGCATCCCAAACTCGAGATTTGATTACAAATACATCTGCTTGCATGCTTACTGATGTTGTGGGCACTATCATTTTCTTTGCAGTTACGCTTCTGAGGGCCCCATGCTCACCGTCCCATGAAAGCCTCTGCCAGCCCTGAAGCCATCAGAAATTCCTTGAGGTGACCTCTGTGCAGTTCCCTTCTGTTTGGCCTGGCCATCCTGCTAGTTCACTGCACCAAGGCAGCAAGAAGAGGCTCTAGAGAGAATCCATTATGATGCTGGGCACTTAGATAATGCATTGTGGTATAAGGAAGGAAGGGACATCTGTCACTTATATCCTAATGTGATTGTTACAGATAGAACATAATGTCTGACCACAAATCAGAACAAGAGCAGAATGCATGAAGAATTACAAAAAATCATAAAGAACAGAAGAACGGGAAGTGTGCATTTTATGGGGTCTGGGTTGTCTACCATGTAAAACATTGTGAATTAAAAATAATTAAGTTGGTGTTTGCAATTCATAGATTACAGGGTTCATTTATATTTAGTGCAATACTTTATAGAAAGCAGAGAATTTCGTTTTCTTTTGTATTCACTTCTTTCATTTTTTTCTATTTGAAATATTTTTTCTTTTAAATTAGTATAATTATGTTTATTTTGATAAACATACAAATGTTTATTAGTTCTACAAGAGATATTATATATAACAAACATACTTGCATTATTGGAGTCTTCCATGAACTAATATTTTATTGCTTTATACTCAGAAACATGACCTTATAGAATGTTAAATCTATATAACATACTCTACATTTTGTGGTCATGTATTGTAAGTGTATGTAGATTTTATATGTTACATAAAAATTATATTAGTAACATGTTATATTCTTATGTATATCTTTCCTTGTCTTATTTAGTTTGCCTTACTTGAAGTATAAATTTGAATACTCCATTTCATTTACTTTTTCACTACTATGTTGTTTATTTCATCTAACAATATTTTCTTTCCTATGAAAAATTTATGATTTAGTATATGTTTTTGTGAAGGTTTGAGGATAATTTTTAAATTTATTTTTGTCTGAAGGTATCTATTTTTACCTGTTGTGACTACATATAAAATATAATGTAAATCTGAATTTTGTTTTTAACAAATTGAGCTGATTAAAGTTTACAGTACCATATAAAGTTATCTGTTACTTAATACCACTTTTAAATTTTTATTTGGCTTGGTTTACTACTTGAGGGTTATTTTCGTTTTAATAAATATAGTAAAATTATAGCCACGAACAGCCATTATAAAATTCTACCAAGTAAGGAATGCTAAAGGCAGTGAGTTAAGATAGGACCTACAGGCTATGATTTATTTTTCTTAAAATAAATTTGGAAATTTGTTGCACTACACAGGGAGCCCATTACACTACACAGCCATATCAGGTACATAATCATTCAGTTTAAGAAAGATACACTCTTTCACTTACAAAACATTGGCAAACCTGGGGTAAATAAAATAGGATAAAGATTGTATTTTTCGAAGAAAGTGCAAGAGATAGTGATTATTAAAATTACATGCTGCACTTTAATTTCATATTAGCACTTTTGCTGAAACTAGGTTTTTTAGTGATATGAAATTTAAGTGGTGTTAGCACTAAATTTAAACTCTCATAGACATGATGCTAATTTCACAGTCATAAAGCTCCTACATAAATTTACAGACCTAAACCACATGGCGAATTTAGTAGGCTGCTTTAACTTATTGGAGAGTTTCCCAGGTAAACATCTAAGTACGATGAACAAAAATACTGTCATAATTATAATTAATTTATAATTCAGCTTTCATAAAAGTGTTGTTGATATCTTTACATTGATTAAATCATTGAATACCCACTAACATTCTATCTAGTGAGCACAATTCATCCCCTCAATTTAAAAGATACGAAACAGATGCAGAGACACAGAAACTAAATTTCTGGGAATGGCATAGTCAGTAGGTTTGGATTTAGGCTTCAAATTCAGGCAATCTGCTTCAGCACTTCTGAATCTTAAACTCTTTGTTGAACTATTGGGTCACTTGGTGAAAGCAGTAACATAAGCAGTAATCTCATACATCTGAATGATATTTTCTTGAGTAACAGATAAAGCCTATTTAATATTTAACAATGTATTGGACTTTCTGCCTCATCTGAAGCCCTGAAAATTAATGGAGTGAAAAATTCTACCATTCTGTGCCTCACAGGACATTTGAGAGGATAAACACATTTCTGTAATATAGTATAATTTATATCAAAATTCCAGTAAATGAAAACTAACGTGGGAGAGCAAGTAAATTTCTTCAATATTTGGTAGTTTCAGGGAAATGGCAACAGCTGTATTCTTTTTGAAAGATTAGCAGTTTAGCAGGTAAGCCCAAGACTACTTTAAATGTGTGAGTTATAATAGTATGTGGCCTGTATGTCCAAATGTCTAATGTCTGCTTGGGAAGGAGCAGATCATTATATGTGACAAATGTATGAAGAGATTGAGCTAGATGGACTAGGAGAGAGTGAGAATGACATTTGTAACATGCTATAATTATAGTACAATTCCTTGAAATTACAAAACAATGCAACAGAATACTTCTAGTAAATGTTCTTGTAGGTAAGTCCATTATTTCTCCTTCATAGAGGAATACGTGACTCAGGGCACTGATTAGAGATGCCCATTATTGTGGGGAGGTTAGGGCATCCTCAATCCTCTTGCTATCTGAGTTTAGACAGCTTTACATTAGAAACTAAAAACTTCCCCTGCGATAACTGAGAGAGCTCAACTTTATGCTCAGAAATATTTGAGATATCAGCGCTGGTGCTGGAAACTATGGAAACCTTTCTTGATTGTATGAGAGGGAGACCAAGACCATGCTCAGTGTACAAGCAAAAGACTATGCAAAACTTAATGAAACATATATTAATAATACTGTATTAATAATGTGTTATCAGGAGTGATCAGAATTTTACTTATTTCGCTTTCATGTGTAGTTTAGTACTGCAACAATTTGGAATGACACGAGGGGTCCTTGATTCCATATCTTAACTTGTATTTACACAGCTCCAAGTGAGGAATCCTGAAACACAGGTTAGCTACAAAATTCTTTCTAAAAGTTATGTTCAGATTTTTTTTTTGAAAAAAAAAGTCAAACTCTTGACTTTTGTACTTTCCACAACTACTCCTTTCCTCAACAAAACAATTGATTTGCTCTTGGAAAAGCCAGTATGACAGCAGCAGAGGCTACTATTTAAGGAGTGTTCAAAGAAATAAACAATGAAAGGTGGCTGCTCTAGATCAGTTCCCAGTTATGTATAAACACATGCTCAGGAGCGTGTTACTGGTTTGTAAGAGAGCCTGTGACTCAGGGTGAGATTCCCAAACATCCTACTCCAGTGGTCCACCCACGTGCGAAACAGCAAACGACAGACACATCAGGTTAAAAAATATAAAACTCATCCTGGGCAAGACTGAAGACAAGCAAAACCAGAAAATATAAATGAATCAAGGAGCAGCAAAGACTATTCAGATCATGGAGATAAGGCCAGAGTTGTCTCCAAGATACGATCCACTCTGTCACATTACACATCATGGCGCATTTTATCTAATTGCAAGTGGTAGCCAAGAAAACTGATGGCAGTCAAGGTTCGGTTCCTGTTTTTCTAGGTCACCCATGGTTTGTTTGTTGTCTTCAGATCTGTCTTGATAATAAGCTTGTAATAGATTTACATTTGAGAAATATAATTTTCTAATCCTATTATAACAATAGAAGATCATGGTGTTACTAAAAACAAGTTACTTTTTACTTCACTCTCAGTTTTATTTCTATTTTGGATTAATATTTTACTAAATGTAGTTAGGTGAATGTCCTGCTGAGAAGATACAATGCTATTTTTTATTATTCAGATTACTCATTTGCTCATTTTTCATTTTTTCTTCCTTAGATTGATTTCCAATTCTTCAATTTATTACAATTTTTGAAAACACAGCTATTCTTCATCACTTGCATTGATTGTATGAAGTTACCTGCAACTTCTCAAAGAGAAAGATGCGTTTTCTAAATGAACCAGTCTTCTGTACAAAAAGCACCTGCTCACCTTCACCCTTCGCATGGCTTACTACATACAGAAATGCTTAAACCTATGAGGGTTGTACTAGGGCGAGATACAGCCATTGACTTTGTGTGAAAATGAATGTGGTGACAGCGGCTTGTTTTAATCCTCTCTGCTCTGTGTGTGGCATGAACACATCCCCTGCGTGCTGCCTGTGATCGATTCTGCTCTCCTTCCCACTTCAGAGGCCTCTCGTGTCACAGATTTCTGAATTGCAGGGAAAGAAGAAAGAGCTAGGAGTTTGATGTCTGTGGCTAGAGTTTAGGAGATGAAAGCTCCAGAGTGTGCTGCCTTTGAACTCCCTGTACGTGAAAAGCATTCAAGGTAGAGCTGCAGTCTCAGAAGGGTTAAAGTTAATGGAACGATAAAGGGAGCATGTATTTCTCGTGTTTGTTCATCAATTTTTCTCAAAAAATAATTATCGATCACCTCGGAGGGCACTATCGGTATATTTTGAAAGTCATTTTTCTCTGACTTATAAAAGCTAAGTGCCTGATGGTGAGGTAGCCTGGCACCTTCCCAAGCCCTTGGAATGCCGGGTACAGATGCACTCACGAACTCTTGCATATGTGTGTGTAAACACTGACCCTGACACAGCACAGCTCACACTGGGAGTGCTTCTTCCACGCCCCCTCAGGTGCTTTCACTGTTTTTATTCACACTTGCTCTAGTGCACTTCACACTAGAACCCACACGGTACCCCTTTCTTTGTTGGAGGAGATACTCATTTGTCAAGACTAGATATTCTTTTTCTGTTTTCACACCAGTTATTAATAAACTTTAACTTGCATCCTTCCTCTTCCTATGAATGTGCTGAAATTCTGTGAATATGGCCAAGAAACGTGTCTTCCTACTTCTCTGTATACTGAAAGGTTTTATAAGCCCCAATCGTAGGAAAATTTAAACATACAGTAAGGAACTGCAACACAGTCCATCCAGGTCTGAGTGGAGGACTTTTCTCTGCCCTAACCCCTCCACCAGGTGCAGAAACATTTCAGCGTATGCCGCGTTGCTTCAGCTAATACTGAAGGTAAATTAAAATAATAAAGAGGTAACAGTCCAGAGGTAACTGATTGTAGTGTTAGTTCCCTTAGGAATGAAGCTCACCCTTTCCAACTGAGCAGCCACGTGTTGAGTCCTGTGTGCAAAAATGCCCAGTGGAGCTCCCACGAATTAGAAAGAACAGTTGCAGGAACGATGAGATGATTAAACAAACTGAAGTTTTTAGCAAAGTGACTTTGTAATAGCACACTCTTGGTGAAAGATGTTTATTGTAAAGATTTTTTTCTTTTTAAAAAAGCAAGCCTTATTACTTCTTGTTTAATGTGTTTTTCAAAATCTCCTTCCTCAACTCTGTATTTGTAAAATATGTAGGTTAAAAGTATAGGTTTTTTTTGTTTTGTTTTGTTTTGTTTTGTTTTGTTTTGTTTTTTTGAGACAGGATATCACTACGGAGTTGAGGCTGACCTGGAACTCACTATGTAGCCAGGCTGGTCTTGAACTCACAATGATCCTCCTGCCTCAGCCTCCCAAGTGCTGGGATTACAGGTGAGAGCCACCATGCCCAGCTAGTATTTTCTTTTTTAAAAGTTCAGCAAAAAATTATGTCTAGTCGAGTTAGAAATGTCATGATGAAAAGGAGTTAGGTTTCTATTTTTTGAAATGCTTAAAATTTTCACCAGAGGACAATTACATTATAAGACAATTGTACTTCTGTTACTCTGGTCTACCCCACAGTGTCCTCCTATGCTGCAGACAGCAAGTAAATGAAGCTGAAAACACTGAGGCCGTGGTATCAGTGCGAGCATTTTTATGGGTTTTTACACTTTATGTTTCATATAGTTAGAGAAATTTTGCTTTTCTTACTAACTTCACTACGATTCTTTGAAATTATATCCAGCTAATTTTCTATGGATGGAATAGAAAATAATCATGTGGCATAATGTGTAACTTAGCTGTTCTTGAGTCAAAGGGGAAATAAAGATAGGTTAAGCAAATATATGAGATATCTTTACCTCACATGGAACAAGGAGTTTCTATAGGTCTACAAGACTTGTAGTTTTATATGCAAAAAATGAAAAGGAAGAAGCAGCCCACCAAAAACATGACCTTTCTGTCGAAAATATCATTGCTTTTTAGTCTTTCACGTAGGGAAGATGACAGAGGAAATACAACTGAAGGACTGCAAGGGGTGTTTACAGGAGGTTTTAGCACTATGCTGCACATCCCATGAGCCAAATGAACAGAAAAAAATCCTACCATTTGGACAGGAATAGACGAGTGTATTTAGAGGTTAAATAAAACTTGTGCTTTGTAGCCAGGTGTGGTGGAACCTGCCTTTCACCTGAGGACTCTGGGAAGCTGAAGCAGGAGGACTAGAACTCTAGCCCAGCCTGGGCAATTTAGCAGTGTAGTGAGACTCTGCCTCAAAATGAAAAATAAAAGGGATGTAGCTCAACATGAGGTCTTAAGTTCAATCATCAGTGCTGAGACAACAGCAACAACCACAACAACAACAGCAAAAACAACAAAGAACGTTAGGCTCTGTCTGACCTGAACTCCATGGTGGAGCGGTACATTTCATAATGCTTTCGATGTCATTACATTTTCCTGCACAATTAATTATACTTTAAAGATAGTTTGTTAGACCGCTCATGCCAAGTCTGTGTATCAAAAGTATAGAAATCATGGACTAACTATTTAACCATAATGACTAAGTAAAAGGTGTCTAAGAATTTTGATAAAAGTGATTAGAATTTTCAGCTCAGAAGTTTTCACTTTTCATTTGAGGAAAATCAGCTTGGCATGCTTACTACGTTGTTAGCTAACTTAACAAATACAAACATTTCTGAAATCAGTGTTGTAAATATTGACATTAGCCAGGAACAACATTAAGAGAAATTCTTCATGCAAAATACTAATGTAGATCTTCTTTCATGAATACAATTAAAAATAAATTTAATATCGATACATGATTCTGAAAGTATACATACATGGATTTTTTAATCAATAGAAAAGTGATGTGAGGTACAATATGGTAAACCATCACTACTCTCAGAAGCACCAAGAAGTTGGGAAACAGCAGAAAATTGTGTTTTAAAAGACAGAGGGAACTGGCAATATGCAGAATAGAGGTGAGTTCTGCTGAGAAGAAGCCTTCCTGGTTGATTCATGCTTCTTCCTCTGAAGCACTGTTTTTTTTTTTTTTTTGGAGCATGGGCTGGTATCCTGCGTTGGCTCAAACACAGGCACTCCACTGCAGGCAAGGAAATCTGCAGGGAGGGAGTAATAGGCTGGAAGAGAGAAAAGCCTTAAACACACTGCTGATAGTTGCTACCAGACTGCCACAGATGTTTAAGAAGTTGCAGGGGACTGGGAGGCTGGCCAGGAAACCTGAGGGAAATGTCTAGCAGTTTTACTTCTTAGGAGACAAATTCCACTATGGGAAGGAGTCCAGAAGAAAGCACAGGATGCAGCATTCTCCTCAAGGAATTTGTTAGGCTTTAAAATCAGGAGGGGTTGGGCAATAAAGAATGAAGCTTAGACTCCCAAAAGGACAGGATTTCCATACCTAAAGTAGTAAAGGCTGTTGTGAATAAGATATCAGTGGTAGTAGTAACACTGCTGCCATATAACTATTTGAAAATGTGATGGAAAGGGAAACAGGCTTAATGTCAAACAGGTTTTGGTTTAAAGGCAGGAAGAAATACTTTTTGCGTCTTTTGGCATCATTACAATGACCCATGGAAATTATTTTATGATCTTTTTTGAATACAGGCAAAACATTAACTAAGAACAAGAATATTTTGCCTACTATTTTTATGATATCAGAAATGATACCATCTGTAAAGTGATTGTTAAAAACAACTCAATATGTGCATTTTCCTCAAAATGTGAACAGAGCAAAACTATTCCAAATTCTCCCTTACCCTGAAGCCAAAGGGCAAGTGGAGAAAAAGAGTGAAAAAGTGCCAGATTCCAAGTGAAGTAAGTCTTTTATGTGCACTTGTCTCATTTGGCTGTCAGAACCAGTTGTTTGTCAACTGTGAGCACTGCTCTTTGGCTATTAGAGATTTTTAGAACCATCAGCCACACTGTTTTTTGTCTCCATAGTATTAATTACTATCATTTATTGAGCCCTCATTACAAGCGAGACAGTCTGCTTAGCATTTCACTTACATTATGTTTCTTAACCTTCAAAATGAGCCAGTGTTCTCATTAAAAATGAGGAAAAAATAGATTCAGAGAGAATAAGTAATTGTAGGTAATCAAAAAGTAGGATTCACAGCTAGGCTATTTTGACTCCAAAGATTGCTGACAGTTTCTATGTGCTACAACCAGCTGACTGCCCGTCTTGTGTAGTTACTTGTAGCCATGATTTAGCATGGAGAAATGAGGAACTGCTGATGAGTTCACTTCAAGTATGGTGGCACTTTAGTTATTTCTTTTCTTTTCTAAACTGAACTCTCTCTCTCTCTCTCTCTCTCTCTCTCTTTCTCTGTGTGTGTGTGTGTGTGTGTGTGTGTTTAAAGATACGAGTTAAATTTTGCAACCTGAGAAATTTGTGATCATTAGGAGTTAAATATAAAAGATTGATAATGGAAAAATACCAACTGTTATAAATTGTCCAGGAAGAATATTGTCATTTTTAATAGAGATTTTATCAATAATGAAGCATTTTTGAAAGTTCCAATATATATTTTTCTATTCTTGGATTTTATGTGACACTCTCCAGTTGAAGCAATTATATAATTTTTTACAAGTGTGTATGTTTTGTATATGTTGTATACAGGTGTCTGTAGATATGGTGTATACATGCATGTGATATAACTGTTTGCTTAACACACACACACACACACACACACACCATCAAAAATTGCAATAAGCGTCAGAACCAAGCTCATACCTTCTACAATTTTGTTTTAGGGAAATATTATTACTTGATAAAAATAAAGAAAGAGGTTGTATATAATATTATATTTCAGGAAAACTTATTCTATAACCATTGAATCAGAAGAGGAGACAGCAATATTTGTTTAAAATTGTCTTTTTATGGGACAATTTACCTATATTCTCCCTTTGTTTCATAGACGATGCACTTAAAATTGTGGGTTCTGGCACTTAAAGTCTTACCATTAGATAAGTTGTTAGGGCTTGTGTTTGGATTATCCCCCCAAAATCTCATGCAGTCATAGGTGGGGCTTTTTTCAGAGGTGGCTGGATTGAGAGTTTGTGATTCTGGGATTGATTCATGGTGTAATTCTAGGATCAAGGGCACTGGGATTGAGGATGCCTAAGTAGTCTGGGTAAGATAGAAGGAGCAGAAAGAGCTGTGATCACCGCTTGTTGCTTTACTGCCTTCTGCCCACCATGAACTGTTTCTCCTCTTTCAGCCATGCCACTCTGCCTTGAAGCCAGCCAATTAGGGAATGAAACCTCTACAAACTGTGAGCTAAATAAACTTTTTCTCTTTTGAGTGTTGAGTATGTTTTCTGAGCAATGAGAGAAAAGTAACTAGATGAGTGTTTTATTCCTTTGCGACTATTTACTTATTTAGCTATAAAAATACTCTATGTTCCCCTTACATTTTATAATACTTTTTTTTTTTTTTTAGTTTTTTGAGACAGAGTCTCACTATGTAGTTCAGACTGCCCTGGAACTCGCTGTGTAGCCCAGGTTGGTCTCAAACTCATGGTGATTCTACTGCTTCAGCCTCCCAAGTGCTAGGATTATAGGCGTGCGCCACCATGCATGGCTTTATAATACTTTTAATAATGCCAGAGTACTTGTGGAGATTTGTAAACCAAATGGAGTAATATGTGCATAGGTTGTGCCTGTCCTTGATACAAAATTATTGTTAAGTAAGTCACAAATGCGCCAGGTTGAGCATAGCTTCTGCAGAGAGAAGATCTGCAATATCTTTGCTATGATAAGTGACCACAGGGTCTGTGGACATGTGAAGGCTTTTCTTTGTTCTGTTTTCAAGTTAGTCTCTCCATGTTTCAGAATTGATAGTAGCTAAATCTTTATCTCTAGAATCCCTCTTTTTATCATATA
>NW_022900939.1:43167830-43171367 GCF_012274545.1 Fukomys damarensis
ATATATATAATATGTAGTATTATGTAGTTATATATAGAGTTCAAAGTGCATACAGATAAGCTGGCTAAGAAAATCATGAAGACTTTAGAAATAGAAATATTATTTGTTCTTTTAAAAAAGTTAAGTGTTCTATTATGACCCTTCAAGTTTTACATAGTTTAGAAAATTTCCTTTCTGTACATAACATATAAAATTTATTCATTTAGTTATTGGTTTAAATGCCTTGTGTTAGCTCAAAAAAGAAGAAATAAATGAACAAAAAAAGATAAATGAATGGATTCTCTGGTACTGCTTGATTGAAAATGAGTGGAGAGGAGAAAGAAAGCATTTGATTATTCTCTCCCAAAAGTTCTTGTTCCTTACTGGTGGTTCATATGCAATTGAATTATGAATCTAAAAGCATATCCTTAATTCCCTTAATAACTGTACATTGGATTAACAGATTTTCTGAAATATTATTGGTATAAACTGTGCATTCTCCCTCCACTAACCAGAGACTAAAATATATTAATGCAAAAGATCCTTAGTAAAAAAGCTATAACACCAAAAATTTAGTATGGCTTTTTTATGAGTATTTCTCTATAATTTCCAGTGGCCAGGAACAAATTTCTCTTCTGATGAAATCTTGAATGACAGAGAAAGATAAATCATAACAAATACATATCTCCTTCATTTGATAATAGTTATTGTGTATTTGTTAGGAAAAAGTGTAAAATTAGACTGGTAGTCTTATAATACTTTTTCACTTGCAAATTCTTTAATAATGATTTGTACAGCTAATCATTGACCCATGCATTAAAATATTTCAAAGAAAAATATTGTAGCAGACAGATTCATTACACTTTAATACCTAGCCTATTTTTATCTCACCAGAAACCAAACTAATTTTCAAAAAGAAATATAATTTTCATGAAAACAAGCTGGGCATGCTGTCCATACTATTAGACACATAAATAAATACATTTACTTCATTCCAAGTGAACATCTTACCAATTTATGTTTTTCTGGTGCTACCTGATAAATCACTAACCATTAAATATGACAAATAATTCAATAGCAGATTTTTTTTACTAACATTATATTTCGGTCCAGACCAGTATTAAGTATAAAGTTTTAAGTATAAAAATGTGGAATTTTAAGTATGAAAACTACTGAAGTAAGCTTAAAATGCTTAAGACTTGGTACGTACACCAACTGATAATGGGAAATATGCCTAATTGCAAAAAAAAAAAAAGCTATGTCAACTTCACTTGTCATTGCATTTATGTAATGAAAAAGTGTCAAAAGTAACATAGATTTTTGCTATTGGAGATTATCAATGTTTTGAAAAATAGTTTATGGAGGACACATTTTATAAAATTCATGCACTCTATATTTTAATAAAAACTTTAGTTTTAATAATAATGTAATGATAATGTACAATGAAAGAGATAGTACAAAAAGTTAATTTAACTTAAAATTATAGGACTGCATAAAATAGGCAGATAGAATAAAGGAATAGAATAGAAAATGCAAAAATATATCTACACTTATACAGCCGACTAATTTTGGGTAAAAGCACCAAGAACAGTCAATGGAAAAAAAGATAGTCTCTTGGATAAATTGTATATGCATCTGAAAAAGACTGAAAATAATTTTCTTTCCCTCATCCTGCCCCAAAATTTCCTCACAATGGATCAAAGAACTAAATCTTAGACCTGAACTCATGAAAATACTGCAAGAAAATACAGGGGAAGCACTATGATATTGATGTAGACAATAATAATTTTTAAGCTAAGACCTGGAAACAATAGGAAGTAAACATTAAAATAGATAAATGGGATTCTATCAAACAAAGAAGAGTAAAGCAAACAAGAGAATTAAGAGAAAATCTACAGAGTGAGAGAAAGTACATTTAAATGGTTCAGCTAACAAGTGACATTCAAAATGAATGAGGAAACTAAAAAGCTAACCACCAAAACACAAACCATCCAACGCAGAAAATGAAGTAGTTAACTAAGCAGACATTTCTCAAAAGGAGACATACGAATAGAAAATAAATATAAGAAACAGGCTCAATTTCTTGAATCAGCACAGCAATGCAAAGCAGATGTGAGAAACTCTTAGTATAAATAATTTAAATAGCAAAATAAAAGAAAGATGATAGGGAACAGGAAAGTATTCTTCGAGGAGATGGGAAGGTGATCTGGAGCTGAGAGCTGGGAGGATAGGAAGGAAAGATAAAATAGAAAAGATGAAGATTTGATAAGTATATGTAACAATTTCCCACAGTGAATATATTTATGTATCAAAAACACAAACTAATAAAAGAAGAACAATTTTTAAATCATGAGATATCAAGTCATTTCATTTAGAATGGCTATCATCAAACAAAAAAAAATAACAAAGGTATGTAAGGATTCAGAAAAAACATAATTCATATACACTCTTGGCCAGGATATAAACTATTATAGCTGTTATAAAAAATAATATGGAGATTCTTGAAAAACCTAAACTTGAAACTGCCATAGAATCCAGCCATTCTAATGGGTAATAGGTATATTTTCAAAGAGAATAAAATAATTATACAAAAAATACTTGCCTCTCATATTTATTACAGTATTATTCACAATAGCCAAAATTTGGACTACACCCAGTTTCCTCCTTTGGATAAATGGATAAAGAAAATGTGGTATATTGGCACAATGGAATATCATTCACTCAGAAAAAAGAAATAAATCCTGTCATTTGCAGAAATATGAATAGAAGTGAAGATCATCATCAAGTTAAACAAAACAATCACAAAAATACAAACACTGTGTGTCTGGACTCGTTTCTGAAACCAACTAAGTCAACCTTGTTGGTGAGTAGAATGGAACAGTCATCATCAGGGACTCAAAAAGATAGTGGGGAAGGGTGACAGAAAAAAGTTCCATAAAGAGCATGAAAAACACAGAATCTCTCCTCTCTCATTTTGTACACACAGTAAGGTAAATATTGGGGAAAACAAACTTTATACAATTCAAAATGACTAGAAGAATATGAAACTTCCAGTAAACTTGATTAATGATTGAAAATGTGATGAAGACATGAGTACGCTTATTACCTTGGCATGACTATTCACATTTAACACATGCTTTGAACGATCACGTTTCCCTTAAAGGTGTAACAAATAAAAATAATTAACAATTTTTAAAAGGTCCTGCTGGGACCTTGCTGGGTGTTTTCAATTGGATTTCTCAGGGTAGCTGACTCAGCAGCAGCGCCTGTGCGGATGGAGGGAGTAGGTGGCTGCACAGCCAGCAGGAGAGGGGCTCTGGTGGGATCTGGCACTGCAGTGGCCAGCAGGGGTGCCACGTGTCGGGACAGGTGGCTGTTCTCACACTGGCAGTGCAGTCTCAGTGAGAGCAGATCCCTGGGACTGTAGGAGAGACAGATTTCTCTCACAGAAACTTCAGTCTGGAGAGGGCTTGCACTCAGAGGTAGACAAGGAAAGAGAAAGACTTTCAGATGAATGGAGATTTTAACTCTCTATCTACATATTTAGAATATAATATA
>NW_022900939.1:43171419-43185670 GCF_012274545.1 Fukomys damarensis
TATATTTATTTATCCCTTATATGTGGTCTATTGATATAGCGATAAAAATAAAAAAGCCAAAACAGAAAGTAGAACATAGCAAACTACATGATGTTAAGTTGTATTTATCAAGCAGAACACCCATGTATTAAGCATACTCTACAGTAGGGAAATACAAAGAAGATAAATATGCAAGGAATTTGAACAGTTAATTCACCAAAGTAATCTGATTGCCCATTAAACCACAGAAGAGCTATATAAAGTGAAAATTAGTCAAAGAAGTGCAAATTAAAATAATAGTGAGAATATATTTCATTGTGAAGAGATTTTCATGAAGCAATTAGAAAGCAATGCAAAACATGACAAAATGTATAATTCAATGTATAAATGTACAAGACACATTGGAAAGGATAACTGATACTTTTATATTTTATATGCATTTTAAAAACATTTATTTAATAATACTTTGATTTAAGAAAACAACTACTCTTTCAGGGTCTCTTGATTATACTGTGAAAAATCCTAGCATCTTGATTCCCTAGCCAATCAAGGGTTTCAGAATTTATCATTTTATTCTTTCTTGCCTCACCTTTTGTTACTCTAGAAAAATAATTAGCTTCTTTTAACTCCTAGAATTCTTTTTCCTTATATCTGACTGAACATTAACATTTCCCGAAACTTCCCCAGAGCCCATCGGTGACTCCCTCACCTGCTCCTTACCTTCTCAGCTGAGTGATCCCCTCATCCCAGTATCTCCTGCTTCCTTGGGGCTCAGGAGGGTTGCAGAAGGTGCTTGCAATGTATGCTTCTTGCTGAGCACATGGGATGTGAGTTTTCTGTTCTTTCCTTATTTCTGCCCCTAGAATGTAAACTTTCCAGCTGTCCAGCTGCAAGAAACTTCTCTTTTTATTTATTTATTTGTTTATTTATTTATTTATTTATTTACTTTATTTTTTTGGCACCTGGGTCTCGACTCCAGACTTTGTGCTTGAGAGGCAGGCAGCGAAACCACTGAGCTAAATCCCCAGCCCTCTAAGAAACTTTTGAGAAGGATAATTTTTCCCTGCTTTTCTTACTGCCAAGCAAACAGTTTGAACTTCATTTTCATCCCTCCCTAAGAACTATTTTGTAGTCTCTTGTGCTTCACCGTTTTGTTTTGTCTTTATGTAGGAATACCTCAGTGTTCAATTTTAAAATCATCATCCTTCCATCTATACCAGTAGATTTCTCATTATGATGGTGGCTGCACTTTAGAAATAACTGTGTTTAAAATCAGCAAATGCTTATGCTCTATTTACAGGCCAATAGCATCAATATAGGGTCAAGTATTCACATGGTGCATTACATCCTAGGCGTTTCCAAGAGCAATCAAGATTCCTACTCATTTGACCTATAATCAAGTCTAGGTGGATTTCATCCAGCCCTACAGTTTCAGGTGTCGTATGTGTGATTATGACTTCCGAATTTTAAAAGAAGTCCATCTGCCTTGGTCCCCAGATTGTCACACTGACTAGATGAAGAGGCATGTGACAGATGAGTCCAGCACACTTCCAGATGCGTCTGTGGAGGTGTTTCTAATGACGATGGGCGTGTCACCCAGCAAACTGAGGGTGGGAGACCAGCAGTGATTGTATGTAGAGCAACCCAATAGGCTTGCAGCCAAGCTGAATAAAAAGCGGAAGAAGGAGGGAGTTCACCTGTATTTGGAAAGCTTCACTGTGCTGGATCAGGTGCCACTTTTGCATTGCCACTGCCTGTTGATGCCACTGCCTGTGGACAGGCTCACACCAGGAGCTTCCTGGGAGCTCCCTGGTCCTCACTCTTGGATTGGTACTGAGTCTTTGATCCCTTTTGCTCAGAGGTTGATATATCCTTGGACTGAGCAGCTGTGGGATCTTCTCCAGAATACAGATGGTCATTGTGGACTCGCCTATTTCTGATCTTATAAGACTGTGTAATATTTGAAAGCAATGGCTTTCATTATGATATAAACATACCCAAGTCCTCTGGTGGCCTCTCCTCACTGCACCCTGTCTCTCTCACTTGCAGCCTCTACTGCTTTTCCATCTGATGCCCAACTTCACACTATGCTAGGAAGCTGGTGGGTTTGCGCAGCCTGACGGTCTTGCTTTGATGTCCATCCAGACCTTTCCATGGTCCACTCCCTCATTTCAAATGTTACTCTAAGAGGAGTGACATCATCCATGATTGCTTTTTCCCTAAGCATTCATTTTCATTTTCATAATAGAGGTCATTGCTCTATGTTAAATACATGTTTACCTGCTTCTGAGGAATTATACCACTTAAATATAGACCCATCTATTTTTTTTATTTGAGACAGGGCCTTACTATACTTCCTGGGCTGGTAGTAACCCAGTGATTTCCCTGTCTCCTGAGCAGCCAGATTGCAGACATGATCCACTGCGCATGGCTGACCTGATTTCTCTTCCTAATGGTTACTAATCAATTAAAATAATATAAAAACACTATGGCACCCATACTGCAGTTAAAGAAAACTTCTAAGGTCACTTTTAATTATTTTGAATGATTAATTATTAATAATGTCAACACATTATGTGGTCTTCATTTCATAATTAATATTTTTAATAATATCCTCAGCTGCCCTCACCATGCCAAGTCAACAGAAATAGTTCCTTTACAGAGGTATTCTTAACTTCCCATTTCTAGATAAAGCTCTCTTTATAGTCAGGAGAGAAGAGGAATGGTGAATATGTGTAGGTATCTGGGATATTTTTTGTGGCTGCCATTCAGAATGGTTTCCTATTTGATTTGAAATGGGGACATCATGTTAATAGTTATATAAATGAAATTATCATTAATGTATCACCTTAGATTTCTTTAGATTGAGATTTGTTTACAAATATGACAAATACATATTTGGAAATTCCAAACATTACATATTAGATGTAAAACAATATGTGAACAAATAGAGAAAAAAGAATGAAAGGAGCGGAAGTCATTAACAGGACAGATTAATCACATTTTAATTGAAGAAACATTTAGTAGAGATACCAAGTTGATATATGATTACACTGAAAAACAACCATCAAGGGCCAGGGATTTAGTCAGTGGTTCTGCTGCCTGCCTCACAAGTGCAAAGACCTGCGTTTGATCCCCAGTACAAAAAAAAAAAAAAAAAAAAAAAAAAAAAAGAAAAGAGAAAGAAACATCATGAAAACTTTGGAACTTTGGAAATAATTAAAATTAAATATTATACTTCTGTATTCATTATAATTCTGAGTCCTTCATAAAATATTATGAGAATTTGCTATTGTGAAACTTTATTTTGCTAATTATTTGCAATTGTACTTGACAAATTGCTCACTACAAAGATTAGCTATTGCTAGTGCTAATTGAATATATTCAATTTTATGCATCTATTTTTAGCATTTAAAATGAGTAGATTCATTATGGAGAATTGGTGTATGGACATAAACATCTCAGTTATTTTTCTAACTTCCCCTCATCCCCTACTTCCCTTTGCTAGCATCATAATCATTTATTAATTTTACATGCCTTTATGGAGCTAATTATCATAGAGTCACATAAAAAGGCAGACTTACAAGCCAAAAATTATGAAATACATAAATAATGATACTAAATCAAGGTATACTCTCAGATTGCTCATGCTGGATCACAATAACTTATTATTAAACTATTACAGTATCATTTATTCATGATACACTAACTGTTCATAGAATAAACCTTAAAAATTTTCCCTTTTGAAAAGTTAAATCAGAAATTTTATCCTTCATGTTTCTGTTCCTTACAAGTATTTTTTCTTGGTCATAGGTTGTTAAGATTTGAGTAAGGACTACATCATTTCCATTAGGACTTACCTTTCAGACCCCTCCTTCAGTCTAATATGTTGAAAACCCGTGTACTTTATGATTTTCTTTATGTGCCTAACACTTTGCTACATTATTAAGGTGTGCTGACTTTGCAGCTGGTCAATATGAGAAGAGTTGTGCTATGAAGTCTTAAAAGAGTATAATCTCAGGGTGAGAAAATTAAGTGAAGATAATTACCTATATCCCCTTAACAGAAAGCATGTAGGAAGTATGTACTTGGGTCACATGCACATGCATGCACACATGTACCATACGCCACCACATTCAGAGAAGGCGAGCGCGAACTTTTTAATTTGCAATGAGACACGTTAGCCGCAGGAGGTGTTTGCACAGCACATTTTTTACAAGGATAAACAAGTTAAAATGATGACAAACGGATCAGACATCTTTACTTCCAAATAACACAAGCAGTGAAGAAAAGGATAACTCGGTCACTGAAAAAAATTAATGAAGTGTAAATAAAATCACTAGACATTTATGGAGAAATTAATTTTCAACTCTATTGGTGATGATACGTGTACAAATGTTAGGGGATGTAAAGATGATGAAAGGTCACTAATCTTTTACATAGGTAATGAGTCACGCATCATTTTCATATACTCAGAAGGCTGAAATTAGTAAGTCTGTTTCTTTAAAGATTTTTGAGACAGGGTCTCACTCTGTGCCAGCCTGGCCTTAGAATTGTAAGCCCCCTGCCTGGTCTTGGGCACACTGCGAACATAGGCACCGGCACCACGCTCCACTCGTGCAGTGGAGACCATTCCTGCTGAAGTTAATATTCACGCTGATTTAAGTCCACCATGAGAACTTTGAGACTGTTAAGTACTTTGCACCTACATTAAAGAATCATATCTTGGCAAATATCTTTAGTGAAGAAAAATTAATTTTTATCTATAGCTAACATTAAAATACTGATCATGGAGCAATCAGTTTGCTACAAGTACAGGGAGCACACGATATGTAGATGTCTTATTTTTAATGATGCAAAACTGTAATGCCAGAGATTCAGCACAGTGGACTACGGGCGGGAAGGGAAGCCTTCACCCACGTCAGCGCGGTGGGTCTGCACGAGGCACCAGGGAGACAGCGAGAAAACTGCGAGGGAGACAGGGAGGGGTGGAGGCGCAGGTGAAATTCAGAAGTAACTGGCTAGAGAAAGAAGTGAGCTGCCGCCCGGCCCTGGGCTGGGTACACAGGTTTGGGGAGGGCCCCTTGTGGGTAGGTGCGAAGTCTCCAGAGCAAACAGCCGGACATCGCGGAGCAACCTCCACGGGCTCCAGGGCCGGCACAGCCAAGTGTTTCTCCCACCCTGTGGCCCAGGTGAGTCTGAAATGTTTACCAAGGAAAACCTCTGTGATCCTGGACACTGCAGAGACAGTGCGCAGGGAAAGGGCCAGAGGGTTTTTGCAGTGGGCCAAAGATGCCCTATGCTAGGACAAAAGAACCAGAAGCCTTAGCCTCAGACCCTTCGGGACCCAGAGGTAGAGAGGAACTCAGTGGGTTCCAGTGGCGCTGGAAATGAGAAGTCTTTGGGCCACGTGAGACAGGAGCGTCCTGCCTCAGACTGGGCAAGGCAAGAAGCACAGTGGAGTTGAGGTCCAGCGTCTGGGACCCGCTCCGGGAGAGAGAGGCCACTGGCAGGACAGTGGGGCCTGAGGCCGTCGCCCCTTGGAGGGAGCTGAGCAGGTGCCACATCAGGCGCAGCCAGAGAAAGCTGAAGTCTGAAAGCAGCAACACAACCGCCTTAACCAACAGACCAGAGAAGCTGCCCTTCTGTACCGCTCGTCTGCCATCCCCGTGGTTCTTTGTTAGATTATCGTCTTCGATATGGACACGTGGGCATAACCGTACGGGTTAGTTTTCTCCTTTCACTCATATGAAGTTCTGCATCGTATTGTCACGTATTTCCACACCAGCTGACGCTCAGAAAAGGATCTCTCTTTCCTGCCTGTTAGTTCAACAATTGAACAGCATTTATCTTTTGTCCCACCTCTATTTAAGTTCCTTTCTTTCAATGCTTTTCAATTTCTCTTCACATATCTCCTCTCTCTCCAATCTTCCCCCATTTCCCTCTTTCTAGTTTTCAACTTTCCCTCATGTGCATATTGATCAGAATACTATCACAGGTTACTTTTTCTAGTGTATTGCATTTTGTTACTCTCTGTCTTTTCTGAATTAAATAGTAGGGGTTTTTATAACAAGTTTTTGGTTATGTGCCAATGTAGGGTTGCCTAATCAGCTGTTGCTATTTCTAGTACTCTCTCCTCTCTAAGCAGTGCTAGTGCTTGGTCCTAGCATCCAGAACAGACCAGGTGGTCACTCTTACATGGAAACACACCCACACCCCAGTGCAACCCACGACACTCAGCCTTTCCCAAGAACCCCCACATATGACAGTGGAAAAACCATACTCCACAACTGACCTGCAAACCTCAATGCAAAAACACAAAATGCTGGAAACAAGAAGGCAACAAGATCCCTCCCAAAACCATGACTTCTCAAGATGATCCCACTGATTTGGAAGTAGATAAAATACCAGACAAAGATATAAAAAGTGATAGCTAGGATGATCAATTAAATTAAAGAAAAGACAAAGAAGCACTTAGCACTTGAATGAATCAATTCTTAAAATTATCAGTAAACTCAAGGAAGACACAAATAAGCAGATAAATTAAAGAAGATGAGGTAGAACATGAAAGACTTTCAGTAAATAAAGATGTAAAAATAAAACAATTCCTGCAAATTAAAAGCTTAATAACCAAAAAAAAAAACTCAAAGGAAAGTCTCAGAAGTAGATAAGGTGCATCAGAAGAAAGTATATCGGGGTTTAAAGTCAAGATGGCTAGAACAAAACATTTAGAAAATAATGAAAAAAAGAAACAACATTCTACGAAAAGGAATTTAAGAATTATCAGTATTGAAGAGAAGGAAGTAGAAGCTAATGTATAGGAAAGGTATTAATGAAATGAAGGCAGGAGATTTCCCAAAGCTGGGCAAGGAGATGAATATCCAGCCACTGGAGGCATTTAGAACATCAAACACAAATGACCAGAGCAGAGGCTCTCCGAGACATACCAGAGGTATGATACTGACAAGTGCTAGATCATTTTTAATAACAACCGCATCAGAGCAATGTCAGAGTTTTCAATAAAATCTTAAAGGCCCAGAGAGCTTGAACAATGTATTTCATTTACTGAAAGAAAATAATTACCAATCCAATTTGCTATAATCTTCAAAACGGAAGAAGAAATAAAGATCTTCCATAATAAGTAAAAACTAGATAAATGCATGACCAGTAAACCATAATTGCAGAAAGAAAAAAAAAATGTAAGGGAAACCTAAACGTAGATGACTACTCCAATAATAAGGACAAGACCAAGGGAAGGAGTAAATCTCACCGAGAAAGTTGATAAAAGAGATAAAGTAATGAAGAACAAAACCAGACAGCAATAAAATGACAGGAATTAGAATATATCTTTGAATAATAAAAGCTGATATAAATTAAAATGCATGGATGGAAGATTAGATAAAAATCAAGTCCCATCTATCTTCTCTTTGCTGCCACTGGACACAACACCAGACCGACACAACTTAAAAGAGGGATTTAATTTGTGCACGTGTGCAGGGGAAAAAATACTCCCTATCCAGTGACCCAACTCCAACCATGCCCCAGATCCTGACAACACCTTCGGCTCCCACCCTGCTGCCGCCCCTCGGTCACGAGCAACATTTCTACTCCACCTGTCTCTTCTCCATCTTTCCTCAGCATGTGGTTTATAAACTACATCTCTGCAAGCAAGCTTTCCTTGAATTCATCTTTATAAAGTGGGCCCAGAATGCATGTCAGTGTTTGTTGGATTTTTCAAAAAGATTTACAAACAGATACAATTTGCAAATTTACTTGTATTCATTTGTGTACTTATAATCGTACCTTTTCTCACTCCACGCAGACTCTAGTTCCCCTCAGGAGGGGCTGTGCCTCTCTTTGTCCTCTCACTTTTTTCTCAGCAGCGCTCTCCACAATGTCTGATTTGCTAAGAGGCTGTCACAAGGAATAAACGAGGAATTATGGTGAGACACTTGGCACAGTGCAAATGCTCACCATCTTTGGAGAGAACCAGGAGAAACAGAAAGGATTAAGAATAAAAAGAGGGGAGACCTTATGGCTGGAATGAGAAATCACATTTAGAGATTTTGGAGTCAGAGGCAAACGTTTTACTTGGTGTTCCTCTCTCTCTCTCGCTCGCTCTCCCTCTCCTGCTCCAACCTACTCATTTCTCCTCTGAATATCATCCCTTCCTAATAACTGTAGTTTATAATAGTAAAACCTAGCTCACTGGATTGTTGACAGAGGTAAACGAGAAAAACAGGAATATAAATCCCTAGCTACAGGGACTCAGAACAAATAATCAATAATGCGTATATTACTCTACATATATTGGACTAACATGGATGACAGAATTGTCCTTCTGGCAGGACATTTCCACATTTGAGTTGTAAAATTATCAGAACATCTAGATTTTACTATGAAAATGGAACAAAAACTGGGGTATATTTGTGAAATATCACGATGGAATGCATGTATCTACCTGACGCTATTTAAACAAAAATGTTAAACAATATATTGTCCAGAAATCATTTTAAATACAATATAAAATGTTTTAAATGATAAATTGTATTTTATAAGAAGCATAAAGAAGCCAGAATCTCAGTGGTTTCTGCTATTTTTCTCCATACTTGATACAGTAGATTAAATGAATATAAAAGTTCCCACTAAAGAATGAACATTGTGTGGCATAGTCAGTAGGAAACAAAACACTAAGAATTAAAACTTAACTGTCAACAATGTAAAGTTAAGAATGGGAGAAAACACAAATGCTAAACCATTTCCTTTGTAGGTGATAAATTCTTACAGATGCTGTTCAGCTGAAAATGTCTGTGATTCAGCTTTATTTTTTTAAGAATAATTTTTAGGGTGCAGTGGTCTAAGTAAAGATGCCCCTCCCTCGTGTGAGCACCGAAATCTGTATCATCCGCTGTCCTCCAGCCAGTGGTGCTCTCTGATTGGGCGTTTCCTAATCTTATCACTGATCTCTTGTAGGGCATATGTCTAGAATTTACTCTTTATTTCTGTTATTCGAAGTTTGATTTCATTTGGCTTCAATGGAGTTTTCCTTAAGTTATCTTAGATTCACTGAGTTTCTTGGCATTGTATATTGATTTTTTTTTAATTAATTGTGAATGCTGTTTTTTGTTTTGTTTTAACCATTGCAACTCTACTTATACTTCTAACTCAGTTTCTTTTACTTGTTCTTTTGGTAAAGTACAGAGAACTACTAAATATTCCCTCAAACATCACGGGCTCCCTACTTAATTTTAGTTTTGCAATCTTTTTTTCTTCTTTCCTCATTTTGAATAATTTTCACTCAGGAAATTTCTGGAAAATTTTCATTGTAGAATTAATTCTGCTCTTAATCCTGTGCTGTCTTGACTCCAGACAGTTCTTTCTGATTGTGACTTTTATCTGTTCATTCATTCTACAGTTAGCATATATCTCTGAACATATCTGTTTAAATATCTTGTAGTCGATACAGCTAGGATAACTATCACAGGTTATTTTCTTTCTAGGGTTCCCTCCTCTTTTCCTTTTGGCTTCTTTGGTTGCCTTGAAACTTCATTCTCCACGTGGTCCATTATGTAGACAAGAACGATGGAGGCTGAAGGGAGAAAGATTCTCCTAGTCGGTTACCTGTAGTGAGCAGTGCATCACAGTCCCACTACATAACTGAGGGAAGCGCTGTTTTGAACTGGACTGCAACTTCAACTTCAATAAATGTAAGGTCTTTTTTTTTTTTTTATTTGCTTTTAAAGTTCACTGCCGTAGTCAGTTCTGAGGAACAAAAGCTGTGATTTTATCAAAGTTTAAGATGAGCATTTCTGGGGTCTAGTAGGAGACAGCAAAAAAATATTTTAAACTCCATGAATTTTGCCAGTGTTGCAGCCAGGCTTTCCTTTTGTCACTATAAATTTGGACAGGAAGATATACAGTGATTAGCTAAGCTGAGTGAATTACCACTGTGAGGGATTCCTCTCATTACCTCCATGCTGCCAACACTTTCTACTGGAAATAGCACAGCTTGCCTCTCTACATCCGAGTGTCTTGAGGAAATATGATTTTTATTTCATATCAGTTTTTCTGGTGTCATCACAAGCATTCCATACCCTTTGAGTACATACACAAAAGTAGACTTCTAATAAATGAATGTCACATACAATGAAAACATTTTAAATCTACAGTTTGGTGAGTGTGACAAGCACACCTGTCACGCAGAGGAACCGGAAATGAGGCATAGGGTGCTCATCTGCTCGCCGGAAGCACACGCCCTCGTGACCTCGATAGTGTCGCAGCTATCCTACACTGAGCTTCTGGAAACCAATCACGTGTCACGTGGTGTTTCCTAGAAATTCATGTGCCCTGACTCAGAGCCAGACTCATTTGGATAAAGATGGGGGATGGATCAGGCTTTACTTAGCAAAATGTCTTTGACAATATTTCACCTTTTGTTTGCCTTTACTTTTTTGAGACAAGATCTTGTTATGTAGGTCAGATTGACCATGGACTCACCATGTAGCCAAGGCTGACCTCTAACGTGCTGCAATCCTCCTCCCTCAGCCTCCCAGGTGCTGGGGTTACAAGCATGCACCACTCTGCCTGACAAGAATAGTTTGTTTGTTTGTTTTCCCATCTGTGTAGGCCATTTTACATTAACACTTTATAGGTTTTTTGCTATTTATAAAAGTTTTCCCTATCAGATACGATTATTAAGCATTTTAAATTATATCACTAAAAGCTGAACTATTAAGTTGTTTCACTGAAAAATGTTTTACCTATTGCATGTATGAATAATGTAATGTAGATATAGTTATTCAGTATACTATTTAATTTAATTTGTGTAATGATGCTATATCAGTACTATAATCCTTTTATTTAAAGAGATGTAATGACCTGAATTAAAATTACCAATCCATATTACTAAAAATGTTAAGTTCTAAAATGAGCCCATCTCCAAAATTTACAGTACAAAACCCAAACTGTTTTCTACAGTTCCTCATAGGTTAAAATTATGCACTTCTTTACAGTTACAAAATGTGGGCTAGGGCATAAAAAGATTAGCAGGTTAGTGAAGGATCAAACCATTAATAACCACCAAATTTAAAGAGAAAGTATAATTACTGCTTTTTATATATTATTCCATTTACATAGTGCTTCTCTAGCTGTAGCTCTGCAAAGTTATATGATAGCACTACTCTGGGAAACACAAGCAGCAGCACTTACCCCAGACAAAGCTCCATAGAAGCATTTTGGAAAACAGAGCTTGTATGTGGTTATTGGAATACTCCTCATTCACTTGTCTCCTTAAATGTAGGGGAAAATTCATGCAAAATTGATCGGTGTAGCTACACATGGAGTCATTACCAGTTCAAATTACTCGTTATGACACTAAAACGTTACATCCTAAAGACATCACTACTGGGTCAGTCTAGGCTGGCATAAACACTGTAGCCCATGTAGTGAGATGTCAACAATTTAACTCTTTGCAATGTAAGCACTAAAATTATTCCAAGAGTTTTTGTTCTCTGTATTTCCACTTTGCTCATTCTAAATTTTAACTCTACTGCCAATATCACTTTAATATAATTTCTTTCCCAGATCTTTATTTCCCATCTTGAGTTTATTCCCAAGGAGAGTGGTTGTCTCTTAAAGGAGGACAGGCTTCACTTGGCTTACACACAGCTCCGGGCACAAAGGCCCTGGGTGAGGGTATGGAGGAAAGCTGCTTACTGCATGTTTGCCCGGAAGTACAGAGAGAAAGGAGCTGGGGAGGGAGACGTCCTTCCGGTCCTGCCCCTGCTGACCTCCTCCCCTGACAGCAAGTCAGCTCTCCGCCCATGATTCAGTCACCTTCCAACAGCACTGCCTCTAAGAACTTGGAGGGGGGTGTTCTGGATCCAAGAGACGTTTTCTGTGATCATTTAAAAACTATGCCGTATTTCACATTCAAATTTGTCCTTTCCTCATTTAAACATTCATTCCTCTAGAACTGGCATTCAAATACCAGAGTTATTACATTACTTAAGGTTCCATTACAAGCAATAATTAGCTTGAGCAGAAAAGATTTTATGTGGCAATTTCCCTATAAAGTAACTGGAAGGGCTGAAGTGTAGATTTTAGATAAAGCTTCCAAAGCAAGTCTCTTTTCCTTAAATTGATTTGGCTCTGTAGAGGCTGAAATGTCACCTCCCTGCTGCCTGGAAGCAGGAGGCTGAAGTGTGATGCAGTCATCTGAGGACAGAAGTATGCTTTTACCCCTGCTGATTCGGGAAATCACAACATCTGAGGAGCACAGACCTACACTGCCCCTGTTCGTAGCTACACTTGCAAAGGAGAAAGTTGATGTAACTATCTGGTTGTTTTAAAGCTGTTCTTTTGTTTTTTGGTACTGGGGATCAAATTTGGGTCCTTGAGATTGTGAGGCAGGCAGCGGAACCACTGAGCTAAATCCCGACCCCTTGTTTTAAATATTACATGAGTAAAGCAGATGTATAGATCTTATTGGTAACACTTACATTATATTCAGACATCTAACTTCAACAGATGCTAGGCTCTACAGTTCAGTTTTCTGGAGGCTGTTGCAGAGAAAATTCCCCAATACAAATGTGGAGTGAAAGGTGAGTCAGTTCTCTTGGCCATCTGTTGCAGTTTGTATTTGGAATGTTTCCCAGAGGCACGTGAGTGGAAAGGGCGGGGGCGGGCCCAGCCCGTGGTAGTATTGGCAGGAAGGGCATAGCAGAAGGAGGCACTGGGCAGGCTTGGACGCTTGTATCGTCTGTCTGTATCTGCCTCCTGGGCCCCACGAGGTCAGCAGTGGCTCTGTCACATCTGCCACAACGTGTTGTTCTCCCAGAGGCTCCGAGTGACAGGCGATCGACGGTGGAATAAAGCTTCTGAGACACTGAGGCAAAATAAATGGTTCCACTTTGTAGGTTGTTTATACCAATTATCTGTGACAATAGCACACGGTTGGCTAACAGCATCCACCAGAGTTCTTCTTATTTAACTTTCAAGTCAGCTATGGCGCCTTCGTGTCCTTGTGCGTTCCTCCATCTTATACGGTATTAAATTCTGCACATTTTTCTGTTACCACTTCAGGTGCTTGCTGGCTTTTTCCACTTTCGCTACTTTTTCTCTCAAGTCTTTTTGAAATTATTCCTAAACCATTGAATCTTTATAGGCTTTTCATAATCCAGGATTTTTGCCATAATCTAATTAAAATACCCCTAAATCATAAAAATCATCCATTTTCGAAAACTTGTATCTCCCAGACGGCAGTCTGAGTTCTACGAGCTTGACAAAGTGATCCTTGGCTCTTGTTGGAAACAATCACTGCATTTTGAAAATCCAATCGTAATTAACCAGTCCTAGTTACTCGATTGTGCTTTCTAGCTAAACACATATATATTTAAACATATACATACACATACATACATTATATAATTTAACTCATTTCTAACTCCAGAGGACTATATCCAAATTACTACCCAAAAGTCTACCTTCCATAAAATATAACTTGAAACTTTTAATGAATATACATGCATTCTAGTGAATAAACAGACAAATGTCATTCAAGGACATCATGAATGCACATGGCCAAAAACTAAAAAAGCTCTGACATTATAATTTACATATAAGCTAACTGGTGAAACATATTATCTTTTCATACGCACACACCTGATACTCCAGAATTAGAGAAACAGTTCATTTACCGCTATAACAAAAGCACAAGCCAGAGTAACATCTTGCATCGTTTCCACTTATTCCAAAGCTTACGAATGTTGTCTTGACCCACGTTTGAAGACATGGCTAAAAAAGGCTCGATTCGACTTTGTAGGCGTTTTGCTGAGCCTCTATCCAATGCTTTCTTTTCAATGAAGCTGTTACTCCTGGATTACAATACGTCCTTATCTCACTGCAGTTTGCCACCAGATATCTCTAACTCAGGAGTGACTACTTCCCCCTTGGATGCTAGAAATACGTGGCTGGCTACTGATCACCTTGGCACACTACGGGTGAACCTGAACTATGGATCACGATTCTCTGAAGCTTGCATACTCGACTCACTTTTCCTGCTCAGAGTATAGCCAAAGTATCTATATGAAAAGACACTGGTAATCTTCCAGTATCTTCCCATGAAAGTAAAAGATTAACCTATCATATTTATAAACATTCTTTTTCTCATTAAAAGTCATAGCTTCTGCATCAAAAATTTTATGCCACTATGAATTTACTCTTTATGTTTTAGTACAATATTATTCTCTCTCCCTCTCTCTAATATTATATA
>NW_022900939.1:43185852-43199982 GCF_012274545.1 Fukomys damarensis
TTTATATATATATTCTGGAAACTATGTTATGTTTCCAAGCAAAATAAGTTGGAACTTTATATTTTAACATCTTTTCAGTACCTGTGCTTACACAAATGACATTCCATGCCCAGTAAAGATGTCTTGTCCTCATCGTCAGAAGAGTCATCTGATATAAATCCTACATATTTTTACTACCTAAGTTTTATTGTTACAATTATAATGATTTCACATGATCTTTAGTAGTTTTTACACTCTTTTTTCTTTGCAGTCAGTGGTTTGTGATTCAGTTCTAAAATAGGGTTGTCCACCACAGAGCCAAAGGCTTTGATTTTCATAAATCTTTCTGTAATCTTTCAGTAAATCTTTCTGCATTCACCAGATCAGGCAACTTTAATAGACTGGGTGGCTTAAAGAACATAGATTTATGTATCACAGTTCTAAAGGCTAGGAAGTTTCATATCAGGGTTATAGCAGGCGTACAAATCCTCTAAGCCCAGTACAGCAGATAATGGTACAAATCCTTACCCTGGCTTCCAGGGAGCCACCTTTTTCTCTCTGCACTCAGGCAAAAGAAATCTATTTCTTACAAGATCAGCACCTGATCCTGACTTGTCTTCAGGTCCTCTTCCAAATCTCGTCACCTCAATAGCACCACGGCTAACGCCATCAGAATGTGAGGGAGGGTTCCCACACATGAAACTGAAGAGGCCATAAACAGTACACGATGGGTCCCTGACACTGACCACTACACTACTTACGCTTGTGTTGGACGGTTCAAGAATAGAGGAGAGAGGAAACTCATCAAAATAAAGTTACACTTCTCATTATGTCATGTCTGACCTCTGAATGTCTATTACCATTTTCCCTGCTGCATTGACCTGGTGAACTGGTCACTGCGGAGTCAAATCTCCAGCTCAAATCACCAGTGCCTCAGAGAAATTCATTTGTTTTGTACTTTCTGCTTTCATATTTCTTATTTTTCATTGATATTCTATTTTATCATGTCTTATCCTTTATATTGTCTACATTATTTTCTCTTTGAAAGTAGATTTTGATGTTTCCATCAAAAATGCTACAGTTCAGGGAATCCATACCAGTATATTTATGTAGAACATTCTGAGTACTTTACAATTTTACAACAAGTGTTTCTGTGTGCAACTTCAGTGTCCCCAGAAGACTAAGTTTGTCAGGCCTGGTTCCCAGAGCTACTGGGAGACACTGGAGCTGTTGAGAGGTGCGATTAGTGGGGGGCTTTGTGCCCTCCAGGGGTGACCTTTTAAGGCAACAGTGGGCCGTGTGGCCCTTCTGTTTGTACTTCCCAGCCACGAGGTGAGTAGTTTTTTTTTTCTCTCCATGTTCATGTTCTGCATTTTCCCAGGCCCAAAGACATGAGGTTAATAAACTGGGAAATGAAACTCCAAATTGTGAGCCAAAATGAACTTTTCTCTTCGATAACTTGTCTCTCATATTTGTTGTAGCAATGGAGACTGAATAAAATACCAGTAAAATGAGACATATGCACGATGTTGTCCTTCTTGAGGTTTCTGAGCTAATTCAAAGTATATTAAGTGAATGAGCATTTTTAAGCAGTGAAAACTCTGTTAATGAAACAATTATAAACTATGGGAACCTATAAAAACCCCATCTGGTTAGGGGCATTAGAGCGGTAGAGGACACCTCACCTTTGACAAAGGAGCTAACCATCTTCACTAGAAGGAAGATAGCCTCTTTAATAAGTGGTGCTGGAAAAACTGGGTTTCAACCTGCAAAGATTGAAACTATCTTTCACCATGCACTAAACTAAAATCAAAGTGTATTAAAGAACTAAATATTAAAACAGAAAAACTAAACCTGCTGGAAGATAAGTTAGGTAGAACTCTTGAAGATATTGGCATAGGAAAATATTTTACAAACAAATCCTCAGTAGAATGGGAGCACACACAAAGAATCAACAACTGGGATCTCATCTTATTACAAAGCTTCTGCACTGCAAGAAAAACCACCAACAGAGCTAAGGGGCAACCTATAATATGGGAAAAATTTTATCAGCTATTCCTCTGAAAGAAGACTAGTATCTCTAATATGCAAAGAACTAGAACATTCAGAACCCCCGGATATAAGGACCCAATTAAAAAATGGGCATTTGAAATCAACAGACATTTCTCAGAAAAAGAAGTAATATCAACAAATAAACATGAAAAAAATGTTCAACATCACTGGGAATTTGAGAGATGTAGATGAAAACAACACTGAGATTCCAGCTCACCCCAGAAAGAACGGCTGCTATCAAGAATCACCCAATCACAGGTGCTCGTGGGTCTGTGGGGAGAAAGGAACCCTCTCTGCTGTTGGTGAGAGTGCAGACCGGTGCAGCCACTGTGTTAATCAATATGGAGGTACCTAAAAAATTAGGATTAGACATTTCATTTGACCCAGCTATTCCTCTGCTGGGTATCTTTCCAAAATAATTAAAAGAATCATACCACAGTGATATATGTTCACCCATGTTTACGGCAGCACAGTTTGTAACAGCTAAATCTTGGAAACAGTCCAAATGCCCATCACCTGGATAAAGACAATGTATTTTTTCAAATATAAAATGGAATACTACTCAGCAATAAAGAATGAGAAACTAGAAACAAAAACAGCTAAATGGATGCATTTTGAGGCCATACTCTTAGCTAATATAAATAGGGTACATATGTGTTAATACTAAATAATTTCTCTGGTGTGAGAAACTGAAAGTGTAAATAAGGATCAAAATGTATAATAGATAATGTGAAATAGGAAGAAAAGGTACAAAGGGGAAGGGGAAATGGGAGGGGTAGGGGAAAGGAAAATGTGAGAAAAGTAAAAATTGGAAACAAAGTCTCTATAAATAGGAAAGGTAGAAGGGGTGAAGGGAGGGCAAGAGTATGGGGAAAAATCAAGAACCAAGACCTGTCATGTAAAGGTACAAAATCCCAATGATGACTGTCACTGTATTGTATACCTAAAATGTACCAATAAACTTAATGAAAAAAAAAAAGAGAGGTAGAGGAGATTTTCTAGAGAAAACTTAGTCAACACAAAAGTTAAAAGTTTCAGAAGACTGAAGTTTGAAGAAATTCTGTCCTACATAGGTGAGGCACAACTGTTCCAGGAGGGGACATAAAATAAGCAAAAAGTCAGAAAACAGCATGAAGTGCACTCATAATACAAAAATAGCTTGTCTGTGAGGTTAAGGGCATGAAATTAAAAACTCATGCACAAATTATGTGCTAAAAGTATTTACATGCTTTGATATTTTTCCTGAAGACATAAGCATAATGTTTCTAATCATATTTATGTGGGGGAATGACATGATCATGTTGGTAAATTAATCCAGTCATATTGAATTTAAAAGGTTTTATAATATAAAAAAGAAATGACGCAGTGGGTAATTGATGTTTGACCCCACACTATGGTCAGAGTTACTGACAGACTTTCAGTCTTGAGAATTAAATGTGCTCCACTGAAGCTATGGGTACCCATAAACTTGTACTTTAAAATGTTCAAAATGAAAACAAAACTAGCTACTTAAATTTTGTAGGACAATCAACACCTCCATCTATTTTTCATTAGCATAAAATGCAATAATCTGTTCAATAATTTACTCATGTTTTATGTAATTGTCAATTTTCTTGACTCCATAAAACAGCATGCATGACCTTTCCTTTAAAATAGTTTCCTTAAATTCCTTTCCTAAAAGCAACAGTTTGAAAGGAATAATTTTCTTGACTCCATAAAACAGCATGACCTTTCCTTTAAAATAGTTTCCTTAAATTCCTTTCCTAAAAGCAACAGTTTGAAAGGATAAAAAATGAAAATAATAGATTGCACAATAAAAACCTTACTTTCCTATTGAAAACGTTGCTTGTTTGATTGTACTTGTCTCCAGATTCTTGCTTATTTTCTAAATCTGTCAGGTCACACAGCCCGGTTACCGAAAAATGAATTTCTTAGTCCAATGACGGTGAGTTTGGGATTCTGCAGACTAAAGAGCAGAGAACAAGAGCCAGGGTGACAGAAGGCAGCAGTGCCAGCTAGAACGCAGTCCCACGGGGCTGCCGCGGGGAAGGGTCCCCAAGGGGATAGGCATGGTGAAGCTCCGAGGTCAAGGATGTGGAGAGACCCCTCCAAGGGATCTTAACGGATGCCGCGTTAGTGCTGGGCTTTGAGGTAGAAAGAACAGCACAACACAAATACGTAATGAGGCCCCGTCTCACCTGTGTGAAAGCGCTTGAACAGGCAGGGACAAGTGGAGTAAGGACCACAATATTTGCTTGCTTCTGTTAGAGTTTAGTGAACTTTTTCCCCCACCAGATTGTAAAATGTAACATGACTGAATATGTTCACAGCGTTCAGTGCTGTAGACTACATTGGCTTTGTTTTCAAAATATCACACCATCATTTCCACAGTGGGCTTCATTCTTCCTATGTTCATAAATGAGAGTTTTCAAATATTCGTCATCAGTACTCGCTGGAGTTCCTCTAAAATAACTGTAGCTCTGAGAGAAAGAATTGCTAAAATTCTTTTTACTATATAGTAAAAAAGAGAGGAATATATAATATATATTTTAGCATATAATACATAATATCAAATATAAAATATATAATACATAATGCACACAATATATAATATTTAGGAGATGGGTATATAATATTATAGTATAATATACACATCTGTATGTATGTACCATTCATAATGTATAATATGTGGATGAAAACATTCGAACCCTAATATGCACATCGTATAGTCTTGTGAACAACCATTAAATTGTCAAATTTAGTAGCTTTACAAAAACACTTACAAACTGAAAAATTGATAACTAGTAAATTTGAATGTTCATTTAAAAATTATTAGATTATGGTGATTTTAGAAATATGACTTCTGACAAAGAGTTGTAGCAATTGGACTTCATACATAGTAATTGGCTTCATAATTAGATATGGTAGTGTTTTATTGAACATGTTGAAATGTAGCAAATTAAAATAACCTTACATCTTTGAGAAAAAACTGATTAGCACTCCTATTCAAATTCTAAGTGCTTCTCATTACTATATTACTTGATAAACACAGATTTGAAATGCAAAGTGATAGTTCATTTGAAATGATGAAACGAGACAAGCACTTGTATTCATATTTACTAATATGGTTTTGTATATCATGCAATAAACTGCAGAATAAATTTTACTATTTTGGCAAGTTGTCAGGCAAATTTTGAAGGCTTTCATGCACTTACTAATAATACTGTATTCTAGAAAACAGTACAATTAATTTTGTACATTTTGGTAAATCTGCTTATCTTTATTTCAAGGTTCAGTTAAAATTAAGTCTAAAAACTGTCAGACTCCTTCAATTTATGGCTGCAAACAATTTAGTATTCATGCACAGTCAATAAACACTGACAGCACCCTGGGAATAATCAGGAGAAATAGCATATGCTCCCTGCTTTAGAAACATTGGGACTATTAGAAGAGACATTTCTGTAAGTGAGCAATTGCTACTCTGCTCTGCTATCAACAAAGTACTATGGAGCCCAGATAAGAGAAGATTCTGCCCACGTGAGAATGAGGGAGAAATTTGTAGACAAACATTAATAAGAATGTACTATTTGATTGGATTCATAAAGACAAAATACATTAACTAGCCCAGAATGGAAGAGAGAATATTGCACATGCACAGGTAAATATTTGTCAAAATCAAAAGAATTGAAATAAAAAGAATTCCTGATAGTCATTACTTTTTATCTAAATTTTAAGAGTTATGTGAACAAATTTGAGTGGGGCTGGCTAAAACACACACATTTTATTTGCAGAGGAAGGGTAAAGAAGGAAGAAAAGGAAGGAAGGAAGGAAGGAAGGAAGGAAGGAAGGAAGGAAAAGGAAATAAGGAAGGAAGATGGGAGGAACAGAAAAGGGGAGGAGTAGATCCCTTCAATTTTTCAACGAAGTGAGGTATATTCTAGGGTCTTTTAAATATCATCTTGATTTATCTCTACCCTTCAGATATTGTCTTCTCTTTTATGACATAGTAAATCCAGTGAATTAATTTCTTTCTGAATTTCAAGGTAATGCTCTCAACCACCACTACCTATCTGATCGTGTAGCTGTGTCTATACCTCATCAGAGATATATATATATATTTATTAATACATGCATATTTAGTATAAATGCTACTAATTTCCCAATGAATACCTATTTAGAAGAGATGGCATTTTTCCATGGTGAAGTGAAAGAATGGGTCGTGACCTAGTTTTTATGATTTGAAGAATATAAAAAATATATTCACAAATACATCTGTTCCAATGATTTGTCACAGTAACCAAGACTTCAAGATTAAAAGAATATTCCTTAATATCATGTATTTTATTTTAAAGCTAAATCATACTGGAAAGTGTTGATATTGTAACAAATAGAAAGTTTTACTGAATATCAAGTATAAAATGAGAATATGCTCTGCACACCTCTATGCTGTGAAGCAACATGTGTATCAAGGGACCTGAAATAAAGTTATATTTGTATTTTATCTTATTAGTACACGTGCGTAATACACACTGTTTACATGTCTCACTGGCACTTGGTACACATACATGACACTTCTTCATTCCATCCTTTTTTCCTCCCCAGTTAAGCTTGTCTGTTTGATTTGTTTTACTTAACATTACAGTCAAGGTGCATCCATTTTCCTATAAATGACTCAAGTTTACCTTTCTTTATGCCACCATAGTACTCAATTGTATGTAAATACTACATTTTCTTTATCCATGCATCTGTCCATAGACATACAGACTGCTTCCAAGATTAGGTGTTATGAATTTTGCTGGTATAAAATATAGGTATGCTTGCATCACTGTAACATGATGTCCTTAACTCTTTTGGGAAGAAACCTAGAAGGAGGATAGCTTGGTGAAATAGAATTTCTAGTTTCACTTTTTTGAGCAATGTCTATAGAGATATCAACAGGGGATGTACTAGTTTACATTCACACAAACAATGTAAAAGAGTTCGTTTTTCACTGTCTTAGCAGAATTTGTTACTACTTGGTTTCTGGATGGTAGCCGTTTTTTCTGCAATAAAATGAAATTACAGTGTTGCTATAATTTGAATTTCTCTAATGGTTTGTGATTTTGAGAATTTCTTAAAGTAGTTATTTTGGCTATTTGTACTGCTTCTGTGAATTGTCTGTTCATTTCATTTGTGCTTTTTTGATTGTATCATTTATTTGGGGATTATTTCTTAATACTTTATATATTTTAGATTTGAATACTCTGGGGAAAAGCTGGCAAAAAAATTTCCATTCATCAGGTTGTCTTTTCACTCTGTTAGTTGTTTCTTTTGCAGTGTGGGAGCATTTTAATTTGATACGGACCCATTTGTGGATTCTCAAAAATATTTCCTGTCCAAATGGGGTTCTGTTCAGAAAGTCCCTGCCTGCATCTACTACTTCAAGCATTGTACCTGTTTTGTCCTCCAGAAAGTTAACTGTTTCTTTCTTATTAGTTATAACTTTTAAGAAAGGAAAAATGGGATTACATTTTAAAATATGATTCCACCTTGGTAAAGTCAATATATTTTTAAAGTGAATCAGTGTTGTAAAATGAGAATGCATGCACATATAATCTACTATTATATTAATTTATCAAACATCTTCCTTTCATTGAATCATAAGAAATCAACTTATTATCTTAATTACTTTTCCTGTTGCTGAAAGAAAAAAAAAAACAAAACTTCACACCCAAAGTTAAAGGAGGAAAGGTTCATTTGCATCTCAGTTTGCAGTGGTGTCAGTCCATGATTGGTTGGCTACAAGGCAGGATGGGATGGCAGAGAGCATTGCAGGAAAAATCCACTCACAGTTGGCAGAAGTCAGCAAGCAGTGAAGTACAGAAGCAGCAGCAGCAGTCTGCCTCTTCCTTTTTATACCTTCTCGGCTACCCAATCTGGATGGTGCCACCCACATTCAAGTTAGCTTTCCCGTTATTCAGTTCCAGAACCATTTCAAACCAATCAATGGACTATTTTAGTAATCACACAACTTTAACACGTGCATCACATACTGTAGATCCAGAAAGCTCAGAAAAGCCCCACTTCTAACTACGTAAGACTTTGGGGGACATCTAGACATAAGCCATGACATTCTGCCCTTGGCCCCTCAAAGACTCATGTACATGCCTTTATGCAAAATGCATTTAGTCCATCTCTGAAATTTGTCAAAATCCTAACAGTTTGAGCATTGCCAAAATGTTCAAGTCCAAAATCTCCTCTGAGATTTAAGGAAATCTCAACTTCAAGCCCCTGGAAAAATGACAGGAAAGTTAAAAATGGCCACTATCCAATGACATAAGATAAACATTACCATCCCAAAAGGTACAAATAGAGTGAGTTTTCATTATTTATTGCATTGCTGAGACAAAATACCCAACAAAAGATTTTTAAGGAGGAAAGGTTTATTGTAGTTTATAGGTTGCAGTGGTCTCCATTCATATTTAGTTAACTTCAAGGCAGAGTGCTGTGACAGAGGGGCACTGCAAAGGAGAAACATTCATGGTGGGAATTAGGCAGCAAAGCAGCAAAGTAGAGGAGGAGCAGCAGCAGCAGCAGCCTGCTTCTCTCTTTCATCCTTTCCAGGATACCTGCACTTTGGTTGGTGCCACCCATGATCAGGGTGAGTTACCCCTATCCACACTTGGAACTATGCCAAACCAATCAGTGGACTGATTTAGCAATCACAACCTTAACCCCAGCATCATACACTCTAGTTCCAGCCATCTCTGAAAAAGCCTCACCTATGACCCCATGAGGCTTTGGTGGGGGGCATCTAGACATAAACCATAACAATCCATCTCTGGCCCTCCAAAGACTCATATGCATGCCTTTATGCAAAAGTCATTCAGTCTGACTACAAGAGTCATCAAAGTCCTAAGAGTTCAGCATTGCTGAAAAATCCAAGTCTAAAGTCTCCTTTAAGAGTTAAGGCAAACTCTTAGCTGCTAGCCATTATATAAATGAGACTTTAAGCACTTCCAACATAAAATGGCACAAGATAAACAGTTCCATGCCAAAAGGTATATAGGGAGATAGAAAGAAACGGAACCAAAGCAAGTCCAAAATTGAGCAGGGCAAACATCAAGTCCTGACGTTCCAAGTCCAGCATGCAACCAAGGCTCTCTGTGGAAAGATCCATACTCCAACCGGCTTGGGTGGCTCTGCCCCCATAGCATGCTATGTGGTTGCAGCTTCTCTCTTGGACCAGGTCTGCTCACTCTGAAGCTTTCCTCTGCTGATCCACATTCTTTTTTCAGAAGGCTTTTCCAAACTTCTGGTGTCTCCACTGCACCTTCAGCTTTACACTCTCAGCTTCAAATAATGCCTGCCCAGCAGCACAGTGTCTGGCCTGCCTTTCAGGCCTTCTTCTGAAATCTGGGTAGAAGCTTCCCTGACCTCACAACTCTTGTATTTTGCATGTACTTAAAAGCAGGAACATGTGGATGACAGCAGGGTCTGCTGTCAGGCCGTGTTTTCTATTGTCCCCTTCCTTCACAGCAATCAAGTACTCATTTGCTCCACATTTTGCAGTCTGCAACTTCACTGGAGATTTCTTTGTGGCTCCTGGGTTCTTTGCTCTTACTTTTCAAAAAAGATCTGACTAAAAGTCACAAACAATAGCCATGCCACCATGTCAACATTAGACTTATTTGAAATTTCTTCCATCATATTAATTACACTGCCCTTAATCTGAGTCTCAGGCAAAATCTCTGGACAGGTTTCCAGCCAAACATAACATACATAGGACTGAAGTTCAACAGCCACTGCGGTTTTTGTTCTTCCCAACAGAAATCTCCTGAGCCTGGTCTTTAACTGCTGCCTTTCTATCTACATTCTGGCTGTCTGAGCTCTGAACAGAATCTACCATCAAGTATAGCTTAAAGAATTCCAGGGCCACTTTTTCAGCTAGCATCATCAAACCTTTCTAAACTCTTGCAATAAGCTTGTTTCAAAGGCTCCTGAAGCTCCAGGTAGAGTCCCACAAAGGACCTCTCTCTCAGACCAAAATCTATCTTGGTACTTTACTTGTTGCTGAAAGAAAGTGCCCCACACCAAAAGTCAAAGGAGAAAGAGTTTATTTGACTCACAGTTTGTAGAGATGTGAGTCCATAGTTGGTTGGCTCCAAGGCAGGTTGGCATGGCTAAGGGGCATCAAAAAGGAGAAACATTCATGGTGGGCAGAAGGCTGCAAAGCAGGGAATCAGCAGCAGCTGCAACCTGCTTCTGCCTTTTTTCCTTGTTAGGCTACACACCCTTTGGTGGTACCACACACATCAATTATCCACACCCAGAGATATACCAAAACAATCAAAATTTAGTAGTCACACATCCTTAATATCAGCATCACACATTAAATTCTAGCATCAATATTAATCTCAGCATCATACACCATAGATCCAGCCACCTCTGTAAAGCCACACCTATGACTCATGAGGATTTGAGGGGATATCTGGACATAAACCATAAAACTTAGATTTTTTTCCAAAATAAAATCTTTCTCCAAAAACATCAGGAAGATTTTTTAATGCAATGTATTTGGAAGAATGTAAAAAATACTGTGCACAAGTGGAATAATTCTCCATTTATTATGGTATTATGAATATGAACTGTACGGTATACATATTTTATTCTTTTGATGTTAATCTCAACTATTATATTTCATCATGTCTATTGTCTTAGCAACATATTAGGTCCCTACCTCTCATTATTTTACAGAAATTTTAAAAACTATTCTTATCGTATACATATGTAGATACAAATAGATATAAATATACATAAATTCAACATATTAGAATTGAGAATTTTGAGAGTTATGCTGGATTAGCAAAGTGCTTGGCTTTTGAGCTTCCTAGGAGATTGCTAATGCACATTGCTGTGTGACAGGGTGGAGCAGGATATATGTATGACCTTAGGGGCTACATCTCCCTTTCCGATCTGGCACTATTATCTTGCTCCCATTCTTAGCCACTTTGAACTAAGCAAGTTAACTTCCTCATTCTCTTTTACCATCATGTTCCTGCCCTGGAGCCAGTGTACTGTAGATTAAATCCTTTGAAACTGTGCACCAAAAGTATTTTAAGATCTATATGCTGGTGTATGATCCCAAGAGTGAAAAGATGGCCAATACCCTAGAATTAGGGTCATTGCAGTGACTGTGCCTTATCATGTAGCTTAGAGCACTTTGTAACTGGTATAATGAAGGAGCTTGGAGGGGCTTGGAGTTGCAAGATAGAGAAGCACAAAGTTCTGTAAGTGCAGTCTGGTGGGCAGCTTTGACCAGAGCTCAAAAGGCTAAAATGTGAACAAAATATAAAGATAATTCTCATGCTATTTTGGAAGGGGATTCTATTGAGAATTTGACTACAGGTTGTGTGTATTAAACTCCAGGGGAAAAAAAAGTCTACCTTTTTTTCCCATTTCCTATAACTTTGCAGAAGGCCTACTATAAGGCTGGTGGACAAATTATTTTAGAGACAAAAAAAATTTATGGCAGCCCAGTGTTAAAGTTGCGGCTTTGGTGCCGAAGGCTTCTTTTAGATTAAGGTAGTTGTCTGGTGAGAACTAGGAGGAAAAATCAGAACATAATGATTTCAAAAGTTCTGCCTCCCAAAATTAATATGCAAAATTAGAGCAAAAAAAGGGAATAGTTGTTTAAGATACTAGTATTATTAAAAATAAATGACATTCCTTGAACTGGGACAAAAAGAATGATGCCTATGGATCATCTCAGGCATCAGTAAGTCCTACCCATTGCATCTTAAGGGTGTAAAATATAAACTTTTCAACTAGAAGAAGACCGCTATACCTCCTGCTCAAGAAAGGCCAATTTCACTATGCTCAGTCATCCAGGCCTTCAAATGTCAAGGCACCCAAGATCCAAGAGTGTCTTACCACTGATCACGGTGGAATCAGACCTTACCATTATCCACAGGATGCTAGTTTTATGGCATGAAGACATAAAGAATTGTAGAATCACAGAATATTCTATCCAGATGAAAAAAGAAGTCCTTAGAGAGCAGGCAGTGTACTCTTGAAAACACAGTATATGAAGCAGTAGCAAATAAACAGTGAACATGGAATAAATGCCTAGGAAAACCACAGGTACCAGTAGAATCAGCCCAAGAAATACGGCATGTGGGCTACAGACAGCAATGCCACAGGAGCGGGCCACACAACCACTCTGGAGCTCACGCATTACCACCATGTGCTCTGGACACTGGACATGGAGCTAAAGGAGTTAATGACTGCCATGCTGAATTTTAGTATTGTCTCAATCCCATTCTTTTTCTGTAACTTCTAAGTATCTCTTTGGAATGTTAACATTGTATTTTGGAATATGTAACTTGTTTTTTATTTTTAATTTCCTGGGGTTCATAGGTAAGAATCTCAGGGGAGATTGCAGACTTAGATTTCTGATCAATACTAGAACAGTTGAGACTTGAGTGAAGGGATTACTGGTTTTCAGCTGTCTGCGGGATAGTTATAGGAACTTGAATTATGGCCTGTGTTGAGTTGGAGACTGTGGTTTGAGGAGACGTGTTTAGGAGTCAAATGACAAAGGCTAGAATGTGACAGTTGAGATGGATTGTCAATTTGACCATTTTTTATCCACCTACAGTTACCTGAGTACTTATTATTAATTGGTTTCATGAGACATATCAAGTACCAAAATGACAAGCAACAAACAACTTGTTTTGGCTGGCAAAGGTAGCAGGAAGTTGGGAAGTGAATACTGACAAGTTCTAGCTTGCTTGCCAAGTACTTAGCAAATGACAACACTGACAATAAAATTTTCACATCAAAATAAATTGAGTATCAAATTCTATGAATTTTGAAGCTCAGTATGGCTGCAGGGAATTAGTAAAACCCACTTCTATATGTGTCTGGTGGGTCCTGGAAGAATGATCTTGATTCTTCTTTTCTGGATGTGTTCCTTTGCTGTCCTTTCTGCCGTCATGAACTAAGCATCCTGGTCCCACCACATACTTCCACTATCACAGTCTTGCTTTGGAGCGAGTCTGCTATGGACTAAATTCCATGAAACATGATTGAAGATAAACCGATTCTCCATCAATTTTGCATATCAAGTATTTGGACCCAGAGAAATAATACTGACCAATAGCAGAGCTATGTAACTTAACATGTCAGCATACCCGTGTAACAAATTATATGTTAAATATGATAACAGATTTGAGAATGAAAATTTTCTCCTTTTAGAATGTAATAATTCTGCCAATTAAACTTATAAAGTTGTAAATAATGGTCTCACAATTCCCAAATAACATTTAAATGAAACATAATATGATCCATTCATGAGGTCAGATATTTTTTGTCTGTAAGTCTTAAAGTCAATAAAGTAGTTTAGTTATTTAGAAACAGGAAACATTTTAATGCATACTAAGACATTTTATAGTTAGAATAGTTCCTACCTAAATAAAAGCATAAAAGAAAATGATACAAACCCCAGAACTTACCTAAAAATAAACAACACTATTGAAGAATTCACATGTACAATATTTATCACATATATTTGGAGACACCAGATGTATGAATCCAAGTGTATGTGCATATATGTGCTTGTGCTAGGGCTTGGAGGAAAGTGGGTAAAATAGCTTATCCAAAGTTGAAATGATGAGTGATTGTAGCATTCTTCTGTGGTTTTCCAGTAGCAAGAAGCTGAGTGTATCATTGTCAGCAAAGAAAACTGAACACAAATGAGGAAGTTATAAAACCGAAGCTGCTTCAGGAAAATGGGCAGACAGGGAACATTTCCGTTTCACTAATCTTGTCCTATATAGTTTCCTTAGACTCAGGATCAGAAGGTAAAGTAGTTAACACTAAATCTCTTCAAGTATGACTAATACATTATTAAGATATTTTTAAGTGAATTAAATCATATGATCATTACTTTGCCCAGAAGACACTCTGAAGCATTAAGAATTATTTTAGAAGAAACTGTCACTCTTAGTTTTGCTAATAGCTATCATTTTTATTCCTTGAACTTACAAAACTGATTTTCCACCTGGATTTTGTTTTTTACTTTTTTTTTTTTTTTTTTTTTTTTTTTGGGGGTTTATA
>NW_022900939.1:43200167-43258217 GCF_012274545.1 Fukomys damarensis
TATATGGGGAGAACTCAGGACCTTGTGCTTGCAAGGAAGGCAGTGGAACTACTGAGCTAAATCACCAGCCCTTCCTCTTGGATTTTGAAATTCATCAATATTGTTTAACATGAGTAGGCATGGGAAAATTCCCATGGCCTGCAAATTATAAATAAAAATAAATTTTAATATATAGAAGCTTATCTGCTTCCCATTTAGATGGAAATGGGATTTTGCTCCTACTAATAACAAATCATTTTTATTTGTTCTGGATCCCACTTGATTCTGACTTCCCAAGAGGTGCTTTATGACTCTCTGCTCCTTTACACCCAATGCTAACTCTGTTTTCCTCTGGCTCATTACCATCTGTGTGAAAGTGACCTTCCATGATTTATGTTGAAAGCAAGGAATTCTTTTTTTTTTAAATATGTCTTATTTAGTACAGTGAAATATAGTAAAGAATTAACATTTCTAGAAAAAACAGGAAAATCATGAAAAAGTTATACAATGGCATTAAAAATCCTAATTCTTAAAAAAAATCCTAATTCAAGAAAATATTTTGAAAACATTATAAGAGATGTTCTTGTTACAGTGAGTAGGAATAACACTCAAACCTATGAGTTATGTGATCTCAAGACAAGACTACATATTATCATAATTATTGTTATTACTATTATTAGTAGTATTTGTTTATGATGTATTCATTGTGAGCAGTTTGAATATGTACATGGCACAACTTAATTTTTTTAAATCTCACCTCCATCTCTTCACCTCTTAGTCCTCTTCTCATTTGCTAAATATTTATCGACTTGTCTTACTTTTCTCCTTGCTGAGACAAAAATCTATGACACTCACAAGTTAATGGAGAAATGCTTTATTTTGGCTCACAGTTTGGAGAGGTTTCAGTCCATAATCTACTGCCTCCAAGGCAGGGTGGTGTGACACAGGGTTGTCTCAAAGGAGAAACAGCCCACGGCAGAGCAGGCAGGAGCTAACAGCAGCAGGAAGTTCACCCTTTCCATCTCTATAGCCCATCCAGACTGCAAACGTATCGATTGGTGCTACCCACAACCAGGATAGGTCTTTCCTTCGGTCACACCTGAAATTAATCCAGTTTTGGCACTAATCTATATATCAAACACCCTTAATCCACTATCATACACCTTAGACCATTAAAAAGAACCCCACTTACAAGAGCATGAGGCTTCCGGTAGACATATGGATACAAGTCATAAAACTACATGTTTCCTATTGTCTATCTTTTATTTTTCTCTTTAACTTATTTGTACTTTGGGTTTCTCATATAAAAGAAAGTATTTGGTTTTAAAGTTATGTATCTAATTTATTTCAATTAATTTATGAATTAAAGTTGTATCAATTTTCCTCTTTCATTTTCAGTTCATTTCCTAGCTCTAACTGCTTATCTTCTGAAATGTTTTTTCCTTTTATTCCAATATCTTATACCTAGAATGGAGTTTAAGCATTTGATTCTTTTATTTAAAATAGCCTATGATGTAGTATTGCAGTTTCTTTGTATTAATTTTTAATAAAATTATATTTTATTGTACAAAATTTTAACTGTTCTGAAAAACAATAGAAAAAATGTGATTCTTAGTGATAGAATTATTGAAATAATTTACTTATTATATCAGTCTTTTTTAAACTGTTTCTAATTTAAGCAGATTAAATTTATAGTTTATCTGGAATTTATTTTTGTAGACTTGTCAACACTTTCAGAACATTTACTAAGTGTAAGAAGTGATTTGGTGTTTAAGGATAGAATAGGACTCAGATCATCAAGTTCTTACTCTGAAGGTACTTTGTCAAGATGAGACAGTATGTAGATCAAAGAGAAAACTAATCAATATGATTACAGGTGCTGGAGAGGCTATAAGAAATATGCATTAGAGAATAACAAAAATAAGATGTATCGAGGCCCTGAGAGTGCAGGAATCAGCAGTTCTCTTCTAATCTCTTTTGGGAGAAATATATTATTTATCATGCCAACTATATTTTAGCACTTACTTTGTAGAAAAATATATATACACCAGAGCCAGTACAGGATTGTTCATGGCAACTTGATTAGTAATAATTAAAAAGTGACAGAGATAAAATCTTCATTAGTTAGTGGATGGATTAGTAAATGATTTCATACCTATATAATGCAATCCTAGAGTTAAATAAAGCAGGGAACCTTAATGCATTTAATCATTGTATGAGGAAAATATCTAGAAGAAAAAGGTCTACATACACAGTAATTCTATGTACATATGAGGATATATGCGTATACACACACATAAATACACAACGAAGTAAAAATTCACCTGAACTACAGAAAATGACCTGTGGCTTCTCAGCAGTGGGGAGAACAGCCATCTCAGGCTTTTGAATTTTCAGTGTGATGTGAATATATATTCATTGTGATTTTGTTTTCTGGGTTATGTGCATATGTAAAAATATATCTAACTGTAAATCTGAAAATATACACAAATGATCCTAAATACAATCCCAGCAATTAAATATCTGAACTAGTAAAATGTCCCTTTGGTGGTACACTTTCTTTAACTGAAAATAAATTTGAAGAGGAAGTAATCATTAATTAACGATAATACAATTATTGCTTCTTTGAAGACAACGGGGATATGTATTTGTGATCCAGTCCACAGGGCTTTTTCTTTTCAGGTACAGATTTCCAAACTCATGTGTAATGTGTCTTATTCCAAAAATATGCTTTTCACTGTTAGTGCATCTCAGTTTAATGCAGCAATAATCGCTTTTTCTTCAGCAAAGAGGAAAGCAGATTTTCTATTTATGGTTTTCTTGCCCTCAGCAATTTGCATTAATTTTTCTTTGACAGCTTGATTCCAGCTGCCATCATCAATTCCAAAAGGAAATTATTTAGATATAAGCCCAGTAAGGTATATGATTATTTTGAAAAATTCAGTGATTTCAACTATCTGATAAATGTGGATAGGCCAAGGAATCCTCAGTACTTCTTTAAAAATACTAGTTAGTTTTTCATTCAAATATTTGCTTGATACATATTGTTCTAATATAATTATTCATATAGCAATTATGTTCAATTACCCTTAAAACATTTTTAGCCTGGCAAGTGAAAGAAAATACATTAAAGTAGGATCCTTACTCTAAAAGACCTTGCAATGAAATCAGTGAAATAAAATAAAATAGCTGGGCATGGTGGCACACACCTGTAATCCCAGCACTTTGGAGGCTGAGGCAGGAGGATCGCTGTGAGTTCGAGACCAGCCTGGGCTACATAGTGAGTTCCAGGTCAGTCTCAATGACATAGTGAGACCCTGTCTCAAAAAAATTTGATAATTTAAAAATCACAAAATATTCACTTATGAACTACCTTAGTAGGTTATGTTCATTCACTTTTCCATCAGCCATCACTGACTGACTTTCCCTGTGCTGAGCACTATGGAGGAAACAGGAATATAAAAATGAATATACCAGAACACTTGGCTTCCAAAAACAAAACCAAAGGCACACCATAGAACTGTACTACTGATTACAATAATAAATGACAAAATCTATCTTCAAAGAAACAAGAGAGCATGGTGATTAAAACATGAGTTTGAGGGATGGAGATCCCTGCCTGGTTCTCATACTCTGGATGAGTTACTCAACACTTCTAGGCAACTTTCCTTGCCGTAAAGATATTCTGTTCCTCTCAGCTAAGGACTAGTGAGAAAGTGTGTATCAGTCTGCATCCAGGTATTGGCCTGAAGAACAAGACTGAAAAACGTGTGTTCCTTGTGGTATCTAAAGAGAGGCTCAGCTGTTTACTTTTTGTCCATAATGCTAAGCATGATGTCAAATATTTACAAAGTCCTCAATAAATTTTATTTGCTAAATTATGGAACAAAGAAACATTTAATAAAAGTGAAGCATAAATTTCATATTGCAATGTGTATTAATAATAACTAAATAACCCCCCCTTTTTTTGAGACAGGGTCTCACTATGTAGTCCAGGCTGGTCTCAAACTCCTAGCGATCCTCCTGCCTCAGCCTCCCGAGTGCTGGGATTACAGGCGTGCACTGCCATGCTCGGCTAATATAAAACTAATTTTAATACAAGTAAATGTACTTGTACAATCACCAACTAAATGCAAATACAGAAAAATTCTAATATTGCTAAAGCCCATTTTGTCACTCTGTTACAGTATTTTCCAAACCAATCCCTGTTCTTTTTAACATGGGCCTACTTTCTTTTGGTTTGTATAATTTATTTAAATGCTCTAATATAATAGGCATGCCTTGAACTTGAAATATTTATCTCTAGAAAGTATGCTAGTTATATAAACGTTCCTCATCTCTTCTGTGGAGAGCAGAAACTTTACTTTTCTGTTTTCATCCCAGGAATGACCCAGGTTTTTCACGTAAATACAGGAACACCTCCCCTCACCAACACTTCTGTTTGCAGACAATTCTGTTCACAAACAAGAGTGTTCAGCAAAAGTTTGCTTCTGTTCACAAACTCTGCATCCAGTGACAAGCAAGACCAGGATCATCTTCTCCGCACAAACACAAACTCAGCCCTCTTCCTCAAAATCATAAAGCAAACTAAGTTTGTAAAATGGAGGCACCTCTGCATTAGGCAAATGTCCCAAAACTGAGCTACCTTATCAATCCAAGAGGCTTTTCTGCCAATCAAAGGCCTTCTAATCTCTGACTCTAATGATGTCCATTCAGAATGCAGGGTTAGTCTTCCAAGTGACAACACTATGCTCCCGTGTCACGGCTCTTCCCATATTTATGAAATGCTGCACGCAACTTCTTTTTATCTAAAATTTGACACTTTTGTCTTGCTAGCGTACGTGTGTTTCCCTGGAAATAAATAAAGTAGGTGATAATCATTTTTTGTCAGTGTAATGATTTCCTCATGGGAATTGACATTTTCCAAAATTGAAACTGTTACCGACCTAAAATGAAGGGTTCAGTATAATTCTTGAATTAAAAGTAAAATTTAGAATTGAGATAAGCTTGACTATATGCACAAAAATTTGTAGTCCTACCAGCTGAAAGGGAGCAGGAAGCAAGACCGATGAAGCCCATCCCTACTGCTGTGCAAGGGCAGGGAGAGGGATGGTCCACAGTGGTGTTGGGCACTTTGGGGTCATTATTTTATGTTCTAATTGAGTTCACTGGGCTGAATACATTGTCACATATCTAATGATCCAGGCAAGACCAAGAGATTGAAAAATAATCTAGATATTTTATGCAAGAGGACCTAGAATACACAATTTTCCAACCATCACAACAATAAGTTCAAGTTCTAATTCTTAAGTTTGTGCCACCATACTTCCATAAAATAATTTCTTAATTTGCCTCAAATAAGAAGCAAAAACAGTTACACCACAAACTGAGAATTTATTTTCCGAGGCTTTCATAATTATGAATGCAATATATCCAGAAGAAAAAAATTCTAAAAAAAGGGTGCAGCAAATTTTTATTTGGATACTGTAACTTAAAGAAATATACCAACTAAACTAAGTAAAACACTGATCTTTCTCTAGGAAAAAGTAAAGGTTCTTAGACAGGAAAATAGCCACCCAAGAAAGGAGAGACTTGATGTCTTAATGCAGAAGATAGAAACTAGACCCTTCTATTTCACCTTCTACTAAAAGTAATTAAAAATGATTGAAGATTTAAATATACAACTGGAGCTTTGGAACTGCTAGAAGAAATTGTACTAGGAACACTCTGAAGCTGTCAGTACAGGCCAAGCTTTCCCAAGTAAGATTCCATAGCATAGGAAATCAAAGCATTAATCAACAGTGGGACTGCATCAAATTTAAAGTTTCTGCATAACAAAGCAAATAACCAACTGAAGAGAAAATCTACAGATTGGAAAAATATCTTTGCTAGTAACTCTACTGACAGAGGATTAACATATAAAATATACCAAGAAAATGTGATGGCTATCAAGAATGAACTATTAGTCAACCATAAAACGTACAATCATGTAATTTGCAGGAAAACTGATGGAACTGGAGACCATGTTATAAGTGAACTAAAGCATATTCTGAATGTCAACATCCAATCTTTATGTAAGAAATCTGAAAATGTAACAAATCTTGTTAAGTGAAATTAGGAAGATTCACAAAAGTAAATATCCCATGCCTTCTCTTACATGAGAAATCTAAAAATATAATAGAAAATGAATAATAATTTTAAAACATCACCAAACTAGAACATAGACTTTTACAGATATAAAAGGAGGTCAAGAGGAGAGGTGAAACATGGGTGGGTCATAATGGAGCTGAAATAATCTAAATAAATTATATACAAGTACAAATACAGAAAAATGAACCTCACTATTTCATTTTCCAAATATGCACTAATGCAAATAAGTTTTGTCCATTTTATCCTGTATATCTTATTCTAAGAAGAGGCCCATATGCAAAGTGTAAGTATTCTGATCAAGGCAATGAAACAGAAATGGTGTGTGACTATTGTCCGAGACAAGGTTAAACATCTTGTACACACGCCTCACTTCAGGTTCACCTCTTCAGTTACTGTGCAGGTCAAAGGCTGTCTGAGGCAGTGTCCCAAGACAGAATGTACGGATCCCAGATTCACAGCTGGGGGGAAAGCTAACCAGGAAAGCTACCCCAAGAGCAGTGTTTACATTGGGTTTTTCCTTGAGTGATAAAGAAATTAGTATTTAAGAATAAAGATTTTAAAATTTATTTTAAACTTTGTTATGATTTTTACTGATGAAAGATAAAATAAGGTCAAGTGATTGCAGAAAGGTATAACCCAAGAAAATTTTTATTTCAGTATATTATCAGTAAGTATTAATGGAAAACATTCTGCTGCCTCCCTCACATGTGCAAGGTCCTAAGTTCGATCCCTGGTACAAAAACAAAACAAAACAAAACAAAACAAAAAACATTGGGAGCCCATTAAAAGTGGGGAAGATTTAAATTAAACAAGTTATTATTGAAAAGTCAACAAAGGCATGAAAAATAATGTGTTCTTTCTGCATATGTTTGTGAAAGAGGAGAAAAATGTGTGGGAAAATGAGGGATAATGAATTTATAATATAGTGATGTAGATAATATTCTTTTTACGTAAATAGATGAATTTCGATGCATTTTTGGTGGAAAAAAGTCCTTAAAATAGTCAGATTAAAGGTCCAAGAGAGATATAAAGATTGGAAGAAAAAGTGAGGAACTCACAAAAGAGGAAGAAGATAATAAAGAATAAAACTAGATGGGATACTGAGATTAAGGATATGTAAATATCTTCGTAAAGTTTTGTGGATTGGGAATGTACTGTTCCTTTGGAAAGTTTATTTAAATTATTTAAATTCAGAGCCAGGGATTTAGTTCAGTAGCACTGCACCTGCCTCTCAAGCTCAAGATCCTTATTTCCATCCCTGGTACTGAAAAAAAAAAAAATTCACTGGCTTCAATTTCTTTCTCTATTAAATGGAGAAAGAAGAAATGTAAAATCTACATCCTCTCTTTTCTAATATCGTTTTGATTCAAGCTCATGAAACTTTTTTGCATGTGCACGTGCACACACACACACACACACACACACACACACACACACACACCCCTTGTTTTAACAAATAAACTACACTTGCCATGGAAAAACAGCTCTTGAAATCGTGTCTTATTTTTCTAAGTAAGGTGCCACACACCATAATGGATAAAGCTCCAGTTAGTAATGAGGGATCACAGCAGCCTTTGTCATGGACTCTGGAGTCACTGCATTTCAGCCTGTTCTCTGACAGCAAGCAGAAAAGGCAAGCTTGAGCTTTTACTTGGAAGACAGGTATTTTAATCTTCTTCCATTTCTTTCTATAGGCAAAGTCCAGTATAACATCAAACTTCTGAAATAAAAGCAGCAAAAATGGCCATAGTGAAGGTTTATGATCCGGGGATTGACACTGCAACTTTTTTCCAACTTAGAAATATATAGGTACACATCATAATAATTCAAATATAGAATTAGCAGTGGTAATATTATTCTTGTGCCTGTGGGTGTAAAAACGTGATGGCAAAATCAGAAACACTCCCACCATTAAAATGTTCAATTATATCCTATCACAAACCATGCTGGACTCAAATGCTTTTAAATTTTTAACTTTCAACTCTAAAAATTATGTTATTATTGCCTTAGTGTGGATTTCCCAGAAGCAATGTCTAAGACAATGGCTCTATCCGTAGCATTTTATTTAGAAGTTGAAGGAAAGACGGGTAACTTTTTGGGAAAACAAGACCCAAAAAGAAACACATGTAGATACATTCTTTATCTTCATGCCAGTAACATGGGGAGTTGGTGAAGGTTGACACCACTGGGAAACATCTCCTGCAGAGTCATGCCACATATCAGGAAGGGGGAGGAATATTTAAACAGTAGTTTCTGTAGAACAGCAGCTGAAAGCTAAAGGTGGACATTCACTCGTTAGCATTTCAACCTGCTATATGATTGAAAAAGGTGGCCCCAGTAGCAGATAAAGCATTCAGAAGAAAAATGAAGAACTAGTAATTAGAAGGGAAGCCAATTATATTGCATTTATAAGGCCGGAGGAAGATACACGCATGCTTAGATAATTCTCGCCAAAGCTATGAGGTGCTTTTCAAAGTTGGCTTCATATTAGTGCTGTGATAGGTCAGAGTCTCCAGATTCCTTCAAAATATTTTACGAGACCTTGGGATTTGGTGTGAAGAACAGTGATCTGTATTTCTCAATTTTGAGGGTTCCGCTAACGTCCTACAAAGAACCAGCTTGTGACCATCAGGAAGATTGGAAAGATTTAGATCATGCATCTACCCAACTGAATAATAGGACAACATTAAGAGAAATGACAATTTATTTTTGGAATATAATAATGAGTACACAAGAACTTGTTCAGTGGGTGGGCAAGTGGATACATGTATGTGACTATCATGGAATCCTCACTGAAGATATGAAACTCAGACAGATGCTAGAGATGGGATGGAGGGGAAGTGAAGTCTTCCATTATAGACTAATGGTCTTAGCGATGTGATTTATGCGTCAAACTTGACTGGAATCAGGGACGCCAGGCCATGAGAAAAGCCTACTAGTGGACGTGTCACTAGTGGATGTGCCTGGTCTATCGGGAGGCATCACCCCGGGGACCCTATCTTGTCCTGTCTCCTTCCTCTCCAGCATTCTTTCCCGTGCTCTATTTTCCAGCCACCAGGAAGTGAACACTGCTGCTCACCAGGTCCTTGTGCTCCACGCTGCTGCCATGGAACCACCTGACCCCAGGCTGGAATGGTGAGCGACAAATCGCTCCTTTTTAAATTCTCCCAGCCGAGGGAAACCTTGCTGATGTAACTTATCTCCAGGGAAACTTTCCTACAGCATACAACATCATACAGTAAAATATTATCTGTATGGAATACCACATATATAGTGCATGTGTGTGTATAATCGCTTCATAACAATTCTTTCATCATGGCAATTTCTCTCTTGAAATAGCATAAAATGGAATTTTACAATGCTTCTATGGAGCCTGGGTGGTTTTCTTGTTTATAAATGTTTTAGCGGGAAAGCCACAGTGCCTTTCAAAACATGAAATAAATATGGTTAGTCGCAATGAAGTCTAGAGAGTAAAACAAAATTCTGGATTTCTCTATGACTCTGCAGAGGCTTCCGCTGATGTATCCGTATGTACATTAAGGGTCCCACGTTCTCTCTCCTGGGAACGCCATTAGCCACTCCATAAGAGATGTGGAAGCCAGACTTGCCTTGGCCACACGCTGCGCTATCAGCACATCCCGGAATAATTGCTGTTAGAGTACCAGCAGGATCTGACTAAGCAGTTCAGCTGCATGAGTTACAGAGAACACCAACAGGTGATTTTCACGCCAGCCTGTGCTTCTACTGACTCAGACTTACTGGGGTGTAGGGGATCACTGGGAAGCCATCCACGCAGATGTGCTGTCTGGGTTTGATTCCGAGTGTAATTTATGATGCAGCTATCTCAGAAGGAGCGAAAGCAGACAGTGACCTCTGTGGGAACAGATATAAATGGAGAAGTCCCTGTGGGTCTGAGTGACACACAGAAAAAGGAGAGCCCCATAGGGTCACCAGCAGAATATGGAATCAAATCCTACTTGTGGGTATCTCAATAAAGACATACAAAATCGTGATGACAGATAGAAGATTAGAAAAAAGCGGGAAACCTAAAAGCCTTAGCTTTCTTTAATGGCCTATGGTCTTCCTGTCACACGCATGTCTCATGCGAAATAATGTACTCAGTTGAGAATCATTCTGGGAATCACCTCAATGAGAGACACCCTAAAGCCCAAAGATATTCACAACATCAGGCAGAGGCATGTTTTGATTGCAGGAGAAGAAGGTACAGTTTATATTTCCACCTCTTTCCAATAATTATTTGAGAGCTTTTATGCAGGGAAATGCACTTCTTTTCTTAACTGAATATTTTTCCATTCATGTGGGTAGCATTTTCTGATTGAGTATCACGTATGCCCGGTTTCTAGGATACAAACATCATGCTGCTCTTTCCGAGCTAAAACGTATAAGCAGTTTCTCAGAAAAGAATGGAAGGTAACAGTTATTTTATATCCAGTAATTTTAGCCATGACTAATATTCCAGTGTGGGTATGGAATGAATGAAAAGCCTCAGCAGAATGGCCTATTCCAATCAGTTTCTAAACGTCTACACACACACACACACACACAGATTTTTTGGTACTCCGGAGGGGATCAAACTCAGGACCATGCTTGTGAAGAACCACTGAGCTAAATCCCCAGCCCCGACAATGGGAATGTTTAGACATGTTTCCTGGGCAGTTTCCAAGGAGGAAAAGTTATCAAAGCTTTGATTCTAACAACCTGGGGAAGATTCTGAATGTGGTGAGGAGAACAGAAGAGATAAGCAGACATCTTATAATGCAGCCTTTTAAAGCACGTCACAGATTGCCTATGTCTTAAGGATGATAGCAACAAAAGCAAACATGGAATTTTGACTCTGAAGGGTGGTTCCCAGTGGAGACAATGTTGGGCAATGCTGAGGTCGTTTCCTCACCCCACAGAAGGGGAATGTGCTCTTAACATCTGTGGCTGTGAAACACCCTAAAAGGCGTAGGACATCACTCCCCACAACAAAGAATGGTCATGCTATAAATATGGTATAAAACCGAGACTGTAATGTTGTGATTCACTAGAAATTCACAGCTTTGATTTAAAATAGTAGTGTTTTGTTTGGAGGAGTTGGAATTTAAAGGAAACCACAGAAGATGTAGAATGAACAGACAGGAAGCTGCAACAGCGGTGTAAGAAAGAGTTGCACAGTTTGAGTTAAGGTGGTAAGACCGCAGGAAAATCTTAAGTATCAGGAAAGCAAGATGATCAGAGAAGGGGCATGAGAAGCTGCTGCTGCTTATGCATTAATTCGTGCGTTTTGCTCGTCTTTTCATTGTGAGGGAGCTGCATTACCCAGAGGCCCTTCAGATATGGTTGGATACCCTACTTCTCCAACCACTCTGTCTGATGCCTACCTCTCTCCATGACGAAGGCTCCTAGCTTCCCCGCTGGTCAGTGCGTCTGCAGAGTGGGTGGTGCGGCAATGGTGAGATTCCGACGTAGGCTCCAGTTCACCTCTTTATACTCTCGTGCATTCTCACCGCTTCTATTTTATGTTTTTCTTCCTCATTTCACTCATCTTCTATATCTGACACCCACCTTTAGTATCTGAAGACCCACAACTAAATGTAGACCCCTAGCCTTACATAAACTATGTTGCCACCTCCCAAAACTGTGTTAGAAGAAATCACTCACAAAATTATTCCACTCCATACCTTTCTGAGGTGATACATATTTCTAATCAAACCCTCAATAATTTGTGTGCAATTAAATTAATTGTATCAAGTCAACCCACTTACACAGGTATTCTATATTAGTACTAATGGCTACACTTTGCCAATCAAATCCTAAGTGACATGGTTGGGAGATCTCAATTTAAATTTTAAAAGGTTGGACAAAAAGTAGGGCTCATAGCCATCCAAGCAATGAAAGCCTGGCTTTTTGTTAGGCTACAATAATAGGAAATCACTGTAACAGTGGTAACCTGGTAATAGCAATATCATCACAAGAGTGAAACTTAGCTTTTGATACACCTACCACCCAATCTGGGATAGTGTCAAGACCCATCTGCTCCTACCCCTTCTCGAATTTACCAATAAAGGGAATAGAGCTTCTATTGTAGGAAAGTACTATCTTACATTTCCTCAGATGATCATAGTTTTGAGCTTGTGTTTGTTCTTGTCAACTTTTCTTGGTGGAAATTTTGATTTATTTATTTTCTTCAAAATTTCCTGATCAGTACTGAGTCTCACTTTTATAAGTGAAATGTAGAATGAAAACTCCAGTTGACTATTTTGATTGTTGTTGGAAGTCTATTGTACAGATCAATTTTTAGATTAATTTTTTTGAATATAGTTCCATCTCTAGATTATTTGGGTCTATGCAATTATAATATTCTCCAAATTATATTTTATATATTTATAATTAATAGTACACTTTTTATAAACTTTATATTAGGAAGAATATTTTATTGATTTTCACAATTACACCTTTTCTAGATGTTTAGGTAGCTGAACTATCATGAAAACAAACATTGGCAAGTCTTTGGTCCAACAGGACAAAAAAGATAGATATTTGAAGATGGGGCCAGGGATTTAGCTCAGTGGTTCTACCACCTGCCTCGCAAGTGCAAGGTCTTGAGTTCAACCCCCCCGCAAAAAACAATTATTTGAAATGGCAAACAAGAAATAGGTTACTTCTTGTAGGGCACAGTTACATAGGGTTACACTGTAATTGTTACGGGGTGAGAAAAATTACACCCAACACCGAAATGGGAACATTTCCTGAGGAAAATCAGGCTTGTGGAGACATAAAACACGGGAATTTTCAAGTTCATTTAGTAAAATATAGTTTCTATTTCTGGAAAGCAATGCTTTAGTTTGGTCTTCACTGTTCTGATTCTATCTAATATGAAATACTCATGTCTGAGCAGCACAATTAAAACGAATATCAATTTCAAGATGTAGCAACAGACATGTTTCAAAGATGAGGGTCATGCTCTCCTGTTGCTCTACATCTAGCCCTTGCTGTGGTCAGTGGCATCGCTTTATTGATCAGACAATATTAGAGTACTTCCGCCTTTGTGGAATTCTATGCTTAGAAACAAACCAGCAACGATTGGTGAGCCTTCTTCATTACAAAGCTCATATTAGCCTACACTGACAATGTTAGAAAGGTTTATTTTGTATTCTCCTTATGAATTTAATTCTATGAGTACATATCTGTAGTGCGTGACGACCACCTTCATCAAGGGATCTGGTACAGGTACGTAACACAGCTTCATCTGATAATCTCCTTTGCCTTCATTCCCTCTCCCTTCTTTCTACCTTCCAGTCTTCTTCCCATTAGCAAAAGATCTATCTCCCTCTTTCTTCATAATCCATTTTTAAATTTTTCTCTTTATCTGTATTTTGGATTTCTCATATAAGATAAAATATATTTAATCTTTTGTCTGATTTATTTCACTTAACCTTATGGCTTTAAGGTACATCCATTTACTTATAATTGACACGTTTATGATTCCTTATGGTAAAATATTACTATTTTGTGTGTGTGTGTATGTATGTGTGTATGTATATATATATATATATATGGCACATTTTATTAACTCTTCCATCTACTGATGAACAGTAGGCTGCTTGCAATATTTAGCAATTATGATTTGTCCCGCCATAAACATGGTCAGCCAAGTATCGCTACAATACGATATTTCTAACTCTTTGAGAAAATACCTAAAGGGTCATAGCTGGATCAGTTGGAATTTCTGGATTTAGTTTTCGGAGACATCTTCATACCTAGTCCCATAAAGAAGTAGTAATGGTCTTACAAATAATGCATAATGTTTCATTTCCACCACAGCTTATGGAGTCTCCTCACTGTTTTAATTTGTATCTCACTAATGGTCAGAGATGCTGAAAATTGCTTTCGTGTATTTACTTGTCAATAGTGTTTCTTCTTCTCAGTACTGTCTGTTCATTTCAGTTCCCCCCCACACACACACCCTTTCTGGTACCAGGGAATCAAACTCAGGAACTTGCACTTGCAAGGCCGGCACACATTACCACTGAGCTAAATCCCTGGCCCAGTTGCCCATATTTTAAATTGAGGGAGTCTAGTTTGTTGACTTATTTATACATTGTAGACTGTCCTTCAAAAATACTAGAGATGTTTTCCACATTCTCTAACTTGTTTCCTCACTCTGGTAATTGTTTCCTGTACTATGCAGAAGATTTCTAATTTGATGTGATACCTTTTATTGATTCTGGATAGTATTTCTTCTGCAATTGGTGTTGTGTTCAGAAAGTTCTTGTCGATGCCTATGCCTTTAAAGGTTTTACCTGTTTTATCTTTCAGCAGATTGATTTTGTTTTAAAGGCTTTTGTCTACTTTTTTTTTTTTCTGTTTTAAAGGCTTCTGTCTCCTTTGTCAAAGATTAGGTAACAGAATGTGTGAAAGAAATTGGGACTAAAAAAAAAATACAAAGAATCAAAGAGCTGGTTCTTTGAAAGAAACAAAATAGACAAACTCCTAGCAAAATTGCCAAAAAAGGTAAGAATGTAAGAATTACCAAAACTGAACCAAGAAAATGTAAAATCCCTGAACAATCCATTTACAGGCAATTAAATAGAAGAAGTAAAAAACAAAAACAAACACAAAACACAATAAAGAAAGCCCAGGGCCTGATACATTGACTGCTGAATTCTCCAAGAATTTTAGGTAAGATCTAATGCCAATACCTCTCACATTGTTTAATGCAGTGGAAAGGGAAACAGTGCCACCAAAGTCACTCCTGGAAGCTAATATTACCCTGATTCTAAAACCAGCAAAGAACTCAACCAAAAATGAAAACTACAGACTAATCTCTTAAATGAATCTCGTCAAAAATGTTCAAAAACATACTAGCAAACAGATTAAAACAAATCATTACAAATATCTTGTTTCATGCCAAAAGTAGGGTTCACAGGATGCAGGGTTAGTTCAACATATGCAAATCAATAAATGTAATACACCACATACATAGAAGCAAGGGAGAAAAGTACACAATCTTCTCAATGAACGCAAAATAAAAAGCCTTCGACAAAATCTAACATCCATTCATAACAAAAAAAAAATTCTGAAGAAATCAGTTATAAAAAGACTCTATTTCAATCTGATAAAGGGCATTTGTGACAAACCAATGGCCAACATTGTACTAACTGAGGGGAAGCTGAAAACTTTCCCTGTAAAATAGGAACAAAGCAAGGATGTACTTTAGCATCACTCATATTCAATACAGCTCCTAAAACAGCCAGAGCAATTAGACAAGAGAAATAAATAAAAGAGATATAGGTAAGAAGAAATAAGTCAAATTATCATTATTTGCAGGTATCATGATCCTTAGCACAGAAGACCTGCAGAATTCCACCAAAACTCCTAGAATTATATTTTTATTCTTATGACTGAAAAATCGCATGATAGCTTTTACTCTTTGATACTACAAGTTTAATGGTACTGATGTAATGCTGCATTATTTCTAAAATGAAACATAAATTTATGTTCTGAACTTACTACTAAAATACAATAAAAATGAGAATAGCCAACACTTTCAATGTGGCAATTTCACAGGTATTTGATGTTGCTTACTTTCTCCAGGATAGCTTATATTTTTATAATTCATTTTGGGGGGGCAAATTCCTGATTTTACATATTTTTAGTATCTTGTACATACTGAAACAGAGAAGATAGCTAAATATATGTACAATTGTGGTAAAAAGTTATATGAAATACAGTTAACCAGATTCTTATAAATGTTGAACCTACAAATGTATAAATCACTGTAAGTATCTGGTTTGGGGACATTACCATTTTGATCTTCCTATAATCTGTCTTTTTAGAACTTATGGTTTTTGTAAATATATCCTACCCTGCACCCTTAAAACTGACTTCATCTGTTCTCCAGATTTGTTAGTATCACACCTCCCCGTCCTTCTCCATTCTTGACCCTTCCAACCACATCAAGACAGCTGTTTGTGATCACCATGTCCCTTGAAGTACTTTTCAAGCAGAAAGCCGAAAATTTTATTTTAGGGAAAATGTATTCTTAAACATCAACTCATAATTTTATGAACAATTAGGTGCAGTAGTCTTGCTAAACCTTTTTTTTTTAAGGAACTCGTTTTCTTTGCTATTAATGAATATAGGTGAAAATGAATAAGAAACAAAAACAGTGCAGATTACTCTGATGGGGATGAAGAATTATTTCATTATCTTATATATAAAAGAGTTTTAAAGTCAGTAAATTTAAATAACTATTGTAATTAAAGGAACTAATAAATCAAAGACACAAATTCTATTCTGTCTCACTCCAAAACCACACAAACTAGCTTTCTCCAGAATGCCAGGAAGGGCTATTCCATCCTCCAAACAGCACTAATTTAAACACATTCACTCTCTAATATACAGTTTACCTATCTTAAGAGGGCACTGGGGGCATGATTAGTGATAAAAGGAACTGTTAGTTCTCAGAACCCTCAGTTAACCGCTGTAAACTTCTTAGATAGAAACTGTTGATAATCACATAAAGGGCAGTAAAATCTTAATCAAGATTTTGAGATTGCCTAGCTGCACAATTATGTCTCTAAGATAATAAGTAAAATGTACTAGCTATACAGTATATTGTAAAATGTTTATATATTCCACAGTTTGATTTTCCTTTGGAAAAACGATGGCATTTTATACCACTAACTATTACATCATTTTCTTTTACTGCTTTATTATGCTTAGATAATAATTACTTAAGTATTATTCTTTCAGTACATTACAGTATAATAAGTACATAGATAAAATGTTTGAATAATACCCATCATTCTACCATCATTTTATTTAAATTAGGGTTGGTATTAGTCAGTTTCCCTACCACTGGAGTAAAGTACTTGACACTCACACTGAAGGAAGGAGTCGATTACTTTGGACCACTATTTCTGAGGTTTCAGTCCATGGTAAGCTGGTTCCATTGCTGTAGGTTTGAGATCAGGCAGTGAGTGCATCATGGTAGAAGAATGTGGTGAAAGAAATGCTTGCTTCATGACACCAGAAAGCAGAGAGCCCAGGAAGAGGGCTAGAAAAGAAGGGCCACGGACCAGACATAGTCCTCAGGATCCAACAGTTCCAGCTGACTTCGACAGGTTACAAGCCCTGTCAGCGACAAAGCTTTCAGTGATGAAAGCATTGAGTTTAATGCTATTCTAATCAATCGCATCTCACAGTGATTCTCGACCCAGTTGAGTTGATAATCAAGACTAACTTGTGCAGAGCCAAAATCAGTTTCCCAGCTTTATTTATTTAAATCTATATTTGTCCATGTATTTATGAAATAAGATATAACCAGAACATGTTCCTATGAATGTATCTCTGTGCTTGTAGCCATTTGTATGAGTGAAATATGTAATCTCCAAAATACATACTGCATACCATGAGCTTTAGTTTAATCATCAAAAATGATTTATAGAATTGGGTAATTTAGAATCCTGTTGAAAGCTACTATATATCGGGAACATATCAGTACCAACAGTTAAATGAAAAATATTTCAATATTTTTGTATTTCTCATAAAATTTGTATGAATTGAGAAATAAAATATACAGCACTCAGAGGCCTATATCTAACAGAATCTCAGCAGCAGTGTCCTCTGCGCATAAGAAATGCTGTAATCTTTAGAAACTGAAAATCTTTCCAGTGACCTTGTTGCCTTCCACCAGGGGCCACTGAGGGACCTTGCCGCCATTTTAGTGAGTATGCGGAGTTAAGCATTTTTCTGATAATGCCAAGATATTATTATCCTTTTCCTTGGTGTTAATATTTTTGCTCATGATGCAAAATCACTGGTAGGTACCACCATCACTAGTATCAGCATCATAGGAGATCACTTTGTGTGTTCTTCAGTACCAGACCCATGAAAAATAATGTGCGAAAAAGTGACACTGAAAAGCCCATTAAAATATCGCATGTCTTATTTTTTCTTCTTCAGTGCAGTCTATAATTATTCTGTGTCACAGTAATAGACAACGTACACAGTATTTTGCTCTCTATAAATTATAATGATGGCTTTGATTGTTCTAGTTGTGAGCTGAAATCGCCAATATTCATAGAACATCACTTCACAGACCAAAAAAATCATTTTTACTTGTAAGAATGGTTAAATAGTAATAGTTATTCCATATGGATATTTGATAAACATTTCCCAAAAGGATCAAAGTGAAACAACAACATACAGAATACCTTGCTAATATTTTGACTGCAGATAATATTTGAGCTTTCATAAAAAAGTTTGAATTTTGCAAAAGTTGGATCTGCTACTATGGATTTTACAAATTTCAAATACTTTGAAACCTTTGTGGCAAAATGGAATATGTTAGTGAATGTGATTTTTTTGATGATATATAATGAAATACGCCCCAAATTGAAGGATCTGCCTAATGCTGAGAAACAATATTTCCAAATGATTAATGTTTGCTATCACAAGCGTAGTAATTGTTACAGAGTGCTACTGAAGTGTAGATGTTGCTTAATTTACAAATTGCAGCAAACAACACATGTCAAATTTGCATGGAATATCAAACAATATACACACTTATCTAAAAAAGCTATTAAAATATTTTCTTTACAATTACATATGGCTTTAGGCCACATTTTCTTCATTAACTTTAACCAAAATCAATAGGACAACAGAGTAAATGCAAAAGTAAATTAAAATCTTCTCATGTGAGGTGAAAGTTTTGCATATCATAAAACAATTATATACGTGTGTGTGTGTGTGTGTGTGTGTATACACAGATGCCCAGTTAATAGATACAGATACAGATGTGCAAAAAACAAGGTACTTTGTTTTAGAGGCTGGTTTCTGCCATAACCTTCCTAATGATGTATTGAGAATATTATGGTCATGTGTTGACTGTGTCACCGCGACATTTAGGACTCAGGAAATGGTGAACATTTGAAGGGACACTATACCATGAATTGTGAATGCTGATATAAATTACTTTGTAAGAGCTCTAGGATAAAATACAAGGTGGAACTAGACACATGATGTATCTTGACCATGTGGGAAACCTATTGAACACATTAAGCTTTATGATGGGAACTGTTATTTTTTTCTATTTAATGCATAAATACAATCCCCAGCCCTTTTTCATTATTTTATACTCCAAGAAAGTAAGGGTGTTTTTTTGTTTTTGTTTTTGTTTTGTTTTGCTTGTTGGATGTATTTGATGCAATACATTTAATAAGCTAATTTTCAGGTCATAAAGTTTTGTCAGTTATTTTCTTGAATGATATCATACCTTTTCAGAATATTTTGAAGAATAAACATGTGCATAACATGTTTAAGAAAACAGTGAAAAAATTTATATTTGCCCGGTGTGGTAAAGTGGATGAGACCTATTTCAGCGAGATTTTCAGTGTGTTGTCCTTTTTGCATCTCTGCTGCTCTAGGCTAAATCTTACCTCCAGGAGTTTGAAGCCAGCTTTCCTGGCCACTAGCTGTCTAACAATGTGGTGGGAAAGCTGTGTGGCTCAGAACTGGTCAAACGCTAGAATAAAGAATGCTTATTTTGCAAAATGGTTTTATAAAGAATAAATACATCAATATGTGCAAAGCAGTTATATGCCTGACACCAGTTGATGAATACTCGGTTACATTTGCTGCAAGTATTACCAAGAAGTAAAAGCATCGAGGGGTTGATTTTCAACATTGTATGTAAAATATCTTTGAATTTAATTTGCTTTTGCATGAAAAGTTTTCATTCCATTTTGAAGAAAGTGCTTTTGTAAAATGTGTTTCCTATGCATAGACAACTGAAGGAAACAGAGAAACACCATTATTCAAACCAGCAGGATGTAAACTGTATTCCTAAGTTGTCTTTGGATAAACTTGTGGCACAGTCTGAAAGTTAGCACGTTACCATTTCCATGTCTCTGCCACTGCATTTGGTGCTAATTTTTTTGATTTTCCAGGTTCAGAGCTGACTGAAGGAGCTCAAAGGCTCTGAAGCTCCCCACTTCCTAATGAAGAGCTCCTCCCCACCTGCTCCATGCCAGGCTCAGGATGTGGTGCCATCGTTTTTTGGGCGGGGGGTACTTGGGATCGAACTCGGGTCCTTGAGCTTGTGAGGCAGGTGGTGGAAACACTGAGCTAAATCCCCAGCCTAGGATAATCTTAGTGTAATCTTAACCCTGATTTAAAGGAAATTTAAATCTTGCTCCTATTCCTTAAAATGTCCTGTGAAAATTACATATCTTGTACAGGACACTCCATACTTCATTCTTCTCTCCAAAGATGTATTTGTAAATGTTTGGAAAATAACAATAGGTAGCCCCATAGTTATATATATATCACAATTGCAAGTAAAAGTACATCCTAATCTATAATCATTTGCATTTGGGATATGTTTTATATCACTACCGTGGGCAGGTGCAAAAGAGCCAGAGAGAGAAAGAGCCAATGAGACCCTGCCACGAGGAACACGCTCCATTCATCTGGACAGAGCGTGTGGCCCAATCATCTCCTCGGGGTGTGGTCCCCTCACATGGCCACAAGGCAAGTCACATGCCAACATGAACACGGAAGGGAGCAGGCAGACCACAGCGATGATGAACAGGCACTTGAAAGACGCCAGCTGTGGGCTGGGGATGTCGCTCACGGCACCAAACAAACAAACAAACGGAAGCCCCGCATCCGGCTTTCCCACACCACACTTTGGTAAGCTTGCTGGTACAACCAGTAGCATTTTATTAGCATTTAAAAGATTGAAATATTTCTAACGATTTCATAATTATTATACAGATAGGGTAGTATATTTCAAGAGCAACACAGAAGTTGACTAGTGTAATATTTAAAAAATAATTTGTCAGAGTGTTAAATTTTGAAATATAGTGACTGCTACTTTTAATGAAACTATTTGACAAAGTATTTCAGAATATAATCTTAAAATCATTCTTTATATAGTATATAAAACAAAACATTAAAATTGTTATGTTTTCTAACAGTATTTGTTATGTGATATGTATATTTTATGATCTTTCTAAAATTATCAATTTATACCCATTTTTCCCTATTATCAGATATCCTTTGAGAAAAAGATTAAATTTCACATATTACTCTCTAGTTTCTCTTTTTTGGGATATTTAAGTTGTTTTACATATTATAATGTCATAAGTGAGAGAGTGTGTATACTCATATCTAATATTTTTGTATTGGTTTTGTATTTGGTATTAGAAGTTTAGGTCAGAAGGTCTAGACTTTTTAACAATATGATTAAATGGTGATAAATTATAATAAGATGGGAGATTGTTTCATTAGGATCTATAAAACATAGTCAGTGTAGACTCTGGAAATTATTGAATAGTCTTTTAACTCATTTTTGTGTTCAAGCCCCTTAATTATATTTATGTCTGTGTGTGGATATATATTTAAACATATATATGTACTTAGAGATACATTTAGAGATAGGTACAAACACATAGCATTTTCATAAATACATGCACTTGTATTTCCACTTATATACGTATCTTTCTGTATCTGTGTATCTAGTCTATTTGTGTTATTTCTATAGTTACCATCTACAAAGTCACAGAAAATACCAAATATGTGAATGCCGAACCAATGTTCCTGAGGTGAGTTACATTCTCGCAAGCCTCTGACCCAACTTTCATCAACTGATGAAGATGTCACCTATATGTGTGCTTAGGACTAAGATCACCTCGTTTACTACAAATTCTTCATCCACAAACAGGCAGCTCACAGCCCACGGGACTACACTACCACACGCTGAAGGGAAAGAAGATGTGCCAGGGAACAGTGCCCGTTATGGTTTTATACATACATACATACATATATATATATATAATTTTTTTTTTTCACTGAGGATCAAACTTGGGTCCTTGAGCTTGTGAAGCTGGTGGCCGAACCACTAAGCTAAATCCCCAGCCCTCGTGGTTGTATATTTAAAGCTCCTTTCAAGGTATGAAAACCAAAACTAGTTTGGTCTCCAGTCATCTTAGTTTACGTGTGCTTACTGACCCCCAAAATTGGAATTGCCTCAGTGGACAAAGTAACTCTTTTCCAGAAGCCACACTTCACTTTCCTGTGTAGGTACCTGTTGATGTCAAAATTGATCTTACTCTCTTAGCCCTTCCTGGCCTTATGAAGATCACTATGAATCAGGACACTCAGAACCTATTTTCCAGTAATTATGTCACAGACTGAATAGTTTTTAATTAAAGTCAATTTATGTTTTTAGCTTAAACATAGAAATAGTTCAAACATTTAAATATTTAAAATATCTCCTGTCATGCTATGCATTTTATTACTTAGTACTCTAATATACAGTGATCAAATGTACTCTTTCATTTTCTATTTTATTCCTCTTATTTAGTTGAGAATGATACTAATTAACATTTACTTGTTTATTATAAGGTATGAGAGATAATTGTAAATACAAGAACTCAGATAATTCTTGCATAAATTTCTGTACATTTCTGTACAAACACACATTTGCACTATTTTTGCTGAGATTTTATTCAAGGAAGTTTTATAGCAAGGACACATTGAACTAAGAATAGAGTGTCTTTCTAGAAGAGACATTCTAAATGTTCAAGAAAATAAGATAACAGCTCTCTGTGGCACTTTCATCTTATATACAGCTTCAGAATATCAGGGGTCCTACCTTCTAGCATCTTTTACAGAATGTATCCCTATCACCTGGCACCACAAAACACTAGGAGGAGTAGGACTCAAGGAGCCAACACTATGCTGTAACCCTGCCTACTGCTCTTGATATAAATAATAAGATCTCCTTTGTTTCTGTCCTGAGTCCAAAGTCTTCTGCTAACATGAATAAAAATAAAAAATGGCATGTGCTCTTTTAAATATGTTGAAAACTCTCACCTTTTCCAACTGCTATGTACACAGCAGGCTTTTCAAAATAATGATATTGTACGTGCGTAGACTACTTTTACATAGTATTTGCTTCACGCTCCCAACAATGCTGAAACTTAAAACTAGCTCTGCTGGTTATTAACACTGTATAGAGACTTAGCTAACTTCACTGAACTTTAATTCTGTTATTTGTAGGAATTATATAATTCCTTTCTCCTGAGATATTTATGTGAATTTTACATATGAATTGAAGTGCTGAGTAGGGATCCCACAGGGTTGATGGTCAGTCCATCAGTAAAACGCTATTCCTTCTGCAAGTCCTTCTGAGTCAGTGACGAAACAGTGACTTAATAAAGTGGCTGTCTTTGGTAGAACTTCATAGTGTGCTTCTTCATTTTCTAAATTCTCTACACTATCGATGTGTTTCTTCTTACTTAGCAATAGGCTTCTGTTTGAGACTTTCTTATATCTGCATCAGGATAATTAGTCCTCAGAGCAGAGTCCAAACCACTGACAGAATCTGCATCATATTTTATACAAAAAATGGCTAACAAGATTGAATCTGTATTATTTGCCTCTTGTAGGGATGTTCTAAAATTGTAACATATTTAAAGCCAGAATATGTGAGATCAATGAATACATATTTCAGGTGGGCATGTTTTAAGTTGTATCATAGCTCATTTTTAAATAATGTTTTGTTCTACTTCCATTCAGAAAAATACAGACAGTTATTTCTACAAATGCAGAGTTTGACTTATAGCAGAAACTTCCCCACCAAATAATTTTTTTTTCATTATATATGGTATGAAGGCTGTCCACAAATTTGGGCACCTTTCTGGTAGCGCATGAGAGATTTTCAGAAACACAGTTCCAGAGTAGGACACCAGTAGCAGCAAGCCTAAGAGAACTTGCTGCTCTACAACACAGACTCCATCAGCAAATACCACAGTGAGGAAGTGCTCTTTCTGGAACCTGTGCACATTTTTGTCTGACTACATTTTTCTTTCATCTATCCGAATCTTAGAATTTTATTTAAGATCTTTATGCTTGCTTCTAACAACAGTAATTTCATGACTTAAGAACACTCACATTTATAATGTAAATATAAACAGAAAAATTACCAACGTGATGTCATGTTCTAATAATGTATATATTGCTACATTGGGTTAACCCATGATGGAAATATAGTTTTGACAACCTTTGAACAGAAATATCTTAGATTAGCTGATCCACTATAAGTAGGGTATTATGAAATGGCACAGACTTTCATTATTTCAAACTTTTCCTAAAGATAATTTTAAACTTTTTCCTACAACCTTGAGACTAGGTTTACACTAAAATTAGCCTTTCATTCCAGAAGACACATTAAGCATATCTGAAGTGTCTGTCCCTTTATTTAAATGAAGAGGTAATTTTTTCTTCAATATAATTGGACTGTAATTGGAATACCGAAATTTTAAGTGATTAAATTTTAAACCACATAACAATTTGACAAAAGTGTTCCTAATTCATAAAATAATTTAAAATATAGTGAAAATATTCAATTTAACATGGTGTACTATATAAAAACTGTTCAGTTACAATTAGATTATTAAAATGAGCATTATGGTACAGACTAAACATAACATTATAGTAGAATATGTGATTTCTTATCTGTTTTACTTTGTATTACATACATAATGGTAATACTTGGAAAGAAAATTTAGACACACATCACAACCATATAAAATGTACACTGAATTATCATAGGATTACTATTTTAAAATATATGTATATTTAAATATATACATTTATATTCTACCAAGAAAAGTATGCACACATCAGGAAAAGAATAATAGTATGATGTTTTTTCAACAGATGGTGTTACCCTCATATGCGGTACTCTAGAGGACGTCCTGTGTCACAGCAAACCCACTACACTGCCAGACCTTAGAGAAGAATCGAAAATGCAGGTGCAGCAATCTCAGTGACCAAGGTTACCCAGGCAGCAGCGCGCCATACTAATAATGTCTAGCAGCTCACAACAACCACTCTGAGCACCTCTTGTACTTGCAGAGGCCAAAATCAACTTGTACTAATCTCATGATGCCTCAATAAATTTAGTATTTAAAAAAATTACACAAGTTTTTCTTTTCCTGCAGTGTGATTACATTTTTGGCAGATTCTTCTTATTTACATACACATAATACATATTATATATATATATATATTGTTTTCAGGATAACCCTTCTGCAAATATGTACCTACCGACTAACTGATACTTGTAGTGTGTCACTACTATACAACGAATATGCCATGATATCTCGTTTCTTACCTAACAAAGAAAATGGGCATTTTCCGAGAAAATACATCACAATTAATTGGGAAATGTGCAACAGATGGTGGAACTTATAATCATTCTATCAGACTAATAGTGTACTGTCTGCATGTTGGAATTTGCTTTTCCCAAAAGGAGGTGTTGGGTGGATGCCATCCTGACAGCTGGCGCATTCCTAATGTAGTTAGTCAGATATACCTCATCTATTAAATCCTGTACATTCTCCAAACACCAGATGACAAGTGCAACTGACCACCTGGGAAAAGGCAATTTCAACAGAAAGAGGAAGAATTGATCTTTTCTAATGATGACCGTAGAGCTGCTATTTTTATTTTTTGGGTGACGTTATTAACAACTCCCATATTATTTGCTTTTTTAAATACATACTTTTTAATGCAGTGATTAAGAGCAATCTAAGTATAGCTAGCAGATGCCTTACTGATCATACCTCTTGAAATGTAAACATCCTTTGTAAATGATCTTTTCAGAAGAGCTTTTACAGATGCTACATAAAATAGCAATTAAATAACAAATCTCTCCAATATAAACAGAAAATGTATCACACTGACAGCTGAATGGTGGCATGTAACAATTAGTATGGATCTTAGTAATAATAGAAGAAAGTAAAGCTAGGTGTTTATAACATACTTTGAAAATGTCATCCTGTTAACTAAAATGCTTTATGAAGTTTCTTTGGCTTCAATAAGAGAAGAGACAATAGATAATTAACACAAGAAAATAACAGACTGTAACTGCATGAAAAGCATATGCTTAAAAACCACACTTTTGATTTTACTACATCACCCATCACTGACATCATTTTTACTCATTGTAAAGGCCTCATGCAATACTTTAAATGGTATAATAATCCTATTTATGGTACAGTACGATTATTTCTTCATAAATTTTTGAAAATTCCAAAATATATTTTATCTTAAAAGTGTTAAAATAATTTACATTGCAGAAATATTAAATTTGTAGGAGGTTTCAACAAATGACAATTTTGATTCCCATTAGATAGTCAAGTTCATTATTTAAAAATACAAGAAATGAGTAAAACAGTATATCTGGAAAATAAGACTATTATAGGAACATATTAATATAAAATTAATACATTTATATTTTGAGGCTATAACTAAACCATGATATTTAAGATTCAGATTCATTATGATTTCTCAGAAGTTTAATACTTGAATCATATGAAGCCTACAAGGAAATGTTAATAAAATTTATTTTTATTATCATTTAAAAACTTATATACTTCTAATTTAAAAAACAAGTAAATAACTCAGGCCTCATTGCAGAATGGTCATAGCACAGGAAGGAATCAGAGAAGTTTACAATAGAAAGACAGTGCTTTCCAACTCCCAACAGAGAGTAGAGAAAGGAATATGGAAACTAAATGAACACATCACCGCGAACCTGTAAGGCAAATCAAGAGGACGACGGGATAAATGAAAGTATAAAATAAAGTTGAAGAAATAATGTTTCCCAAATAGGAACTTAATGAAAGATATAAATTGGCAGATTTTTATACCTAATCAAAGCCAAATAAAAGCAAACTAAAAAAAAAAAAAAACTGCACGGATTTGATGAATTGCTAGAAACAAACTATTTTATTTACAAACTTGAAAAAAATGGCGAAACTATATCATTTGTATGCTTGGAAACAATATTTCAAATGACCTTAATTACTCAAACTGTAGGCCAATGTGAGCAAAATATCTTTAATGCATTGAGAGAAAATATTAACCAAAACTCAACCTAGGAAAAGCATCTTTTACAAAGCCAGGAGTGGTGGCACACGCCTGTAATCCCAGCACTCGGGAGGCTGAGGCAGGAGGATCACTGTGAGTTCGAGGCCAACCTGGGCTGCATAGTGAGTTCCAGGTCAGTCTCAACTACATAGAGAGACCCTGTCTCAAAAAAAATCCAAAAAAAAACCCAAAAAAGAGTATATTTTACAAATGAAAGCTAAAGAAATTTTCAATTGAAGGAAAATTATGAGAATCTCCTACCTACAGAACTCCTAAACATAAATGCTAAGCAATATATTTTAATACTAAGAAAAATGAAAACCAAGTGAAAGGTGAACCTCAAGAAAGAGGTGAGAGTTTTTACATTTTAAGTTTTAACAGCTGAGTGGATGAGAAATAATCCTTTCCTGGCCTTGGGGCCACAGCCCTGTAATTTCAGTGCTCGGGAAGGCTGGGGCAGGAGGATGGAAAATGTTCATCCCTCTGGGTGACTCAGTGACTTCATGAAAACAGGTGCAGGTATTTTAAACATTTGGAAAGGCCTAGGAATGTAGCTCAGTGCCTTGAGCTCAGTCCTCAGTACCACAATAGTAACAATAATTACAAAGGCTCACTACATACACACGGACGACTCTGAAACCTGGGTAAGAAAATAAGGCAGGCAGGCAGGCAAGAAAGGCCACAGATTGAATGGCAACTTTTATATAAATGCCCAGAATGAGCAAATCCCTAGCACAAGGAAACAGGTCAGTGTTTTCTGGGATTTGGGGCAGGGGAAACGAAGTGTGATGGTAAATAGTTATGGAGTGTGTTTCAGGCTGATGAAACCATTCTGGATTTGGACAGATTTGTGCCAGATTTTGTGAGTAAAATGTTTGAAAATCAATGAATTGTATAAATTTGGTAAAACTTTGTTTGTGAATTATCCCTCAATAGAAACATAAATGATGTAAACCCAGCAATTAAAGGTAGAGATTATCACTCAGACATATTTGACTACAGCCCTAGCTGCCCAAGAAGCTGAGGCAGGAAGATGACTAGAGCCCAAAGCCAGACCCAGCAGGAGCAATGTAGTGAGATGCAGTCTCTCTCTCTCTCTCTCTCTCTCTCTCGATAACTTTTTTAGGTAAAAAAAAGTTCAAAATATGTACTCTATAAAAACTGATATGCAGTAAAATGCAGTAAAAATACTGTGCAAACTTTACTCAAAATGTAGCTGGAGCAACTGTGTTAAAGGAAATAGACCAGAAGAGTGAATATTCTCAGGGATAAAGATGATCACTAAGACTCACTAAGATCACTAAGAAAACTAAAAAACCTTAAATATGTAGGCACAGAAAACATATATTGTTACTTATTTTTTTTAGCACACACAAAAATCTGTTTTGTTGATTATTAAATTACAACAAAGAATATACTATGCAGTTCTAGGTATTGTTCAGGCTCTTGGGAAATCGTCAAACATTGATACATTGTAGAAACCCATGTAAAAATGACATAAAGCTTCCTTATTCTGATATTTATTCTTGAAATCTAAGCACTGAAAGTGCTAACAGGAGAGAAAGAAATAAAGCGAAATTTCAGTCTTTATCTTGAATACCATGAACTATTTGAAACATACCAATGATTCTTAAATAAATCTATCATCAAATTATCTGTCTGATTATTATTTTGGGAAAATATGCAGCTAAACAAAAGACACATAAAAACAATCAAAGGAGTTACCTGGGGCTTCAAAGAGGGAGGCATTTTCCCATCTACCCAAAGATGACAGGGACTATAGGTTATTAAAACCTCTACCTACCTGTGTGACTAAAGAATTACCCTACTGTTCATTTATATCAGCTTTAGCATCATATCCAACTGACCCCATCAGATGTTAAAGTTTTGTGCTCAAAAGACCTTTTTTTAAAAACACTAAGTGACATTTTAAAAAGTAGAACCCGCTTAAGGGATGCGTACAGATCATGCAGAATGGAGAATCCCTAAGGAGATCCGTCTGCGGTGACAAAAGGCACTCCTGACAGGAAGGACAGAAGTGCCACTCACAGGAAGCAGAAGTTTATACAATGAATCACGGGCTAAGATTTACGGAAAGTTGTCACTCTTTTGTATCAGTGGGGAAAGACAAATCCTGGCCCAGCCACTAGGAAGAGGAAACTTCTTGTACGCAAAGTGATCAGGGTAGTTTTTTTTTTTTTTTTTTTTTTTTTTTTTTTTTTTTTTTTTTTTTTTTTTTTTTTTTTTTTTTTTTTTTTTTTTTTTTTAAGCTTACAAATAGCAATGACCATGAGAGCCAGATTCTATAAAGACAAATGAAAATATTACATTTCCTTATATTTCATATCCTTGTGTGTGTGTGTGTCCATGTGAGCAATTACTCTGACTCATAGGACAAATGAGGGAAGTTGTGATAGATTGGGAAGTTACAAAAATAGCAGAAGAGTTCAGCAAAACTCCAAGGTGCCTTTACCTGATTTCACTGCATATTATAAATTCACATACCATCACAACATATTTACATATCAAAAGACACTCTTGAATGTGGCATTGTGAATGAGGACAGTGACCCGTGCTGATTTCTTCATTATTGATTTCTGTCTCACCTGTAAGGCATCCACTGTGATTTTAATCCTGGAAGTTTGCTATACACAATTAATGCATAAAAATAAAAATCCAACTCCCCGGAACCATTCTGGATGTTCTGTTTAAATTGGCATGTGCCTGAGTGCAAACTCACCAATGCATGACCTGTGGTAGTTGGTAGCAGTCCCAACGTGATTTTAATAATTAAAGCATGCCACTTGCATGTGGTCATTTAAATTAAGATTTATTGAAGGGCTATTCATTGCCAACTGCTAACTCCAGAAAGACCTTGATTTCAATAGTACCTCCATCACTCGCACTTGCCATGAGAAAATGACTAATTCTTTTTGAAACCTTAAGAGGTACTCATCAGATATTTCTCATGTCTCCATATTATGGCCAAGGTTTAAAAAGCCACATTTCTCTGACTATGCAATCTTAGTAAATAGTGCTACCACTACTCAGTTCACTTCTATCATAACTGGATGATCTAAATAAAATCTTAGCGTAGATTTTTCTCACCAGTGTGACAAAGCACATGTGTTGGAAGGTAGTTTATCAGAATGTCTTATTCATCTTCTTAACACTCCAGGAATTCATATAAGAATTGAAATATCTCTTCTAAAGTCAAATGAGATTGGGTATGCATTTTATGTATGTAGGCATCTACAATCATTTTTCTGAGTTAAAAAAGATTCATTTTAAGTTCTGTACTTAAATGTAGAAATGGATTTTTAATTTGGAGAATAAATATTTAGCCTTACTCTCTTTTTATCTGGCTCTTCCATTTTATGTAACAAGTTCTTGCTATATATCTGCAGACTTTTTGCAAATATGAAAGAAGGTATTTATTAGATTTATTTTTATTGTTCTGTATTTAGTTATCATAATTAACTCAATATCTTCTTTGATCAGAGTTTTTGTTTGTCTGTCTTTGTCCTCTTCCTTAATCTTCCCCTGTTTTTCTCAGCCTGCTGGAAACCCTTGGGTCTCACTCACATGAACAGTATCAAGATTCCCTGGAATCCAGTGGGAATGAGATGTCAGCTGACCAGCTTTCCTTTGCTGTGCTCCTCAGTGAGCTGTCCATTACTCTTGGGGAGACTGGAAGGCTCTACAACCCACATTAAGTACACTGTTCCTCCTAAAGTGTTTGGTCCATTTCCCTAGAGAATATCCCACCAGTTTTATAACTGTCAATGACAGTTATATTACTCAGTGATTCTGAGCATAAAAACATGGAAAAAGAGGTGAGAAACAGGAAAAAAAATCTAACTTTTTCAAAGACAGGATTTTAAATAGCTACAGAACAAAAACTAGAGGCCACACATGGGACCCTGTGACTAAAATTTTCTCTATTGTTAAATCTAATTTTAGAGACCAGTAGTTCTCAGAAAGTACGGGGTTTATTGAACTGTTACAGATACTGAAAAAAAAAAAAAGACTGATTCTGGGATAAATTCTCTAAACCATCATCTGAATGGGCAGAGAGCACCTGAAAAACATGCTCACCAGATCTAAAAACAAACATGAGAATATTTAATAATGAAAGTTAAGGTAACAACGCATAGGTCTCTCACATATTGAAGTGTCACTGGGTATAGATAAGAAACACAGGAAAAGTTGAGGTGGACAAAGTCTTGGGACTAGGGTAGCAGTTTATAAGAAGTCCTTATTGATTGTACTTGATCTGTTTTATAAAAAAATTCATCGTTTTAACATACACTAAAGGAATATGGGGCAGTGTTTTTGTTTGTTAATATGTTTTAGCATTAGCGTAGTCCAAAGCTGTTAGTTTAAAGAATTTCTATCTCTTCCTTCACCTCCAAATGTAAGTAAATGTGGGCATCTGGGAATATTTTCTCACCACTACGATTGTGCTGAGCAGTTCAGATCTTGTCATGCTTCAAGTGTCTTGGACATCCCGCCTTTTCAGCATTTGATCATATCCTTAGCATGTTCTAGAAATACGCTAAAACCCCCTAGCACCATTCTTATTTCACACAATATTTAATTCTTTACTCTTACTTAAGTTAGCTTTAAGTGAGAGAGGGATGAGTGGAGTGTGACATTTTCTTTCATGTTTCCATGCGATGGAAGACTGGTGTTACATCAGTCTGAAGCCTGTGTCTCCTGCATTCGTCTCAGTTACTGGACTAGATAATAATAAAAACAGCTTTAAAAATAGCTACTCAAAAGCTCTACTTCGACACAATGAGCTTGATTTCAATTTTATTTTTGACAACTGTCTTTAAATCTAACTCTTTGCATTCATCCACCACAAATAAGAGCTAGTATGAAATACAAGTTCAAGCTTAAGAAGACTCTCTGTGACCTTTCACTTTGTAATATATAAACTTAAAGAACTGCTAAGATTAGAGGTCTCATTTGACCCAGCTCTTCCTCTGCTGGGTATCTTCCCAAAAGAATTAAAAGAATCACACCTCAGCAATATATGCACACCTGTAATTATGGTGCACAGTTTGCAATAGCTAAAACGTGTAAACAGCCCAACTGCCCATCAAGTGACTGCATAAAAAATGTTTCGTTTTTTAATAAAATGGAGTACTACTAAGCCATAAAGAATGAGAAATTAGAGATATTTTAGCTAACTGGCTGCACATTGAGGTGACAGTCTTAAGTGAAATAAATAGGACAGATGTGTAAGTACTAAACAGTTTGTTGTGAGAGACTGAAAATATAAATAAGGATATTTTTAAAATAATCTAAAAGAGAAAATGAAACTTTTTTTAAAGGATTATTTATTTCAATGAAGCTTTAGAAATGTTTGTCTTCTGGTGAACAATTTTAAGAAAATGTTTACTAAGCAGTATAGAAAAATAAAGCATCTTTTCCATTGTAGAGCTCTGTTGTAAGGTATACAGATTGAAAATGTTCATATCATTAAGGAAGAAAAAGAAAGCGAAATACTATAATAGGTCTTTGCAAATTAACTGAAAATGAATTTTAATTTTCTTAACTGTTTTTGTTCACACCATGTTTCACACTTCCAAGAAATTTCTCCTTGAACTAGTTAATACAATCATAAAAATATGTCTTAGCAGTTTGAAAACAAATACCATAGATAATTTATTTCATTTTATATATAATGTAACTTCAGTGTTTTAGAACTTTCCTGTATAAGGTTCTCAAAATTTCTCTAGCTATGTATATACTAGGATGAAAAATCTGGAATGGTGTCTGCTTTCATAGATTTTATAATTTGTCACAAGACATATTCATGTACATAACACAGTAATATATAGAGAGAATATAAACATGACATATATAATGATTTATCATTATAGTGATATGAGTGGAAAAATAGAATATAATGTGACCAGTGTCCCAGTTCTTGAGGGTAAGGTCTCATCCTTACCTTACCATGATCACTATTACAATCAAGGATCACCACGCTAAATACCATTTATAGGTGAAAACCAAAAGAATTGTCCTGAATATTCAAAAAGCACAAAATGATTCCTATCCTCAAAGTATTTGTATTTTTCCTTTGGAAATTGTTTTTAATAAAAATTAAATACAAAATAAATGTTATTTTCTAAAAGACTGATACTTATTAAATACAAACATCCCAGAGATAAAAAGGGATGTGTTCCAAGAGATATTTTACTTACAATTAAAGACTCCTATAAGGAATAAAACGAAGGAGAAAGCTAAAGACTTTTAACTCTCTTGAATCTGTGGCTACATAATGTTGACTGTTCTGCCAAGAGTGATAAACACTGCAGGTTTTACATGTGTTCTACAGTCCATGGATAAAAAAAGTAAACCCACTTTTCTATAGAGAATATTCAAACAACACAGTCACACCACATCTAGAACTACATGGTATGAAAAAAAAGTACTTTTCTAAGTGCTGCCACTGTGATATAGTAAAATGAACATTCTTGCATGCAAGGTATGTCATTTATAACCAAAACAGTAAGGTTGTTTTTTTAGAAGATGTGTTACACAGAGGTTCGCTAAATCATTATACATATATATTAAAGTTCTGTAATTTATTATTCATGTCATAACATTTAACTCTCTCAATTTGAAAATAGTTTCTTGGGAAGAATTAAGGCATGTACTGAGGTTTCAAGACAACAAAAAGGTAAAAGCTATGATGATCGGCCTCTACCACTCTCATGTAAGCAGATGTCCTAAAATAATGACTAGCTCTATGCGTTTTCATAAAGCAAATACTTCTGCAGCCACCAGAAGGAACAACACCTGCATGCAGGGCATCTTGTTCTCCTCTCAAAATGCAGGACAGAAGGTAGGAGAAGCTTTGGCAAAAGGAGCCATGCAAAGAGAGAAGCAGGAGTGTGCATTTGAAGCGTAAGGGAAGCCAAGGTCTCTCCATCTAAGTGACAGTACTTGAGGCTATAACGAGAAGGTGTAGAAAGAGATCGGCTTTAGTAAGGAACTCACGCTGACCTCATCAGACTGAGGGTGAACTGGAGAGTTCTGAGACTCTTGGAGTCTTAATATTCTTCATAATTTTATTTTGATTTCTACTTTACTACACTTGCAAGACAATTTAAAATCAATCTTTCACTTGAAGTGTAGCAGTGACCTATGTCCAAGTAGGAGACATAACGTTGACATTCAAAATGCAGCCTTTTATCAATGGGAGGCTACCTTTCCGGGCCCGGACTGTGAGCCACTGTCCTCAGCTGGATGGAACCTTAGTCCAAGGCGGATGTGGTGAGGGCTTCACTTCATGTGGGAGAAGGAAGCAGGTGCGTAATGATAGCTTAAGTTGCATCACTTGCAGCCTGGATTTTTGCTTTTAGAATGTTTGCCTCTGCCCCCGCTTCCTCCCTTCTCTCTCCTTTATCTTTTTCACCCTCCCTCCCTTGTCTCCTTCCTCCTTCTTCTTTATTCTTGAATTTTATTAGTACATTTAAAATATACACCCTCATCCACTGGAAATTTTTACTTACTATATCTTCATTCAACTTTTTATCGTCTGCAATCCCCCCTACATTCAACCCAACTTTCCCTTTATTTATCAAGTCTTCGTTTCCATTTTTTCTTTCTGTTTGCTATACCCTTCCTTCTTTTCCCCCTCCTCTCTCCCTTGTTTCCCTTCCCATTTGAACATTTTCATCCATATTCCCAGTATCTATTATACTTTTGGTCTTTATTTACACTTTTGATTTATTTCTCACAGCAGAGAATGAGATAGATAACGCGCATCTGATTTATTTCACTGCAGAGTATGGTCTCAAAGTGCACTCATTACCTATAAATGCTTAAAGTTTGGCCTTCTTTGTACCAGAGTAGTATTCCAGTGTACAAACATGCCAACACATGTTCTTTATTCATTCATTTATCCATGGTCTTTTGGGCCATTTCCAAGACTAAGCTATTACAAATTGTGCTGCTATAAACATGGGGATCATATAGCACTGTGGTATGATGCTTTTAATTCTCTTGGGGAAATACAAACTGAGGCAATAGCTAAGTCAAGTGGAACCTCTAGTTTTAGTTTTTTGAGGAATCTCCACATTGATTTCTATAGCAGTTGCCCCAGTCTACACTCCCACCAAAAATGGAGAAGGGTTCCCTTTTTCCCACATCCCTGTCAGCATTTGTTAATGGTTGATTTCATCATAATAGCCCTCTTTCTGAAGATGAAATCTCAGTGTTGTTTTACCTTGCATCCCTTGAATGAGCAGTGATGGTCAACATTTTTTCATATTTATTTGCCATTTCTTCTTCATCTGAAAAGTGTCTTATTCATTACAGATGTTCATTTTTGAACTGGATCTTTAAATTTGGGGGTCTGATTTTTTGTAGTCCTTTATATATTTTAGGTATTAGTCCTTTGTCAGAGGAACAGCTGGCAAAACATTTTCCCACTCTGTGTGTTGTCTCTTCACTCTGTTGGTGATTTCTTTTGCTGAGCAAAAGCTCTTTACTAGGATCCCATTTGTTGATTATTTGTATTATTTCCTGTGTAATGAATGGGGTTTTGTTCACAAAGACTTTGCCAAAGTTTATATCTTTAAGCATTCCCCCTCTTCTATCTTACAATAGATTTAGTATTTCTGTTTTAATATTTAGGTCCTTAATCCATTTCAATTTTAGATTTGTGCATGGTAAGAAATATGGATCTAGGTCTAATCTTCGGCACATGCATGTAGAAAGGCAATATTTCCAGTGCCATTCATACAAGAGACTCTCTTTCTTCCAGGAAAGATATTTGACCCCTTTGTCAAAGGTAAGGTGGCTGGGTGTATTCAAAGTTATTTCTGCATCTTCTAATCTGTTTCATTGAGCTTCAGGTCTGGCTTGTTGTTGTTTTTTGTTTTCCAGTAGCTGCTGTTTTTATCACAGTAGCTCTATAGTATAATTTCAACTCACGGATTGAGATCATTTCTCAGAGTGCTGTAATTTTCAATGTAAAAGGCTTTTACTGCCTTTATTAGATCGATTCCTAAGTATTTCATTTTGGGGGGTCCTACTGTGAAAGATGTGGTTTCCATAATATATCTCTGCATTTGTTATTTGTGTACAGGAATGCTATTGATTTTTTTGTGTGTCGACTTCTATCTATGCTGCTGAATTTGGTAATTAAATCTAGAAGTCTTTTGGGCAAGTTTTGAGGGTGTTCTATATAGAGTATCATGGAATTTCCAAACAAGGAAACTTTATAACTCCTTCCTTTTCTATTTGTATTCCTTCTGTTTCTTTCTCTTGTCTGACTACTCAGGCAAATATTTCCAAAACTATATTGAACTGAAGTGGTGATACTGGACATACTTGTTCCTGATTTTAGAGTGAAAAGTTTTAAGTTTTTGAATAGTTAGTATGATATTGGCTGTTGATTTGACATAGACGGCTTTTCTCAGATTGAGATAAAGACTAATTTTCAAATTTAGAGTTATCATTAAAATGTATCAGACTTTGTCAAATGTTTTTTTCTGCGTCTATTGAGATGATCATGTAGGTTGTATACTTGGTTCAGTTGATATGGTTTGTTACATTTATTGATTTGCATAAATTGAACCATTCCCTGCATCCCTGGGATGAATCCTACTTCACCTTGGTGTATAATATTCTGGATGATTTACTGAATTCTATTTTCCAGTATTATATTGAGGTTTTTAATTATCTTCAATTTTACTTACATTGGATTTTTAGAATTTTTATATCTTCTTGATTAAGCTTTGGTAATTCATATGTATCAAAGAATTTGCCCATTTCTATTGTGTTTTCTTATTTCAAGACAAGTTCTTGAAGTAGGTATTGATGATAGTCTGTATTTCTTCAGTATCTGTTGTGATTTCACCCTTTTCATCCTATTTACATGGATTTGAATCTTTAATTGCATTTTTTTGAAAGGGGTGGCTAAGGGGTGTCAATTTTACTTAATCTCTCAACCAACTGATTCTTTAACTTTTTTTTATTGTTTTCTTAGTCTCAATTACATAAAATTTGGCTCTGATGTTTTATAATTTCCTTCCTCATATGACTTTTGAGTTTTACTTGTTCTTTTTTTATTTTCTAGAAGTTTGAAGTTCAACATTAGGCTTTTTATTTGAGCTTGCTCAGTTTTCCTCATATAGAAATTCACCACTATAAATTGCCCTCACAGGACTGTTTTTATGGCATCCCATATATTCCAGTATGTTGTGTTAGCATTATCATTTAATTGTAGAAAGTGTCTAATTCTTTCTTTAATTTTATCTGTGACCTACTGGTTGTTCAGGAGGATGTTATTTAATTTGTATGTTTCTGAAGATTTTATTGTTTCTTATTCCATTGATTTCCAATTCCAGTATCAGACTATGGTCTGATAATATGCATGGCTAATTTAAATTACTTTGCATTTACTTAATAGTGTTCTATGGGCCTAAACTCATACCTGAGTTAAACTGAAAAATACATTCTATAGTAACAAAAATTTAAAATATATTTAAATTTAAACTATGCTTTGGTGGATGGATGTTGTTTAAATTGTGATAAATAAAATATCAGGGTTAGGCAAAGTGATGAATTCCATATATAACAAGATCATAATTCTTTTATATAAGTTTTATAGCTAAACAAGCACAAGAGAAGCAAATAATTAAGCCTAAAACAGCACATTAAATTTTATCACAGCAGTATATAAAATATATAACTGGCATAATAAAAGACAGAGAAACCATCAGTAATTTTTAAAAGGTTTGAAAACTGATAATGAAATTAATGTTTGATAAGCATCTCAAATAGTAAATAACATAACAGTGTTAAGCACATATAAGCAATTTTACACTTAACCTCGGCCAAAAGGCCAAGAAGCAATCATATGAGCAATTTAAAAATACTTAGAGCAATGATAAATATTTTCTACTGAAACTACCTATTATAAAAACCAAGATTAAAGAACAAAAATATCTATATGAAAGGCCTCTGGGACATAGCAACAAGTTGAACAATCAAGCATACAGGAATCGAGTTAAAAGAACATTTAGGTGTGACCAGCTTTCTCCAATGATTTTTCCATTCAGGAATTTACCAAAAGGGATATATGGAGGCTATAAGTAGAAGACTATTTTTAAAATTTTGCTACTCAGATTTTTATTGTTCTCTTCTGATTGGGAAGACCATAACTGAGTTCGAGGGATACACTGAGGTAGGAAGCTGGATGAGCTAAGTGTATGATTTAGTCTTCTTGGAATAGTAAAATAAACCAATATATGTGGATGTAACTGCTCCTTCAGAATTTCCACAAAATAAATTAAGCAATCTGCTCAAGATCTCACTGACATCCATGTTGAAAATTTAAATCTTCATAAAAAAACGAGAGCAAACAGAACCTACGTTTTTGACAAGTGTTTTATTCACAGTAAAGTTTATGAAAATCAAATTTGCATATCAGAAGACAAGAAGAAATGATTGAAGGCAAAGAGAAAAAATACAAAGATAAAAACATTGGCATTCAGACACTGACTTAAAATGACTAATAACTGCACAAAATATATTTATTTACCTTGTAAATAATTCAGTAAGTAAATGACAGTTTTGCATTTGCTCAAATGGAATCCCACATTTAGTTCAGGAGCACAGAGAGCTGTTTAGAATGCCATCCATCCCTAAAACCAGAACATGGGGAAACTAAAATAACTTAGGATGCACTTATCAAAAAATCGGCATCACAGGCCAAATAATCAGATGGAAATGTTAAAATTATGAACATTTTCAGGGACAAATGAGATGGGAACATGTGTTTATATGGGTTTGAAGCTGCTAAATATCACACAAGGAAAAAAAAACAAACTGGAAAAATTTAGGGCTGTGGAAGACTAAATATGAACAATTACTCAACTTTAGGATGTCCCTGAGAGTTAGCCATATTCTTCAGAATTATTCCTCAGAAAATCCAAAAGACCTCCCCAGGTCTGAGGTGTGGAGAGAGTACAGGGAAGACACTGCCCTCTTCCTCCTTCAGAGAGGTGATGGAAACAGAGGCCCCAGCCAACCTATCTCCACTCTCTTCACCATCAAATAAATCAATCAAGAAAAATGTAAAAAGAAAAGACAAAGATATTTGAGGGGAAGGCCATCAAAATCATAGCTTCGAAAGCATTTCAGCAGTGATCAATTGTCACGGAAACGTGAAGTCTTACTTCCTATACCTTAAACATTCTTTAGAACATGAGGGGAAAGATATATAATCCATATTTGAAAACACATCGAAGACCTGAATGCAGCTGAATTAGAAAAAAAGAAAAAGAAAAGAATAGAAAAATTTGAATCTCTTCGCTTGGGAGAAAAAGCACGAATTCTAGCAGAGCCTCGCATGTGGCTAATGAGGAAGACATATGAACATCTGATTTCAGAGGCCAAGTTTACAGTGCACCCTTAGAACAGTGGCACAAGAAAATCGTAGAACATCACTGCCCCCGACCAGTGCCTGTCACCGCCACAGCGACGAAATCTACAGGGAGGCACATCTGGGAGAATTACAAAACGTGCACACTCTAAGGAGCAGAGCAAAGGGAAATCCGTGAGGCTAAGCAGGGGACAGAAGTAAGATGTTGCTTAAATACCGTGAGCTCTCCAACACTCATCACAATAACAAACTTAAATTGTGATCAAGGCAACAACAAAATTCTTCAAATACAGCCAATGTCTTCACTATAGCATCCTGCACCATAAATGCCCAGAGAATAAAAAGTGGTAGATCTCCAAACAGAATTGTTTTTATCTTAGTATCAGATACTCTTTGGCTATCTTTTAAAAAATACAATTATTTTCTCCTGGTGTATAACTTGTTTTTTATCTTTAAACAGAAGTTTTACAATGAAGAGACTTTTAATATTAAAAATTTGAACTCACTGAAGTTTTCTTTCATGGATTGTTTTGTTAGTGTTTGAAGAAAAACTCTTTATAAGCTCATGAGATTCATCTCATTCAATGTTCTATTACCAATGACTATAAATATTATTTTAAGATAAATTTATTTTGATACACATATAAAAACAAATATTGTATATTATAAATGCAGTAACATGATGTTTGGTACATGTATACACTATGAAATTTTAAAATCAGATTTAAAATCTTTCAAATCAAATATTTATCATTTTTTTGTGATAAAATTTTTCAAAATCCTCCTTTCATTTTTATTGTTCTCTATCCCATGTAGTACACATATCTTATAAATTACTCATTTCCAAAATATAGAAAGATTTTTTTTAAAACAGCAATTGAACTTGGCAATACTGTGCCTCAAAATCAGAAAGAACTGGCTGTGTACCTCAGTGTGAAGTCCCAGGTCGAACCCTAGTACCATTAAACAAACAAGTAAACAATGGCCTTTGATGTAATTTATCATTAGAGAACTGCAAATTAAAACAGCAGTGAGACCCAGCTGTGTGCATACTAGAATGGCCCAAATCTAATCTTTTGATACCATCGAATGCTCACAAGGATGGGAAACAAGAACAAACTTTCACTCACTGCAAGGCAAACACACAGTGAAGCAGCCACTGTAGAAAACACTTAGGCAGTTCTTAAAACGCTGAGCAAACCCCCATCCTATGATCTAGCAGTGAGAATCACAGGCATATTCACTCAAGGTAAACAGTTAACTTCCACACCAAAGATGGCATGTGATCACAGCAGGTTTGCTGATAACTGCCAAACTCAGAAGTAACCAAATGTCTTTCAGCAGATGGACTGATAAGTAAACTGAGTATATCTATACAATGGAACATTATTTGGTGAGACAGATAAAATAATACAAAAATGTGAAACCTTAAAAAGATACTGCTAGGTAAGGGAGTTCATTTGAAAGGCTTCATAATATATACACAATTCCAATCATAATTCAAGATAAAACTGAACAGACAGTGGAAAGATCTTAGGCTGTCATGATTTCAGGGACATTGCAGGAGTAAGGAACGAATACAGCGAAGGGGAATTTGCTGCAGGGAATCCGTTCTCTGACGGTGGATATGAGTCAAATCTCGGTCAGAATCCATAGGGTGCTAAAGCACAAAGACTGAGGTCTTCATGTAAACTATGGGTTCTGCATACTATAATAAGGTGTAAATATCGGCTTATTGGTTATAACAAGGGGACATACAAGTGCTAGATGACAACACTGAGGGAAATCATCAAGATAGTGCAGGAGCAGGGATTTATGGGAGCTTCTGTGTTTTCTGATTAATTTTTCTGTAACTCTAAAACTATTCTAAAAAGCAAAGGTAAAACAAATGGTAAGAGCAATGAAAAGTGTAAAAAGACAAAGAAACCACTAAACCCAGACACAGAAATAACAGAGATACAGGAAATGTAAAACGAATATGACAGTTACGTTAAAGGATTAATGCAAAAGATAACCTGGAACCTCAGTTAATTTTGGCAGAAAACTTGATACTGTAAGCAACAAATGTAAATGCTAAAGGTAAATTAGTAATAAAACTGGAAAAATGCCTTTGATAGGCTCATCCACAGAGTAGAGAACCCAGGAAAGAACCAATGAACAGGGAAAATACATCAAGAAGTGTTAGAGTTTAGATCTAGCTGTCCCCCCCAGCCTCAGCGCTCATAGGTGGGATTGTGAGGTGGTGATTCTATCATGGGTGCATGCCACAAATCAGCGGATCACTCTGCCAATGTGACGTGGGAGGTGCAACTGGCTGGAGGAGGTGATCACTGGGGCGTGGCCTGGAAAGGGCTCTCTCCAGCGTTCTGCCTCTGCCTCCCACAGAATGAGCGAATCTCTGCCCACTCGCCCTGCTGGGCCTCCTGGAATGGGAGCCAGCCAACGCGAACTGAACCTCCACAACGGTGAGGCAGAAGGAACCTGTCCTCCTTAAGGTGTAGGTGTCAGTATTATGTCTCAGCTGTGAGAAAGTGATTAAGACAATAGAAATTTACTTAAACAAAATGCAAAGACAAACAAAAACTAGTGAAAGGAAAAAAATCTTAGAAAACTGCAATAGTTGGTGGCCACTATGAAGCCATGTAACTACATAATTGACAGCACAGAAGAAAAATGGGAGAAAAGACGTATTGGAATAAACAATGGTAGAAAATTTTAAAAAATTACTGGCCAACAAAAGTGATGCATCCAAACTCTCAATGAGTACCAAGCATGATAAATCTAAAGAGTCTAAAACAAAGAGAAAGCTTCACATGCCACGCATGCACGTGCTCACACACGCGCACACACACACACACACACACACACAATTTCAACTACTTTCAATGAGAAAATCCTGAAGGCAGTAAAAAGAAAAATTGCACATTACCTACAAAGGAAAAAATAAATAAAATTTAAGGTAGAGAACCAATCTGAAATAATAAAAATAAGATAATGTGGAAACATCTTTTAAAGTTTTCCAAAATTATTTTTCGAGGAGTATTCTAAATGAAGGAAAACTAGTGTTCAAAACTAAAGACAAATTGCCTACAATTTTTAATAAATATAAAGAAAATTTACAACTAGCAAAACTGCAAAACTGCACTTAGAGAAACTCAATTTTAGGAAGAAAGAAAACTCTAAAGCAATAAAATACAAATGAAACAAAATCTGTTTTTTTTGTTGTTGTTGTTGTTTTTGTTATTGTTTTTTTTTTTTTTTTTTTTTTTTTTTTTTTTTTTTTTTTTTTTTTTGGTACCAGGGATCAAACTTGGGTCCTTGGGCTTGCAAGGCAGGCAGCAGAACCACTGAGCCTGGCCCTAAAATCTGTTATTTTTTATAAGAAAGCTTTCTATAGTCGTTGACTAATATCTGCATATTATTTTAGATTTAATAGAATTATCCAGCCAACTGTATATTTCGTGAGTATATCACTAACCTTCCTTTCCTGAGACAAAATACCGAGCAAGCACACCTTAATGGTTTTTGCTTTTCCTGTCGGGGGGTTTAGTCCCCGGAAGCATGGCGTGGCCAAGGAAAGCTGTTCACCTCATGGCAGCCAGGAAGCAGAGAAGGGAGGAAAGAACCAGGGAGAGAGGAAGGAGCCAGGGCCAAGTTATACCAGGCCTGTGCAACCCTTGGCTGATGGGTAGTGCTCAGCCCTGGACAGCTAGCGATGTAGCACTCAAGATTGTAAACTTTTAACACTCACGTGTGACTCTTCACAGTAGTTTTCATGGTTTGATTGTGTGGTGCTGACTATGGGCTCTAGGTAGTAGCAGGATCCTGTGTAGGGGAGTGTGGTGCACTGGGAACCCCACCTCCTGAGCCAGTCCCTCTGTCTGTGGAATCAAGACATCAAATGTGCTACCACGACTTGGCTAGTAAGACACAGCAGTTACTACAGTGGGAGTATCTGAACATACCAACACACAAGTGTGCCTGTACACAAGAGTACTGTTATTAAGCAAACATCTACGTGTTCTTATTTAATTATCAATCTTGAGCTTACTGTTATTTTAGAAAACAATTTAGTGTTAAAATGTTTAAAAATGAGCAGCTGTAACTTACATTAACTGTAATATAAATTTTATATGAAGCCCAAGGCAATCCCTCTTCACTCAGTTTGGCCCACATGGGCGGAAAGGCTGGAGTCCTGTGACGTGAGGTCCCTTCAAAGGGACTCCCCAGAACCCACCGTCTCCAGCTGAGCCCCATTCATAGTTCCAGGTGCCCCGCAAGGCCCCACGTTTGAGCACAGCTGCTTTGGCTCTGAAGCCCACCAGACACCAACTCCGGGAGATGTTTCATATTCGCAGTCTGCTCCCTACGACGCGCTGTCGTAGAGGACTCAGCGAGCTCACTTCAAATACTGAGTAGTACACCCTACCGGTGGCCGTGCACGTGCGCATTTCTTACTCTCACACGGATTATCTTCACGCACAGCAAAAGTGTAGCTCAATATTGCATTTTATATAAAAGAAAGGTGTTTTACATAAAATTTTAATCCCTTTTGTTAACAATATAATTGTGATTATATTTAGGATGAAATTTATCAATCTACTTTTGTTTTCATTGTTTCTGTTGTTCACCATTCTTGCTGTTCTTTGGTAAGATGGTATTTTCATTACCTTATTTTCTCTCCTCTATCACTCTGTTAGGTGGGTTTTTGCAACTAATGGTGGACGCTGCAATAGACATGGCCTAGGTTTGTTTGCCCTACCAATGGCTCCCAGACCAGACATTTTTTGGCTGTACTTCTCCACAGTTTATGACCTTATTTGTTTATTTTTATTCAGTGTTTTCCTCCTGAGTTACCAAAAAAAAAATCTTCATCCTCTCTGTGTGCTGAAGCAGAGTTAAAATATAAATTAAGATCATCACATTTATATATGAAATGTAATTCCTCAGCGCAATGCAGCTGGAATCTTCTGAAGCTAGTTTTAACTATTTATGTGCAAATATAGTATTTTCTGTTATTCTTTATGAACATTTATTTTGTATTATTAAATTAGTATTTTTTCTCGTGCAGCCACAATATATTTTGTGCCCCTTTATATAAGATGTTATTCAATGTCAGTGCTGTCAGGTTGTACATTTGGAGAATTAATTGTGAAGTTCAAATAAATTATTTAAAAACATGAGCTTATAATATAAATATGATTGAAATTATACATGTTAGCTTATAAATTATTGATGGTATATCTTAATCTATATAAAATTTTAGGTTAAAATACTTTATTACCTGAAAGATGTCATTAATTTTTAACAATTTTTGAATTTTGAATGAGTTTAAAATAGCCTAACATTGCTAGAGGTTCATTAATTATAAAAAAGAGCTGAGTGACTTAGTTTTCACAGATACATTATCAAAATTTCCTTCTACTTATTTTAAGGTAGAATATAGACACAAGGAATGTATGAGACTCAAGTTATATTCTATAATTTCAGTAAAATTTCAAAATTAAGAATTATTAAACTAAGAAAGATTTTGAAGTCAAGACTTTTGGGTGGTTCTAAATCTTAGAAACCACAGAAATCATCTTAGCATAGATTTTTGCAATCTCTAACATTCTGTGTTTTTGTCATTTGTATAAATTGATAGTGTTGAGAGCAGTCACCCTGGATCTGTAGGCTTTGGACTAAAACTCCAGCACTGAAAAAGAGTTCTTTAAATATGTTCTTTATAATAAACTTCCATTTTACTATGGAAGTTTCTAAGTTTTAAAATTTCCATTTCTAAATTTTAAAAAATGTATTAGTCCATATTTGTAATATACCTGGTGAGCAGTTTTAAGACTAGTTTAAATTATTCTTATTGATAATCACATTATTTCTTTCTCTAAGATTATAGATTTTATTATTTGGCTTTCAACTTAATGATGTATTCCTTTATTTATGTTTGTTTTAAAAGTGTTTCCTGTTCTTTGATAATTTAAAAATATTATTTATTAACTGAATATAGAAATGAGTAGTCTTTTTTTAGATTATTCTACATTTGGTTGTAATTGGGGCAAAAGCAATGCCTTTGAGAAGATGATTTCAGACCTGCATTATCAGATCTAAGGGGCTCCTTTTGATCTTGTCATTTTCAGGCAACATCCAAAGCGTGTTTTAGCCCACTGTGGATAGGGATTTCTTAAACACATAGAGAGGGAGGGATTTCATCCTCTCTGTAACTTTGCTCTAAATGTTGCCTTCCCAAAGCGAGTAGAGACAGTAAAGCAGAAATGGTTTAAGGATTACAATAGTATGGGCCAGCTTTGCATCTATGATAGCTATTAATGGATTTGAAAATACTTCTCTAAACAGAAACAGTGAATAAAGCAATCCCATGTATGTTCCTGAAAATCTCCACCAAAACCATATAAAGCTACATAAAGTGAAAGGCTTAAGATTAACGGGGAGCTATCACCCAAAAGACTTCAAGGCTCAGGCATCTTCACAACCTCTCACTTACTTAACACACTGAAGTAATATTTCTATTATTTAAAGGACAACTTACTGAGGCCAACAAAAACAAAATTTAAGTCATAATTAAGTAATGAAAATCCTGAAGTATTCAATTGTCTCATACTTGTATTTTCTAAATAAATTAATCATAGTTTCTATCTTTCTAGTAAAAATATTTTGCATTTTATTATTGTTTTTTGTGCTTATTTTTCTCATTGAGTTTATTGGTACATTTTAGGTATTCAGTACAGTTACATTCATCATTGAGATTTTGCACCTTTACATGACAGGTCTTGGTTCTCATTTTTTTCCCCTTGTCCCTGCCCTCCCTTCACCCTCTCCTACTGCATTTCATTGTTAACACTGTGAATAATGTCAGATCATGAACAATCTTACATCTTTCGATGTTAATAAACTTTGAACTCCTTCATCTTCCCACTGTTATGTGTATTTCCTCCCTCTCCCTTTCCTCTCTCCTCTCTCCTGTCTCTCCCTCCTCCCTCTTTCTCCTTCCTTCCTTTTCCTTTCTCTTTCTTTCCTCTCTTTCACCTTCTTTCTTTACTTTCTTCCTTCATTTTCTTTCATTTTTTAAAATTATATTTTTGATAAATGTGTTTATGTGCCTTCATCCCGTATTTCATTTCTGACAAATATTGCCTCTTTCCCTTAGATTGTCATCTGCCTTCCAAACATTTAAACAATATCATTTGGTTTACAGTGAAAAATACAAGCCAGACACACATTTTAAGTCTCCTGAAGCCTACAGTTATACACCTTTGCATTCATCTGATTTCCACAACAGACCTTTGAAAACTCGAGGTAAGAAAATGTTTCTGTGAGTGCTGAGAAAAGAAAAGTAAAGAAATGGAGACAGAAGGAATGGGGAAGAAGGCTGGAAAGGTGAATGGGAGGGGGGAGTCGAGAAATTCTTCTGAAGTTACCCTGGCATGCTAGAGTCAAGGTAAATTTATGTAATTCTCAAGGATCGGAAAAATATCAAACCCTCAAGAGACTTTCTGAACTGAAGGGTTTACTTCATTTATTCCACAGAATTTGTTTCAATACTAGGGATTAAACCTAGGGTTTTAGCACGGAGCTACATCCCAGTCCTTTTTTATTTTTGTCATTATTTTTTAAAATTCTGATGCAGGGTCTTTCTGAGTTGCTAAATGGCACAGAAGGCTCTGCCTCAGGTCCTGCTGCCTCAGGCTTCCTGAAGCTGTGATTAGAGTCATTTGCATCAAGTCCAGCAAGCTTTTATTTTGTTTTAAAAATATAACACCATCTAATTTCAGACAAATTGCCTTTATTTTTCCTTCATAGGAAATTACAAAATTGCATGGCTTGGAACTTTTCCCCAAAAGAACCCCTAATATCTGATATTATTATATAATCACATAATTTGGTCAGACCTTTATGAATTCCAGGAAGAAGCCAGAATGCAAACTTTATAATAAGTTGCTTAAATGAAAGTGTTATACCGGCAGATCTGTCAATTAAACTTGTTCAAACTGATTCAATTCCTGTTAGGCTGCCTTCAAAAGGATATTCCGGTGCAGGACTTCTCAACTCCTCAACAAATGAAATAAAATAGAAAACCTTTGGGCTTTGATTATCAATGAAAGTGCTTGCAGAAAAGAAATACCATGTGAACCACACAAAAATAACTCACCATTGTCTACCTTTTCTGGGATGGTTGTGAGGAACATTTTGGCACAATGTTCTTTCATTACTTTAGTTTTGTCTGTGCAAATTCAGTAGAACATCCACGGAAACAGTATACTGTTTATTACGTTCATGGGTGTATGTTACAAACCTGTAACAAAGCCTGACCCATGACAAAATTCCTTAAAAATCTGTGAAATGAATTCATGAAAGACAAATAAATTAGGTCCTAACTAGACCATGAAAGCTGACAAGATTAAGAAACCTAGTTCAGAAATTGTAATATTTCATAGAAAATATTCTCTTTAATTTCAGTCAAAAATGATTCGTAATTAGTAAAAACCCCAAAATTAAGTCTGAGAATATCTTAGGTCGCATTAGGGTCATTCACAGCAAGTGAGATTAAATACAGGGCCCACTGGAGGACCTATTCAATTACAGCTGTCATTGATTATTAACTGCGGCCTCTCTACAAGTCTCTGGGCTTTTCCCCAAAACATATTTTCAGTTAATGTGACTGCTTTTCATTTGGGGCACATCAAAGGCAATTACCATGCACTCTGCTCTCAGTGCTCAAGTCCTTATGTAGGTCTTCACAGACGGTTTATCAAGGAGGAACAGGATTCATCACATGTAATAAAATACTTAATTCTCAAAACCTAATTTGAACAAAAATATATAAAGATAAGAAAAGGTCCAAAGAAGGGGAAGGGGAAACGGGAGGAGTAGGGGAAAGGAAATAAGGGCAAGGAAAAATACGAGAAAAGGAAAAACTGGGAACAAAGTCTTTGTAAATGGGGGGGTGCAGGGGTTGAAGGGAGGGCAGGGGAATGGGGAGAAAAAGAATCAACACATATCATGTAAAAAGCACAAGAGCACAAAATGTACCAAATGTACCAATACACTTAATGAATTAAAAAAACGAGTTTGGTCAGGATTGAAAATCAATAATCACAGAACTTCAAATTCCAAATGACAAATGGCTTCATTTTTCTCAAAGTTACATAGTAAGATTGTTACGGTTTAAGTGAGGAATGCGTCCCCCCTCCATCCTCGTGTGGCAGATAGGGCTTGGGAAGGGGTCTGGATCATGGGGAACTCTACTCCTGGGGGGTTTGTTCTGGGCAGAGCTGGGAATGGGGCACGATCTGAGTGGACTCCTCCTCCAGGGTCCCTCCTTTCTCTTAGCCAACACCCAGTGGGCAGCTTCCCTCCCCTCCTCCCTCTGACTATGATAATTATGTTATTTGGGCGAGCACAGACCTTAACCCCGAGCCACAATAAAACGCTCCTCCTTTAACGTGTGGAGATTTAGTATTTTGTCCCAGTTATGAGAAAGTGAGTCAGAAAGATCAGTAGAGATGCTGCAGTTTTTATTTCAAACAGATCTGAATTGGGCGGATTTTGGCTCTATGGCGCTGTCCTCGGACTGCCTGTATAAAAGAAATTCTCTCTAATTAAAGTGTGAAAAAGAAATTTACCAATTCACAAAATTTAAGTGTTTGAAAAAATGCACCATGGGTTAAACTTCAAAGTGAAAGTACAATCCTGTGGGAAGATTTGGGGACTGGAAATGAAGGCATAATTTCAAATTTGCTTCTGTGTTCCTAAGTAAATAGAACTTACAATGTTCACCTGAAAAGTCTCCCTTTGATGACTACAAATATGCATTGACTATCACCTATGTGTTTGACATATCTTTGGAAATAAAATAGTAAGGCCAAAATTTCTAGCTGTAGAGAATTTGCAATATTGCTAAAAGTAGAGTATGTATGAAATATAAATAAACACAGGTACTCAAAAGATGAAGCAGCATATAAATAATAAATATATTTTCGAAGTCAGCAGTAGTTTAACAGTTATTTTTATATCTTGAGTAATTAGTATTTATATACTGCACACCTTTATTTTTCTGTAAGTTAAAAATTGTTGTTTTTCCTATCTATTAAGTGTATAATTAATTCATACTAAAAACTATGCTGTTTGCTTTACCTACAACACTGTATAAATTTTTACAAATAAATAATTTGGTACCTAGCCTCTTTAGTTTCATGTTTCAGATGATAATATTCAAATCAATGATAGTTGAAATAATTTCCTAAGAGCAATCGTAAGAGATATTCACTGAAATAATTTTAATCCAGTTTATGTCTTCTCAAACTTCATGCTTTCTAACCTCATGAATTATTTATGTTAATACATGTTTTCAACACTAAATAATAATACTGGTAGGTAATCATATAATTCACACATTTTTATTTTCACTTAAAAGACCAGCTCTCTTTTTGTAAAGAGCAACGTGCTCTTTCTCTGACATATATTCTTCTTTGATTTGTTTTTGTTTTTTGTTTTACAACACTGTAAATGTAAAAATCATTTTCAGGTGAAGGCTATACAAAATTAAGTTAGGAATTTGCTTCATAGAACATGGTTAGAGAACATGATTAATGGTCATGTCATCAACATTAATCTTTATAAAATTATGTTATTGTTGTTTTGAGGGCTTTGTAATATATAAATGTATATTAAGCAATGTGTTATAAAAGTATCCTAGTTACTCTTTCTTCTTTGTTTACAAGAGTTATTTTTGTTGATATGTTTACTGGATTCTTTGGAACAAGTGGAAAGTTAAACTGATATTGATAATTAAAATATATTTAAATAGTATCTTTTATTGTATAATATACATTTCTTGCTTCAAGAAAAGCTCCATTATTTCGGTTATTCTATGAGTAATTAATTACTCATGGGCTGATAGTTGAAGCACACACAGAACTATTTAGTTATCTTTCTGGCTGTTGTTAATTTTACTTCTACAATGAAAACAAGAAACTCTGAGCATTCGATAACAGGGCATAAATGATAACCGTACTAGACATTTATTTCAGATGTTTTCCATCTAAATTTAAAAACTGGTAACAGCAGGTTCTGCCTTTGATGGAAACTTTTGTCACACCTTGGCCAAACACAGAAGGAAGACATCCCCATCACACGGGCAGGGGAATGGTCATCTGTTTACATTTTAGCAGCCTGGTGCAAGCAGGGTGTGGACTGCTATGAAAGCTCTTCAAGGAGTGTGGGAGAAGACACCATGCTGTTTCCATCCCCTCCCTAGCACACTGAGACACCTCAGAAAGGTGCTCCTGCGGTACTGAGACACAGAGAAACCAATGGCACAGAAAGTCTTGCCTCAAGAAGAGCTTCATTCTTACTCCACTAGGCAAAGAACAGTGAAACTTGTCACATGTTGTACTAGAGCTCGGTAAGTGTGAAGTATGGGAAATAACAGCTCTTTAAACATGGCGTGCGAGGAGGTGCAGAGCACGCAGCACTCTATTCTAATGCCATTGGTGACCCTGCCCTCAGGAGAAGGAAGCTCTCCTGATCAAGACCTCTTACACTTAGGGGCAGGACCTGTTCTCTTTATGAAGATGGAGAGTGAAGCTGGGAAATTTGCACCTGAAGTTAAGGAATAACATTAGGCAGACAGGACAAGGAAAGGAGAGAACATGCTATGGTTCCTAAGAGAAGTCAATGTGACAGTCCTGGTGGAAATTAAAGAATTCTTAGAAATTCATCTGACCTTGAAATACATCTGACCTTGGGAACCACATTTACTGCAGCAGTTACGTGACATTTATGACATCAAGAGCTTATTTTAGAATATGAGAGTACGGCCTCTCAGTGACACGTCATCAAGAAAGTGCAGAGCAAACTGTGTCATCTCATACCAGTAGGAATGGTCAAACAAAACAAAACAAAAACAATAAATTCTGCTGCCAATGTGGGGAACAGAGAACACTTATCCACTGCAGGAGTGAATTTAAATCAGAAATTAGAAAAGTGATTAACAAGAAAAATATGGATGTTCCTCACACAACTCAAAGTAGATCGAACATCACCAGCAGCTTACCACTCCTGGATATGCATCTAAATAAAATTAAATCGGCACATCAAACTGATACCTGCACACTCGCGAGTACTGTAGCACTCTTAAAAATGGCAAGATAGGGAGATGACTTAGGTGTGAATCAACAGAGGACTGCATAATAAATGCAGTGCACGTACACAGTGGAGTACCGCTGGGACAGAAAGATGAATCTCGTTATCTGTGGCAACGTGAGGTTACCTGAAGGAGCCCGACAATGGAAGGCAAAAACGACCTGTTCTCTCTTGTATGTGGGAGTTCCAAACTTTGATCTAACATGTAGAGGCGGATGATGCAAATTAGTAATTACTAAAGTCCACAAAAGATGAGGTGAAGAAGGGTATTGGAGGTTGGCGACAGACACCAGGACGCAGGGAGGAGGAACACACTGCATCGCTCTACAGCTCTCTAGGCTGAGGGTACTTGTTTTGCATCTGAGACAGTTTTAGGATTCCTCCTCTGCTGACCATTTATGACAATCATATGCGTGTCTAAGACTTACACATAATTAATGCAAGCTATTTATAAGATGTGTATGCTTACAATTTCAATACATGGATGTAAAAAGTTCAAAAATCAAAGAGGACATTTACAAATGTGGGAAATACAGAGAAAGTTCGGAAACAGACCTAGCTGTATATAAGGTCAGCTAATTGTGAGCTGAGCGGCTAAGACAGCTACAAGGAGAAAAGCTAGCAATTAATCAATGGTGAAAGCGCTTCTTCATATATATGCGTGGCCCTACTTGAAACAGTAGGCTTAACAAAAAGAATAAATCCGTAGCATCTATCTATTAATATCAGTCCCCAAAAGATACTATGAACCCAAGTGTAAAAGTTAAATCTGTATTTCTCAGAGAAATATAGAGAAACTACTTATGATTTTCAAATGGATAATTATTTCTTAGATGAAGACAGAAAACCATAAAAACAAGGGAAAATATGATAAATTTCAAATTGCATTAGTGTTTCTCTTCAAAAGATATAGACAAGCATATGAAAAAGGATCCAGAGATGATGAGGAGAGAATGCTTACAAAATATATCTGCGTACTATAATTTGAGTACATTAAAATTAGAAACACAGGCATCTGCACAACCCAGTAATACAAATTAAGAAATGATCTAATTTAAAAGGTGAGTGAAATTTTGAGTAAACCGTTCTCCAAAGACAACAGATGACTGGCATAGAATTACATGTTCAGCATTATTCTTCGTTATAAAATATACTGACATGCTTTTGCAATCATCAAATTTTCAAAAAAGCAATAACCACAAAACTTTAAAACATCAACACCAGAAATAGTAACTGCTATTGGTAATACATGTATAGATAGATAGATAGATAGATAGATAGAGATATTATTTATATACATGTATTAATATATGTGGATAATAAACTTATCTTCAACATAGTGAATATAACACTGTCAAATCAAATTAAAGCTACTAACATCTTAATTGTTATATTAAGCAATTAGCACAGAAGTACTAACCTCTGATCTAGCAAGATTTATGGTATCATTTTCTGACAACCAGAGTTTTAAACTATAGTGAGACAGTTCCAGGTTTTCTATGGAGGAGGGGAATTATTTGGATATACTTCGTTGCTAGAAATCAATTCCACAAAATGACTATGATAATTATGTTATTTGGGTAAAATGCTCAAAAGAGTAATCAATAGAAACTAGGCGTGGTAAAGAACTCTTGCATGATATCAATTCCAATGATTTATTAACAGAGAAACACAAAAACAAACTATATTGACCCATCACTGATCCCTCCTAAACTTGTTCCAATCCAGAGTTTTGATATGCTCATGTTTCTACCGTTTAAATCACACATTTTCAAATTTAAAATGTGTCAGCTAACAGGAATGGCATCTCTATGAGCCTGGGTCAAAGATATTTTGGACATGTCAAATTCTTGAAATTTAGCAGATATGAGTCATGACAGCCGTCAGGACCCTGAATTGCCTTATTAACATTTAAACGATGGTGAATGCTAAGTACAATTTAAAGGATGCATTCTGCATAAAGAATAAATATTTAACTAAAATGTTTATTTAAAACATGCATGGATGTGTTCCTGTGAAATGTCTAGTCCATAAATATTAGTGTAGCATTTTAGAAGTTAAACAATTATGTCTAACAGCTTCTGAACATGAAGTTGGGTGCTGGGGTATAGAACACAGGCAGGAAGCTTATTAGTTTACGTGGAGAGGTTAGGACCACTTTCTCTGCTCAGATTCATAAAGGGGCAAATCAGGACAAGCAGCTACCAGGGTTGCTTTCCTTATGGAAGTGCGGAAAGGAACCTGTAGCCTAAGTACACTCAAAAATCACAGAGCTTCTAAACACAAAATCTGCTCTCTACTAGGGAAAGGAGATCGACTCCCTCTTCCTTGTGTGAAACAAAAGTCTGTGTTCATATAGCTATATTTCTACCAAGCTAGGAGTTCTACAGCCCAAGGGAGGAAAAAGGCTAGCCTTTGGGAGTACCTCTTCAGAAAAGACGACATGCCACATACCTCTCTATTCCCACTTTAAGGATGTCACAGTAATGATCTCGTAGTATAAATTCTGATAAATCTGTTTCCTAATATTTATTAATACAAGCATATGGAAATAGCACAGAAGAGAAGCCCATGTCATTTCTCGTGTGTGTGTGTGTGTGTGTGTGTGTGTGTGTGTGCGCACACGCGCTACTGGGTTTGAGTGCAGGGCACTTCAATGAAATTGTATCCAGCTCTCCTCCTTTATTTTTAGACAGTATCATTAAGTCGCTGATTTGCCCAGGCCGTGTTCAAACTTGGGATCGTCCTGCATCAGCCTCCCAGAAATCTGAGATTACAGGCATGTGCCACAGTGGTAACTTATAGAAAATAACTCGAATCAAACTAACAGAAAGATACTTCTTATTTGCTTATTTGGCTTGGTCATTTTAAACCAAACATTCAGAAATTGTTTTTTTCTGATAAGCAAATACTTTTATTCAGTAAAAATTAAATATATTTACCACAACTCTGAAGGAGTTTCAGAAATGTTTTGGAGGGACTGATTACACTTTGCAGGGAGGGAAAAGGTCTCAGACTGCTTAAAATATATTCGTCATTAAGAGAAAACCTTGTGTTAAGAGCACATGGCTGCTTTGTTCTGTTACAAATTGGCACACTCAATAAAGCGAATGAAGTGCTGCTACTTCCTACCTTGAAAGCGGCTGAGCTGTCTTCGTGCATGATGAGGATGCAGGGGAAGGGTATCTTCAGATCTCAGAGCTCACGGCTGGAGTGAAGTCAGCTGCGTCTGTCACGCGTGGCTTGTCCTGCCTGTGTCCTCTCCACCGCTACACTGGCTGAAGGGCTTCGCCACACGTACTTAAGCTGCACTTTCAAGATACAAATGGACATTGACAAATGTCCCTTGTCCACTTTTGAAGATTATTTGATGTCAATAAACTGGAAAAAGTAAAAATCTGATACCTAATGGGGCAATTTGCAAGTTCACTGAAACATTCTCTAATCTCAATAAGGCTTGTTCTACATCATATACCTCCCGTAGCTCTACTCTTCACTGATTCTTTACAACCAAATTGTTTCCTAAGAGCACTTGACATATATATTGATTCACTAATCATCATTAGCATTCTACTGATGCAAATAGAATGCATTTTTGTTCCTATTTTATAGGTGGAGAAATATAACATTTAACCACTGTGAGAGCTTACAGCCTCATACAGAGCTGGAATTAAATTCTGGGACAGTTTCTTATTCAAGCATCCTTTACCTTTCTCTACAGAGGCACTAAGGTATAAAATAGAATATTAAATCTTCCAGGGCTTATAACAAAGTTCTTTGTACTGTATTAATACCTGTATATTTTTTTAAGTCTTTCTTTTCTTTTTTTTTTTTATTTTTGAGAGATAGCCCTGCCCTGCTAGAGTCCTAGGTTGGCCTTGAACTCAAAATTGTCCTGTGTCAGCTTCCGAAATAGCTGAAATTTCAGGCATATGCTGCCACGCTTGTCAACATCATTATTCTTAGATATTTATGTCACAAATAATATTGTTAAAATGGTATCGAACATAAAAGATACAAATATGACAGAAAATTTAAACTAATCGGCTAGTCACACATACATGCACACACACGCACTGTTAGGGACCTGACGCCGCCACTATGGGCCCGTTTCCGGGTTTTTCATGCCTCCGTGCCACTACTTTAAGTTTCCTTTTCCCAAAGCCACGATAGTTTAGAAAAATAAAACAGCTTCTGCGAGGCTAAGTCCTTAAAAGGCAACATGGCCTGCGATAGGTTCAAAGTAGCCCGCCTGCTCACAGATACGCAATAGCCCAGCCCTAAACCAACGACAGGACCCTCCCTTCTTCGTCTCTGTCTGATCTGTTCTCCCGAACAAAGTCTGCTGTCCGACCTCCGGGCGTGTGGCCTTGTTGAGCTTCGCTGTTCCTCCTCAGGCACATGTTTATCCATTTGGTAAGTAGAGGGCGTGTGGCCTTGTTGAGCTTCGCTGTTCCTCCTCAGGCACATGTTTATCCATTTGGTAAGTAGGATATTTACGTAACACGCGTAGGTTTTAAGAGTAGCTTTTGAACAGACGATGGATGGATGCACAGGCGCCTTGGGCCTGCCCTCCGTGAACAGAGACCCCAGGTGCCGCTCCAGGGGCGGCGGGGGGAGCCTTGCGTCGGACTTCCTCTACTTTTCCTGCGAAGGTGCTAAGGCATGAAGTGTGCCACGCTGGGCCAGAGAGCCACAAAAGAGGTTCGAGACGCTGCCACTCACCCTCACAGATTTCCTTTCTTTGCCTCTTTTCTAGATGAAGGCAGAATTTCTGTGTTACTCAGCAGCTACAATCCAGTGGGCTCCGAGCGGAAAGCCCTCTTACCTGCTGAAACGCGCGGTTTAATTCAAGCTGCACAGAAGGCTGTGAAGTGGACTCCGCTACCCTTCTGTGGTGAACAGTTTTGGGACGGGGTCCATTCAGCGAAAGGAGGGGCAGGCCCCAATTCCGCGAGCGTGCCGGACTCGCAGTCGGCAGATGGCGGCTGTACGGTGGCTGGCAGGGCACACAAGGCAGCGCCCGAGCCTTTGCTCCCAGCATCCTCTGCTGCCAATTGGCTTCGGACTACAGAGGAGCTGCTGCTGGTGTGGGCGTGGCTTCTTCGTTTATTTCTAATATATCTCTTCTTAGGTCGGAAAAAGCAGAAACTGAAGTGGGAGTAAAGAGAAAGGGAGAAACTATAATTTAATAATGCTGTCATAATTTTTAAGGCTAAATAAATTCAGAACTAAAAGTTTTTGGTCAGAAGATTTACTGACAGGAAGAGTAGTGGTCGAGTATATAAACCTTTAGAAAAAGAATGCTTAAATAAACAGTCTTGTGAAGAGTCTTCTATAAATATAAGGCATTATAGAAAGACTTTCAAAGTTGATCCAAGGAAAGTCAATTCTGTTTCTATAGACACAATCTATCAGGTTTTGTGGGGCTATTCGGAAAAGCGGTCATGCTTACAACTACGAAATATAAAACTTAGAACAATCTGTACATATAAATACACTAAAACTGATAAATTCATTATACAGATCAATAGACCAATACTGATAGACCCACTATCTTTTTATATATAAAGGTCTATATTTGTACTTATGTAGTTGTTTATATTTACGTAGTTCTGTTTATAAGTACATATTATAGTAATATCTTTTAAGACCAGTATAGAGGTACCTGGTTAACTATAAAAATATATTTTTAGTTTATGTGACAGTCAGAAGCCAACTTTGACAACTAAGCAAGATGTGTCCAACATTTCCCTAATCATGTAGTGATTCTTTCTTCAGCAGTCTCTGAATAAGAATGACCAGGTAACTGAAATAAACTTTAACGAACTCTTAAAACCATAATTATAGCTACTTGCATATTCGATTGTAAAATACCCTTTAAATATGCATTTATATGCATGTATATTATTTCTAATATCCAGAATTTAAAACAAGTAATAACATCTAATGCTCTTTAAGCAGCTAACAGTCTTACTTTCAGCATTGTATCTTCATACTCTTAAAAGAAAAGAAAATTCACTTATTTTCTTCAAAGCTACATTTTTCAATGCAGTGATTATAGAAAATTTCAAAGTACAGATGAGTTTCAGACAAAGATATCTATTAAAGCACTAATTAGAGAGAACTATAGACACCTCATTGTTATGAGGCCTTATTTAGGCAAACAGTATATATGTTATAAAGGATTTGGTTTTCTCATATTTTTCATTTTTGTAACAATATCCCAGGAAATTATGTACAAATAAGATGATGCCATTTGATTGACTCCAATCCTTCACATTACTGTTATTTTCCAAAAGGTGTACATGGATTTTCTTTCTTTCTTTTTCTTTCTTTCTTTCTTTCTTTCTTTCTTTCTTTCTTTCTTTCTTTCTTTCTTTCTTTCT